>NC_056607.1:1940046-2247546 GCF_018340385.1 Cyprinus carpio | reverse complement strand
AAGCGCAGCTATGCAAAACAGACATTTTACTAAATGTTGCTTACTATTAAAATCTGCTAAACTCAACTATTAAACACACAAACTCAGCAGTTTGTTCACAGAGTCTTAGAATGCATCTCAAGAAGTATACCTTATGCAATTTATTAATATAATTAAATATCATAAGCTGTTTATTCACACTTACCCGAAGTAAATGATGGCTTTTTAATATTGAAACGGTGCAACATGTAAGTAAGCTGGCAGACACAAAGTAGGCTAAACGAACTGTTCTCTTAAGGATTCACCTGCTGCTCACTAGAGGTGGTCTTGAAGTGCACTGACCTGTAGGGGTCTCTGGAAGGTGTTCAGTGACGCTAGAGAGGTCCTCCTGGTGTGAGAGTCGCAGGAGTCTTCCTGCTGTAGCTCCACAGCTTCAGCTCGGTGTGAGTCACAGACAGAGGAGCTCTGCAGGCGCACTGGAGAACTGGTGACGGTGTCTCGAACCCTAGCGAGCTGCCTACCTAGACAGCGTTCATTTTGGGCGATTATATGCGCTCTCTCTCTCTCTCTCTCTCTCTCTCTCTCTCACACACACACACACACACAAACACACACACACACACACACACACACACACACACACACACACACACTCTCTCTCTCTCTCTCTCTCTCTTCTGTGCCCTATAATGTCTATATTTAAAATCGCTAAATTGAACAACATAAATAGGCTGCATACAGATTCGATGCGAAAAATCATTCTATTTTAAAACATAATGCAGATTAAGTATTTCTACATGATTGTAAAGATCTGTTCTCAAAGTGACTAACGATTCAAAATATTCTGTAAGATTGCTTAAAGAGATACCTATGATGGCCATAAAATGTTTACAAATCTGCATAATGCCAAAAAAGACTCGAAATAGTTTTCACTAAATATTCCAAAAGATTCTTTGAAATGCCTAAGATTCCAATAGCGTCTAGTTAGACAGCTCTGCGTGGTTTGAGACACTTCCACTCGGTTTCTCCTCCCATCAGGAACACCTTTGGAGCACATGGAGCAATGCGGAAGAGCCAAACAAATCTGTGCCAAATGAACTGCTTTACGCCCAGTGTACGTGAGCCTGCGCTAGAGATTTTAGGCTGCTCCACCTGTTGTCAGCACCCACGAACAATGCTTCAAGCGCTAAAACTGGTGATTTAGGCATTTAGCCAATCATCATTTAGCATTTTATCGATACTGTGAAATTCGTACAGCTAGATGTCAAATAATAATAAATAATACCTTATAACCGTTTGGTTTTAAGGTAGTTAGAAGTAACTGAAACAGTGAACCCAAATCGTATTTGTTTGTAACTGAGATTACACCAGGTCTCTTCGGTGGGCAGATTCTCTCACTTTCCCTCTGTCTATCATTGAACCTTTCTGCCTCTGCTGCATTTTGAAATCCACTGTTATAGCTATAACAGTAACTTACAGAACATTGTTTCATTGTTTCACATGATCAGACAGTGTGTGATAAAGATGTGGAAAGAGGTTTGACGTAATGAGAGATTCTAACATCATCAATCATATGACTGGACAGAACCATCGAGAGAAAAAAGGCTCTAGGCTGTTCTGACAGAGCTGTGTGTATATATAAGTGTCATCAAATTACGTACTGATACCATGCATGCATCCCATTTAAAATAGTATTGAAAGTTCAATAATAGTTTTGAAGACATTTGCACTTTCCCTTTATGTTTTTATGGGAATGTAGATTTACATCACCATCAGACCTGTGTAGCTCTTGATTCTGGTGTCAAATGAGTGCTAATGAGTTTTAACCAAGGCAGTTCAGGGAGCACCCCCCACTCATATTTTGTATAATGGTGTTAGATTGGTTTTCTGGATAGGCTGTGATGGCATAGGCTGACCATTAACCATTTAACCATAAACAGTTAGCAAAAACATTAGTCATCTACTGCCACCTTCTGGCAAATCATATTATGAATCGTTCACTTCTACCATTGCTAAAGATTTATTTGTCACAAAGTACATGAAAAATACATCATGATTATTACATTTTTTTTTTTTTTTTTTTTAAGCATAATAACCTTTTGAAAACCAAATGGCCAGGGCACTGAAGTTTGCACTTACTGATTGGGTCCTCTGGTTCTAACAATGTGAAGAAACAAACAAATACTGCAAAAAGGTTACACATACAGTACATGCACAACACTACGTGTGGCCACTTGATGCTTCAGCTGAATGTACATATAATAGGCAGATGGCAAACGAAACACAGAGTACGCCGGTATGTCAGTGGAATGATGCGCCACATGTTTATTGACACTTGTACAGAGAAAACAATTATCACTGGGTCATGCAAAGCAATAATACTGTGCACGAAGAAAACACAACATGAACAGTGTGACGCCGGAATAAACACAGATTCAAATTAAACTCCTGAGATGTTAAACATACAGTACAATACAATATGCAGAGATACTATAAACATGGCACTCATGAATATCTTGACAGGTTGATGAGTGCTGGATGCAAGCTATGTCGCTAAAACACCAGGCGTTCCACTGAAATCCCACCACTGCATTGAAACCGACCAGTCCAAGCTTTGATTATTGTAGGAAACTTGAAGAGGAAAGTGCTTTGATAAAGATTCCGAGGTATTGTTGAACTAATGTCTCACTGGCTAATGCTTACAACACATCAACTAGTTACACGCACACGCACACAAACACAAACACACACACACACACACACACACACTACAGGGGATAAACAAGGATAACTAGTCACAAATATTTGTCTCCAGGTAAAGAAAACACACTACCATGATACAGCCACAACATCGAGGGGCTATAGACGAATCCAGCATACTCCAGCTTCCTGTAACTGATTGCTTAAGAGCCATTCCCTCCTCATATAAATCCCAGTGTTTCAGGTCAGAGTGACTCAAAAAACGGAAACACCAACATCTCGCGAGAACAATCACTGTACATCACTCTAACCTTCTTAATTAACGCTCGGATAATTACAGCAGAGTTGGGAGGAGGGGTTAAATGTACACAGCTACATGGAATTAACCTCAGACCAGGATGCATATCTGTCACTCGAGTGCCTGGCCACCTTTCAGCTGCGGGGTTTCGTCATTAGTCAGAGAACAGGCTTGCAAAAGACTTTCGCAAGTTTCGAATGGTCTCCGCCTTAGCTTCATCCTCGTTGCTGGAGCGGAAAGTTTCGCCAAAGGCGTTGAAGGCGTTGGTCAAGGACTGGGATTTGCTGCAAGACAGTGGGAAAAGCAAAAGGCAAATTTAGATCGTCTGTGGAGTGCCTTTGTTTGAGTAGACGTGTAATTTCAATGAACATGAGAGTAAGGTACTGAAGGCAGAGGAACTCAGTCCCACTCATGGAGATGTACCTTCCTGCAGAGTTTGCAGCTCTGAACCAGGCCGATCACAGGATTTGTTTTCAATGGAAAAGCACAAGCAGGTTTGGTGGAGCAGAGCTGATCCCTGCAGGAAGGTAGGACTGCGTTCCACCCCACATACTGTCCATCCTATATACTATGCTATATTAGGATTAGTGGGTCCCAAAACATACCCTGCTGAAAAAAAAAAAAACATCATATGCTGTTTAGGTATGTTTTGAAGCATGATAGCTTGTTTGAACCAGTTTAAGTTGGTCATGTGCTGGTTTAAACTGGTTATGTGCCGGTCCTAAGCTGGTCCTAAGCAACTAGCTCCTGCTCTGGACTACCTCATAACCAGCTTATAACCAGCTCAGGGCCAACTAAGGACCAATCAAGGACCAGCTCAAACCAGCTGCCATGCTTCAGAATATACCAAACAAACATATGCTGTTTTTTCAGCAGGGTAGTATACTGAAAATAGCTGGTCAAAGGTTTTGAAATGCAAGAGAACTGATTTGCACTGTTTCTTCGAAAGTGTATTTCACTTTTTATGCGTAAGCGAGGGACAGCGTACAGTGTGCATGACGCAAATTTTGCCATCAGAATAGTATGCGTGTACATGCGCACTGAATTTGTTTTGCAGTAATCAGTTGTTCCACAAGGTGGCAACACTGGCCCAGGCTATTGTTTCACCATAGAGAACAAATTTAAAGAGACAACAACAACAAAATAGCGGAGACTGCAACAACAACAGATGGCTGCATTTACAAGCACTTGTGAGCAAGAGGTTATGGGATAACCCAGTTTTGGTTTAAAACAGTTATATCAGTTAGCAGTTATAAATTATGGGGAAATTTGAGCAGACACTGCAGATGGATAAAGCTTTCAAAAGCGCATTTGTCAACCGCCTACATTCATGCACAACATCAAATGAAGTATACTTTGAAAGGCTACACATTCGACTGTATGCATCCGCTAGCATACGTGCACAAAATCTAAGTACACTTTTGGGATTTAGGCATACTGGTTACTTTATATATCAAAGTTAATGTTTACCACCACTAGCATATAGTATGTATTTTGTATAGCATGCATGTATGGGATTTAGCCCACTTCTCCAGGAGAAGCACCCTAATGCAGGGCAGTGGTGTCCTGTCCTGCTCTTGGAGGGCCAATGTCCTGCAGAATTAAGCTCCAGTCAGCTCTTGCGTGTAAGTTTCTGATGAGTCTGAAGAGATTGATTAGTTGGTTCAGGTGTTTTTAATTAGGGTTGGGGCTAAAGTCTGCAGGACAGTGGCCCTCCAGGAATTGCAGAACGGTTTCTTGCTCAAATGGACATGCCTTGCAGCAAATGATCTCCAAGTGAAAAGATGCTTACTTCAACAGAGGATGGGTTGACTTCTGCTGGGGTGCAGGCTGTTCCTCCACAGGAGGCTGAGATTGGGTGGGTTTCGCTGGGGTAGGTTGGGCTGGGGCCGGGGTGGGAGCAGGGGAAGCAGATGCTCTAATAGGGGCTTCAGATGGAGCAATAGTCTGAGCTCGGGCTTCAGGTTTGACTTGCTCTCTGAGCACTGGTTTAGGCTGGAGCTGAGGTTTAGCTGGTGACGGGGGTTTACCAGGACCTTTGGCTGGGGATTGCTCTTGAGCAGGGACTGGATCTGGCTGGGTTTGCCCAAGATTCTGATCTGTGTCGCCCAGTTGAGCTTTCGGTTGGGCCTTGGTGGGAGGTGGGGTCTGGGGTTTGGGTTGGATCTGAGGCTTGGAGTTCCTCCGAACTGGAGGCACAGGCTTTGGGGGAAGTGGTTTGGGAGGTTGGGGTTTTGGGGGCAGTTCCGTTGGCTTCCCTGGAGTGGGTTCAGGTGCTGCTTGAGCCTGGGCTTTGGGCTGATGTGTGGTGGATGGTTGAGTTGGGGTAGGGCCTGCTTTGGGCACAGGCTGCTGGGCAGGGACTGGCTCAGGTGTAGGTTCTTGACTCTTAGGTTGTGGGTCTTGGGGTTTCACTGCCCCCCCTAGGTTTAGTACAAAAGAGAGTCATCATATTATAACATTTTTACACGTTGAGGCTTGCAAGAAGGTTTTAAATCCAGCACCGGAAACTTTGCATGATTTACAATAATAAAAAAAAAAAATTAAGGCGCCCCCAAGACTGGCCAAAGTAACCATACAAAGGGTAATGCCCAAGCTAAGAATAGTCATGTCCACAAAACAAAAGGAAAACATTTTTACTCCAAACAAGCAGATGGGACAGTTAGCTTGCAGCAGTATTATAGGTGTGGATGTGAAGAGTAATAGCTGCAGGTTCACAGCAACAGATCATGCATACAAAAGAATCGAGACCCAGAGGCTGCATGCGCCTTCTTTAAAACAAAGACCGCATTTCTTTTAGTTTTCACCCATGGCCTTAATTGGGATGTTTTGCCTTGCCTTGTTTTAGATATACTTTGTTGTATGTTTTGTACAAAACCAGTGTTCTTTATGCAGTGTATAACAAACATAAGGGACAATTAGGATACATGCAGGATCAGGTCAAATGTGGGAGATTCTTTGTTCTCTTGAGTATGAGAGAGAATTACGTAACAATCTAGTGTGCGAGGTGTGTCTTGTGGTTCTGCTTGTTTGTTCAAAAATACTTTATGTTTCTTGCTATCTCACTATAAATGAACACACAGTGGGCTTGACCCTTTAGAAAGTTTACAAAGACACTCAAATGAATCGCATGCCTTTCATAAAGGGTATTCCATTTGAACCGAGTCTAACAAAAATATCATTCAGTAACACAGAACAGTAAGTCTGGAACATGGGAGCTTTATTACTTTGGACATGAGGGGGAAAGACTAGATCTATATCAGACAATAAATAATCACAGATGAAACCCAAGTACTGGATTTAAAGAGGCAGTGACATCAGCAAAGACGAATCAAGTCAATGGGTATAAAGTCAGAGCACACTATGGGACGCTACATCAGCATTAAGCGATGGAGATCTGATTCTACACAAGAATCATGAGTACATTCATCAATTTCATTAGGTATATTTTTCACACAAAAAATATTTTAGATTTTTCCACTCTTTGGTAATGCATGCAAATATACTTAAGTAAACATTTCCCATGCAGTATAAGGATATATTTTAAACTCTGAACATAGATACTTCTTGCGCATTATAGATACCATCTTGCATGTTGATAAAACAGTTAAAAACATCAATATACAGAGCAGGCACTACACTGATAACACCCCAGATATCCCTCTTGTACATATTCAGTCTTGTCCAAGAACACTAAGAATCATGTTTTTATAACTGAAAAAACTCCTTGTTTGTGAAATATTGCATTATTAAATGTCAAGGCCAAATCTGTATCGCTATATTAGCTTATTTAATTGAATGTCTTTGCATAAAAAACAGTGACTCCACTGAATGGCTAAAAAGTGGTACCTCTAGCGATACTGTGAAATTGCATTGCATTCATGACACACATGTGATGGCTGTGAGAGAAAAAACCCAAATCGGTTTGTAAACAGTCATAAGATTACTTTAAGACATCTCTTAAAATGTACTTTCTTATTTGGGTGAATGTCACAAAAACACGTCTAGGTCACATTTCACAAAAATATCAAAAGATGAAAAAAATCTTTAATGAATCCAGATATTTTACTTTGAGTTTTTTTTTTTTTTTTTGGTATTTACTATTATCTGTGTGGTGATTCTAATTAGTGTAATACTACAAACGTGTTTTGCATTTAAATGGTCAGAAATGAAAGGCAGTACAGCAAATATGCTGTGATATCATTTTCCCTTCTTAATCATGATGAAAATAATGCTTAATTGCAATTCAGAAAACCTCAGTGGTTTTAAAATAGGCTTTATTTTCATTATGCAAAATATAAGTTCTTATTTAATTTTGATTTTGGGGTGATATATTAACATGACCCATTCTTGACAGGTTTCTTGTGATTCACCCATTTTGACAATTTGACTACAGTAGGTTTTGTATTGCTCAGAAGGATATATAACATAAGCTGACAGTCAAGAGGTCATGGGAGGAAGGACTCGTCTGCTTAATCTAGCGAACCTATTCTGAAACCTTCATTAAACCTGATCTTAAAATTGACTGGCTTAAGTCTGGAATGAAATGGCCATTCAGTTTTATGGCTCTGTTTACAGTTCATCAGGCTGAAGGAAAATCTTCTTGGTAACCTTGAAAAAACAAACGTTTAAGACAGCTTCAGACAATTCCAAAGAACTACCTTCTGACACCTCTTTAGAAACCATTCTGCAAGTAGTAAAAAAAAAATTTTTTTTTTTTATTTTATTTTTTTTAAAGAAAGTCATCGAATACACGTGTTGTGTATTCAGCATGTAAACACATGGACTTACTCATGCAAAACCACAAACACTACATTTAAATAAATAAAAACAAAACATCACACATATAGCACGCACACACAAATGTTACAGCACACACCCAAAAGCAAATCTCAGCTGGACGATTAGGAACTACCCTTACTGAAATAAGTTAAAGTACAAAAGGTCAACAATCTTTCATAGTACATATCGACCACATGAGACACCACAGCACTGGACGTTGCGTAGGCACAGTTAGAATAATTCTTTAGCTGGCAGCGACATCCCTGGAAACCACACGACTAACAAATGAAACGGATGCAGCCATCAGAAGCAAACAAGGACAGAAAAGTGAACAGTACAGAAAACACTTCATAGGGGAGAACTTCATGAAGAGCACAAGCTCCAAACTACTGCATCTGTCACTATCTTAACCTCAACCGGCAGCAGTGAACTGAGCTTTCGATTTATTGTGGGAACCATGTATCTGGAATTGTGGCAGTGGAAATCATTTTGCCTGGACTTGTTTTGGTCCGTTACAGTCGAGAATATACTGTAAACAACCTTGTGGAGGCGGTCGCTGGCCGAGGGTCTTGCTGGGGTCAGTCAGGCTTTCTTTTAAGGCAGCGTTCTGTAGACACACACAAACAAACACACTCAAATGGTTTTCAGTCTTAGTGCATTTCCACTGATTTCACACCAGGGGGCGACAGTAGACAGAAAAAGATAATAACAAACTAGAGAAAAATTGTAGCACCAAAGTGCAATTTATTAAATAAAAAATGTTTTGCTATACGTTTTTTTTTAGCCTGTATTGGATTCTGTGTGTAGCTGGATACCTTCGTGTTTTTTTCAAGTAAAACAAATATTCAAATAGTAGTATTTTGAGGAAAGTGTAAAGGCTTCTGTCTGTGAGCTTCGATTAGTGGTGCTGCATGCCCTTTTAATTTGTTTGACAGAAACATTGCTTAATAAGCTTTTATGTGACCCAGTTCTTAATCACTCACAGATCTTTTGACAGTTTGATAATCTCTATTTAGTTTTTGTAAAATATTAGTTGTTTTTGTTTTAATGTTTCTCATTTTCAGAAAGGTTGTTCTTCCTCCCCATATTGCATGAGAACTGTGACTCACTTAAAGCCCTGAGAACTGTTTCTAAACACATTAGAAATCTTAGAAATGTATTGCTACAAAGACTGTGAACTATCATTCAAATTTGGCTGGGTGGTTAATAACACATTTTTCTGTGGTGTCTAAAACTCAGAACACATTTTTAATATTGCTTTACACAAACTTTAATAATGTGGAGCAACACACTTTAAGTAGGTTTTTCCTGGCAAAATATTTAGCAAACCTGTCTGAGAGTGATACTAGTTGTCTAAAAAGATATGAGACATAAACCAAACAAACACTTTCTTGGAAACTCCAATCTGAATGTTTATTTTGGTATGTCTCTTGCAGTGTGGCAGTGCAGTGGAGTGTGATGACCGTACTTCTGCAGGTTGTACAGTGGTTGGAGGTCTCTGTGGGGATCGAGCTGTTGTGCGGCCTGAGTCTTGGTTCATCTTGGCCAGAACGATGGCAGCGATCAGCTGACGGTCCTCCAGCTGGTGATCTCCAATCAGCTGCATCGACGAGCCCACCACCTACAGCCAAACACACAGCAGCATTATCTTATCTGTCTATCTACCCAGATAGCAAAACTCCTGAGGCCCAGATCAGGCCCACACCTGACACTTTCATCTGGTCCACATACCGCATGGAATGCTGGCAATTGGGCGGTCTGCTCCTGTTTGCCAGATTTGGGCCTCAAGTAAGCCATAGGAAGGCCACATGTTAGCCATGAAAAAAATAAAATAAAATAAACCAGAACCACAGCTGATTTTATTCTAACCCTGGTCTTCCCCACATTCCTCCTGTGGACCACATGCTGCATAGAATGGTGGCATTTTGGCAGTGGTTCACAAGCAGGCCACTACACAGCCACATTTGAGCAAATAATGAACCAATTAAACCATAAATATACATTATCTAGGCGTTAAGTGAGTTGCATGAGAATTGCATCAACAATACTCAACATTGTAAAGAGAAATTAAAAAATTTCCATCATAAATTTTCAAATAAGTCCCAGAAATGTATCCTACTTGAAAAATCATCCCGACCCAAGTTTTGCACAAGCAGCAATTAAAATGTCACGGATAAATATTCAAAGACACATTCCAATACTTTAAAAACTGTTCTTCACAAGTTTGAATCTAAATGCTTCTCACTCAGACTCTACCTTCACAGTAAGTCTGTGCAACACAAACAGCTCCTGTTGTTTCAGTCAGACTGAATTATAGAACGTGCTGTTTATACTGTTTTTTTTAATACATACTTTTACCCAGGCGCTTACCCAGATATGCGCTATTAACCAAGTTATAGCTCAGTGTGTGTCCATAATCTCCATGTCCATTATAGAAGCTGTCAATATGCTTTATGTAAATTACTTGTGATTAAGCTCCGTTTTTGTAACTGATCAGGAGAAATGAGAATTATTCATTGGATTTTAACTAATCGTGAGGCTAAGTAAGAATGTCAAAATGTTTTAAGTTATTCTTTATGTAGAGCTGAATAAAAAAAAGTAGGCTATGTATTTCTAGCCAATCGTAATTTAAAGCTTTATATTTTTCTTAGAAGCTGTAAATATAATTTATAGATTTTTTGTGTCTGTGTTCATCTTGTGTCATTGTTGTGCATTTTTGTAACTGAAGACCTTGGAGCAATATAATACACATTCTATTTTAGCTCATTAAGTGAGAATATTATGTTTAAGTCATTATTTGTTCATAGAGATTCATTTTAAAAATGAAAAGGTGTGTTTCTAACCGAGGTGAACACGCTGAGTGTTCATAATATTTTTAAGACGAATGTTGAATATGTCAGTATGTTTAATGTGCATTTATTGTATCTATAGCTCCGTTTCTGGAACTGTGGAACTGAAAATAAATAAAAGGGGTAATTTTGTCACGTCAATCATAAATGAACACGTGTGCAATATTTACAGAATACAATATTTACAGAAGCTGTCAATAATGAATGAATAATGAATTTCTTATGTTTATGGCCTACTCCATTGTAACTCAAGATCCTAAGCAAGATGAATTGTTTGTTGCGAGTTTGATAAAATGTTTTAAGTTACAATGCTTATGGTAATAAATTTTTTTAATTAAGTTAAAATGACTAAATCTTCTATACATATTTTTTATTCTTCATTTTCTTTCATGATACTGTATACTCCAATTCATATTCAAACACATGAGACATTGTTGTTCTGTGCATTTTTAGCATATTTTGTGTGAAATCATATTTATTTTGTCCATCAAAAGTGTGCTGTCACTTTAATTGAGCGTGAGCGGCGCAGCAAAACTAGACCTGGCGCCGACGGGCTGCTCAGGCTACGCTCCTGCTCGACGCTCACGCGCTGCTGAAATACTATCAAAATAAAGGGAGACCATGAATAACAGATAGAAATACACTTCAAAATAAGAATATCTAAGAACAAAACACAGTCAAAACATGGCTCAGGGTCCATGGTGGGCTTCTTGATCTGCTTTTTTATCCTCCTCTACCATGGTTAAATAGATCCTAGGATCGAAAATGGCCACATCTTAAAATTGTGTCAGTGTCATTCCATAAAACTCATATAGGATGGATTTTAGCGGTTCATTCAGACCAAGCAATCAGGAAATCATCAGAAAATGTTGTACTGATTTGGTCCTCGAGAGAGTGATAATCTTTGGTGATCACAGGCAGATACATGCCTTTCAAGAGACGAGGATCTATATACACATGGTATCTTTATTAAACAAAACACTTAGTAGCACAAGGAACCCAAGGCAGAATTGCAAACCATCTCATATATAGAAAAATGGACAACGAACAACTGAAAATGAAGGCTATAAGTCCATCAGTACCAAATAAAGAACTAAATGAGACACAGGTGAACAAAATCAAATGAGAATGTACTCAGAACCCTAGAAACCAACAACGGAAAAATAAACCATAAACAACAGATAGAAATACACTTCAAAATAATAGCCTCTGAACACAAAACACAGGCAAATCATGCAATCGATGGCATGAAAATTTATTTCTAAAAAGGTTTAAAAACCTTGAGCCACAGTCCTGAGAATCTACTGGACTCCTGCGTGTCACGTATCATATGACTTTGATTGAAAACAGGTCACAAAGTTTTTTTTATGTTATTAGTAGCATTTCAAAATAATGTTCACATAAAAGATAAAATACAGTAAATAAAGCCAGATTAAAGCCGCGAGATACAGTTTATCAGCTCTTGTAGGTAACAGTATGTGGGTTACCTGTGAGAGAGATCAGCTACAGTAAGTTTTACGAACACTGAGTGGGACTGTATTTAGCGCTTTCTTTTACTATGTATTTAGTAATCGAATTGCTAAGGTATGCTAGGGTAGGCATTTCTGTCAATAAGGAAAATCCTGAAATCATTCCTGTACGATAGTAGGTTACACTCTGAACTCTTGTATGCTTAGCACATTATGTGGTTTTTAAAAATGGAAATTGCTGTCGGATGTAAATGTAATGTATACATGATACAGCCTGTACATGTTTCTATCAGAAGAAACTGATTTCACTGAAATGATTATTTTGCTTTCAGTGTCACTCACTAGTAATAACATCTGACTCGTTTCTGATTAGTGATGCAAGCCGAGGTAACTGGAGAGAAGATCATACACGGCGACGAAAATATACCTGGCATGGGAAAAATTCAATATGAAATCCAAGTGATAGAGGTGAGCTGAAGTACTTGATGATCACATAAATATTTTGCTGGGAAAAATACTGCTATTTGGGGTTCTTGTCAATTAGCTGGTAGAGTATAGACTGATAAAGGCAGTGTGGGTATTTATATATGAAAAGACACTTCAGATCAAAGAAAAAAAAAAAATTCACAGATAAGCATAAAAAAATCTGTAACAACTCTGCCACCTAGCTGGGCTAATAGCACATCAATAGTCTGGTATAAAAAAAAAAAAAAAAAAAACTTTTTTTTGCCTAGCCAGAAACTGTAAGTTACGGAGCCCCTAAAGGGTCGTTATGGTGGAAAAAATTCAGAGTGAGTGAAAAAAATTTGGGGTGGGAGGAAAAAATTCTTTTTTTTTTTTTTGCGTTCTCTCGCAAAACATTTGCGTTCTCTCGAGAAACTTTGCGTTCCCTCGCAAAACTTTTGCGTTCTTTCGCAAAAACAGCTGAGTTCGGACAAACACTTCCTGTTTACTTTACAGCTTGTAGTGGTTTATACAGCTCCATAAGTTCACAATGGAGCGGTTCATAGAGTTTTGTTTTGAACTTGGAGAAATAGTCAGTGCATGCTTATTACGGCACGTTTTTGGGACATACTAAAACGCTTAATGTAAAACACTGTGTGAGAGCCGTGGGAACGGAGCGAGGCCGGTGGAGCACCTGCGCCATTCACCGGTAACGAGTCCCGCGAAGGAGAACTGAAGGAGGGACTGATGACAGTGTTGGACGATAGAGGACCAGGCTCGGACTTTATTTTGTGTTTTGGTTCTGTTTGTGTGCGACAGTCGTCCACGAGTAGGGGCTGTCGCGGTCTTTTAGGTATATTTTATTATTAAAGTTTTGTTTGAATGTTCGCCGGTTCCCGCCTCATTCTTCCCGTGACTATAACGTTTGTTACACACTGGATGACTTAATTCAGTACACGGATTACACACCATATTATTAAAGTAGACAGACAAGCAGAATAGCCCAGAATATGAACGTAACCTGGTAAACTGCACTTTAAGCGAAGGCTATCCCTCATAGAAAGAAAGAGTTTTATTTTAAACTTGGACTCAAGTTCAAATAGGCTACAGTCAGCTTTGCCTATAGTTTAAGACATGGTTTTGGGACATTCTAAAACACTTAATGTGGATGTAGCTACTATAACAGTGACATTGGAGGCCCAATTCGGTAAGGCCTAATAAATACTATTAATGCTAATAAAAATTGTAATATTAATAACCTTATTAATAGCTATCAGTAAAGCAAATAGCCATAATACAATGTTTCTCCCCCATTTAAAACCGTCAGGATATAGAAAGGATCCTTAAGGGAAGCTGGACAAAGACAGTAGGCTATATAGGCTAAAACCAAAATATGGTAAACAGTTTTATTAATAAAATATAGCCTATTATGCAGAGGAAAGCAGACAAGCCCAGAATAGCTAGAAACAAGCCAAAACCTAATGTAAAGCGAAACTGGGCTCACGTACAGCTCTCTTTCATCACAAATCCAAATGTTTCCATATTCGCAATGTATTTGAAGAAAAAATCATAATGATCAAAATGTGCCGCACTGGAGTGGGGCCGGGGCTCTTTTGGAACTATTATTTTGTTGTAAAATACTATATGGACAATATTGTGTTTAAAATGGTAGGCTTATTTTAAAATTTAAAATGTACACTTAATATTGCCTTTTTTTTGTTGAACTGTTAGGCCTATATAAAATCAATTTTCACATATGCAATATTCTGGATATTCAGGGAAAATTGCATTCTCGTATAGGTTCCAGAGCGAAATGAGAACGTAACAGTGTTCGCTTTATAACATTTCTAATAATCTTTTATATTATTGAATCTTCAAACTGAATTCAAAATCGCATTATGCCCTACTGTAGCCTAAGTGACGGAGTATTTTGTTTCAGCGATTTGATCGCGCTAGCGCCTCATGCGCATATATTCATTGCAAGTGCGGCCTGTTCATTATTAAAATAAAGAATCACCAATACAGATATAACGTTACACAATCAATTTAAATAATCTGTATTATGTCTGTGCCGTATCGTGAGCCCCGGCCCACTCCAGTGCGGCACATTTTTGTTCATTATGATTTTTTCTTCAAATACATTGCGAATATGGATAATCCCACAGCGTTTCTCTAAAACCTGCCTCCACAGAACAACCACACACAAAGCCTCCAATTCACCAGCAAGGGCAAGATGAATGAAAACTACAAGGAAAACTAGCTATACTGCAAAACGAACATGACAGAATTGGACAATACTTGACCAATGATTTAAAAAAATGTTATATGACAGTAGTTTATTCATTTGTAGTACACATCAGTCAACATATTTCAGATAAAAAGAGAACACATACTTCAGTCACACCTGCTATCATTTATTTGATCGCAGGAATGCACAAAACAATTTTGTTTGAGCTTTAAGTCCAAAAGTGTACACATTTAGAAAAATACAGATAAGCTCTCATATGTGTACATCATATATCTTTGAAAAGAATGATCAGTTACATTAATTTACCAATAAATAATGCAATCTGAGGAGGTTTGAGCTGACAAACAGAAAACTGGAGTTATGATGTAATTGATTAAATATGTGGATCCATCAACAACAAAGACACAGGGAAGAGACATTAGAAATTTCCAGGTTGTAAAACATTGGAATGTGGATGGCGTGGCCCAGCCGGCCGCCTCACAAATATCTGCAATGGACACAGTGCTGGATCATGCCCAAGACGAGGTGATGCCTCTGGTGAATTGGACCCGTACTCCAAAAAGAGAAATTTGAAACTGAATAAATATACAAGTGCAATCATATGTGCTTCAATTGGTCTCTGATATTTCCATGAGCATAGTGCATTTATTACGTTAATGGTTAGCATATGTTGCCTTTAGCATTGCATATAATTCTGCAAAAATATATTTCTGCCTCATATGTTGATCACCATTGGCTTGAAAGTTATTTCAAACAACTGATGGTGTCTGAAAGCTAGTTTTGTAATGAAAATAATTTAAATATCTTAAAAGTGTATATTAGCTGGTAGCCCGATTTGAAAACATGGGAAAAGAGCAGCAGTTCTGATCATCTCCTGACTCAGATAAACATATTCTAACTCTATCTATGACTCTCCCTGTGTTCCACTCGGAAGGGCTCATCCCTATGCCCTAATCCCTTCAAAGGGTTTACCCTCTGGAGTGAGAGCTTCGAAAGGGTTGAAGGGTGTAGGGGACCAAACAACTGTTTCTTGAAGTGCCCTTCTGCATCATCATCACATGCCCACATGGAGGCGCCGTCATCAAGCAGAGAATCTGTGCAAAGGCTCATGAGAGCCCGAAGTGTCCATCAGTTGTACCCTTCAAAATCCTTCAATCTGAAGGGCCCTTTGAAGTGGCCAGTTTTGAGCACTTCGGTTTGGAACTACCCTTCAATATGGTGGCCATGATTGTTTTCACTCCAAAGTGCGATATATCCCAATTGGAACGCACCGTAAATCTTCCTCTTAACACTGTGAGAGGGCGATTCACTGGCTAACACTGTATAGGTGGAGCTCAGTGAAAAATAACAATAATGTTAATTTATACTGTATGTTTGTTATCTTACAGGAAGCATCACACCTGAGGGATTCTTCGTTTCACTGTGTGACTATTTTGAGGTCCGGGACAAACTCTCCTTATTGCAAAAAGAGAACCTCAAATACAGATATCTGACGGTCTGTACATGCATGGTAATAAACTATGTTATATTGTAACGGTGACGAGCGTGACAACAAGGTTGAGGATCCACTCGCAGGTTTAATTGAAAATGCATGGTCAGACAGGCAGGGTTAAAAACACCAGCAAACAAAACAGTAAGGGCAAGGCAAATCATAATCCAGAAACAGGCATGTGGTCAGGGCAGGCAGCAAACAATCCACAAATGATAAGAGTCCAAGGGCAGGCAGCAAAGAAACACAATGAGAATAAACAGTCCAAGAGTGATCCACGGGCAAAAACAGAAATAGTAGACCAGCAAGCAGCGTTAGGAATTGCAGTGTAGCATTAAACATACAATACTTAACCATAAATGAGAGACTAAACCAGGCTTTTATAGAGGGCGACTAATTAGGTAATGAGAGACAGGTGACTGTGATTGATGATGAGCGCAGATGAGTCCGGGCAAAGGGAAAAAAAATCAAGGGAAATTAAGTCCTGGTTGAATGGTAAAAGTCAGGAATGGAGTGCCCTCTGGTGGAGCTCATGGGCACTGCAGCTGGTGATCGTGACTCATATTTATTTCATCCTAGTTATCCAAACATTATGATTACTGAATTATAGTTAGTAGTTTATCTAGCCGTTCTGTAAATAAAAAAAAATAGCAAAAAAAAAATTTGAATGAACAAAAATTTGTCATACTTTTAGTTTGGGGATCAGTTCTCACTATTAACTATGACTTTTGCCTCAGTAAACTCTTAATTTGGTGCTTATTAATAGTGAGTATTAATATATGTGTAAAGTATGCTTTATAAGTACTAATAAGTCAAGTCAAGTCTGCTTTATTGTCAATTCTTCCACATGTACAGTACATACATACAGAAAATCGAAATTGCGTTACTCTCAGACCCCCGGTGCATACAGATAACACTAACAGTAGAGCCTAAAATCTAGATCAAATATAAAATATAAGCTAAAACTATACAATAAGGGAATGTAAAAAAAAGACATAATAGAAAAAAATTAAATAAAAATATGGTTAAATAAAAGCAGCGCAAGGCACATGGCAGATAGAGTGCAAACCAGTGAACAAACAGTGCAGATAAAAAGATTTTTAGTACATAAAAAATAGCTTATTCAGTCTGATTAAAGTGACAAAGGACTTAAGAGCAGTTATTTTATTTAAACTGACTGATGAGGAGGTAGAATGACGTCAGTTCCATGGTGAATGAGGTAGTGAGCAGACCAATGCTGCACAAAGTAACTGGTGCATGACATCGTATGTTAGTGGAAGGACCTGGGGATGTGGGACCTGGGGGGGGGGGGGGGGTGTTCATAGTTCAGTGGTGCCTGGGGCAGAAGAGGGACGGGGGGGCAAGTTTGGGAGCGAGTTCAGCTTCCTGACAGCCTGATGGATGAAACTGTCCTTCAGTCTGCTGGTCCTGGCCTAGAGACTCCGCAGTCTCCTCCCTGATGGCAGCAGACTGAAGAAGCTGTGTGACGGGTGAGTGGGATCACCTGCAATGCAGAGGGCTTTGCGAGTGAGACGGGTTCCATAAATGTCCTGGAGGGAGGGGAGAGAGACACCAATGATCTTCTCAGCTGCTCTCACTATGCGTTGCAGAGTCTTCCGGCAGGACGCGTTGCAGGCGCCATACCACACAGTGATGCAGCTAGTCAGAATGCTCTTGATGGTGCCTCTGTAGAAGGTGTACATGATGGGGGGTGGGGCTCTGGCTTTCCTCAGTTTGCGGAGGAAGTAGAAACGCTGCTGTGATTTCTTGGCCAGTGCTGCGGTGTTGTCGGTCCAGGAGAGGTCCTCTGTGATGTGCACACCCAGGAACTTGGTGCTGCTCACTCTCTCCACAGTCGCACCGTTGATGGTCAGAGGAACATGCAGAGTGTGCGCTCTCCTGAAGTCAACAACAATCTCCTTCGTCTTCTCCACGTTCAGAGAGAGATTGTTGTCACTGCACCACCCGGCCAGGTGGCTCACCTCGCTCCTGTAGTTTGTCTCATCTCTGTTGCTAATGAGACCCACCACAGTCGTGTCATCCGCAAACTTAATGAAGAGGTTGGAGTTTCCTGTAGTTTGTCTCATCTCTGTTGCTAATGAGACCAGAGGAGGTGGTTTAGTACGCATACTTGGTGGGCCCCAGTGTTCAGTGTGATGGTGCTGGATGTGTTGCTGCCGACACGTACTGCCTGAGGTCTTCCAGTCAGAAAGTCCAACAGCCAGTTGCACAGCGAAGTGTTGAGCCCCAGCTCGACCAGTTTGTGAATGAGCTGTTGAGGGATGATTGTGTTGAATGCTGAACTGAAGTCTATGAACAGCATTCTGACGTATGAGTCTTTTTTTATCTAGATGTGTGAGTGCTGAGTGGAGGGTAGTTGAGATGGCATCATCGGTCGACCGGTTGGACCGATATGCAAACTGGAATGGGTCCAGGGAGGGGGGGAGGGCAGACTTGATGTGGTGCATGACTAGCCGTTCGAAGCACTTCATGAGAATGGGAGTAAGTGCAACAGGACGGTAGTCATTGAAGCAGGATGGAGATGGCTTCTTCGGGACTGGAATGATGGTGGTAGCTTTGAAGCATGTGGGAACAACAGCCTGACTAAGTGAGATGTTGAAAATGTCTGTGAAGACATCAGTGAGTTCTGCTGCACAGTCTCTCAGTACACGCCCAGGAATGTTGTCAGGACCCGGAGCTTTGCGTGCATTGATCCTACTGAAGGATCTCCTCACGCTGTCCGGGGTCAGCATCATCACCTGGTCACTGGGAGGAGGTGGAGTCTTCTGTTCAGTGGAGCTGTTTTGTGCCTCAAAGCGAGCGAAGAAGGTGTTCAGCTCGTTCAGCAGAGAGATGTTGCTGTCACAGGTCCGCTGTGGGGGCTTGTAGTCCGTAATGGTCTGTATCCCCTGCCACAGGCTCCGAGTGTCTCTGCTGTCACTGAATTGATGGGCTATCCTCATGGAGTACTGTCTCTTAGCCTCTCTGATGCCACGGGATAGGTTGGCCCTGGCTGTTCTCAGGCCCCCCTCATCTCCAGCTCTGAAGGCAGCGTTCCGCGTCTTCAGGAGTCTGTAGACCTCCCCTGTCATCCACGGCTTCTGGTTGGCCTGGACAGTGATGGTTTTTGTGACTGTTACATCCTCAATACACTGGTGATGTAGGCAGTGACAGTCTCCGAGTACTCCTGGAGGTCAGTAGTGTTATTGTAAGTGGCAGCCTGCTTAAACATATTCCAGTCAGTTGTATCAAAGCAGTCTTGAAGAGCGTCAGACGACCCTTCTGGCCACACTTGAATCTGTTTCTGAACTGGTTTGGCGACTTTAACGAGCGGTCTGTATGCAGGCATTAGCATGACAGTGATGTGGTCTGAGGCACCGAGGTGGGGGAGGGGCTTTGTAAGCTCCTCTCTGTGTGGTGTAAACAAAGTCTAAAATGTTATTACCTCGTGTTGGAAAGTTAATGTGTTGGTGTATTTTTGGAAACACACTTTTTAAGTCAGCATGGTTGAAATCCCCAGCTATGATGAGAAAAGCATCTGGGTGTGTTGTCTGCTGCTCACTGATGTGCTGGTACAGTTCATTTAGTGCATCGTTAATAAACAGCTAATATGTTAATATTAGGCATGCTAATAAGCAACTAGTTAATAGTGAGAACTGGTCCCTATTTTATATTATATTATTATATTGTATTCTCAGAAACTGTGATCTCTAAAGATCTCTACCTGCATTGAAAAGCCCTGTCAACCCAGCACCAAAAATGAGTGTATACTGTCAGACTGGTCATCCTTATGGCAATTTGAGGATGGAGAATCAGTTCACGAGTCTGCCTGCATCAGACACAGCGATGGCTCCTGCGGCTGGTATGAAGGAACTGGCAAACCTTCTGAAAATGACACCATGGACATGTCTGAAGTCTGATGGCTGAGCGCAGGAGTGGTTTCTCACTGTAAAAGAAGCTGCTTGATGCTGTCCAAGAAGATCAGACTGTTCAGATGTAAACACATGCAAACCCGTTAACCTGCTGTACTTTCTTGTAGCCACATAGAGCACCTTAACCACTATTGCTTATCGACCACACAGATCACTCTATTAACTGCCTAGTGAGCACCTAACTTAAGCAACAACCTAACAACCACTCAGTACACCTTAGAAACCACTTAGCATTCCTCAAACAACCATCAAGGCCATACTCTTCAAACTTGCATATACAATTAATGGTCCAACTCAAAGATGTTGCCATGAGTCGGTTGTGCACCTTTGAAATGTGTGCTTTTATTACCAAATTAACGATGTGGTCATTTAGCTTTGCCTGGCTAAAGAGCAATTTACATTAGAAATAGCAGTGCTGGATTATTAGCATGTCATATTTACTGTATGCTACAATATGATGACATATGCTTTACATTGGGTCCAAATCATTAGATTTTTCTATTTTAAAAGGAATAAATAGAAATGAAAAAACTAATTCAGTTTTTTTTTTGTTAAAAATTTATATTATATATATATATATATATATATATATATATATATATATATATATATATATATATATAAAGGGTTTATGGCTTAATATGGCATAGTTAAATGGTTTATTCACAAGTATCTTCTACACAGACACAAATTAGAAGGAGTGTTCAATGGGCCTTTTTCACATTTATTGTCATGCTCATGCTTTTAAATGTGTGCACGAAAACGAAGAAATAATCCACAATGGTCTTTTAATAAGTAATCCACAAGGAACACAAGAGAATCACTAGAACCAGTGCAGCACAAAACGTAGACACAAACAATAACTGGCACCAACTGAACAGAAGAGGGAGAACAGAAACAAATGCAGGCAAGGGACTAATGACTTAATTAATAGAACACAGGTGAAATTAAGAATTAATTAAACACAAAGGGAAAACTAGGTCAAATGACAAAGACATAACTAAGGCCCCGTCCACACGGAGATGCGTTTAGCTGTATATGTAAAGATTTTGTATCCTATCTGCGTTTTGTTCAGACGTATCCAGAGTTTTGGGAGCGTGAAATCTGGTGATGGCGAGATGAAGCCTCATTAAGCATTAAAGCTTTTTAGACAAGTGGTTTACAAAAGGATTAATTTCTCCAGGCTTCATATGCTCACAATACTACCTGGTGGCCAAAGAGTGTAAAACAAGCAGATACATTACAGTTGACCTGGTGTGGTCTGTGATACACTGTATTTTGCGCCAGTTAAAGAGGTCATATGATGATGTTAAAAAGAACATTATTTTGTGTATTTGGTGTAATAAAATGTGTTTATGCGTTTTAAGGTTAAAAAAACACATTATTTTCCACACACTGTACATTATTGTTTCTCCTCTATGCCCTGCCTTTCTGAAATGCATCGAGTTTTACAAAGCTCATCGGTCTGAAAAGCGAGGTGTGCTCTAATTGGCTAGCTATCCAGTGCATTGTGATTGGCCGAATTCCTCAAGCGTGTGACAGAAATGTTACGCCCCTTACTATACTGTGATGCTGTGTGTCCTGGAGAGCTGAGACAAAAACATTAAAACCCATTATAAACGAGGTATTTGTTGCACCCAGTGGAGACATAATTACAGATTATAATGACAATACCAGCAGTTCTCAATCCCAGTCCTTGCGTCCCCCAGCTCTGCA
Organism: Cyprinus carpio; assembly: GCF_018340385.1. Lineage (NCBI taxonomy): Eukaryota > Metazoa > Chordata > Actinopteri > Cypriniformes > Cyprinidae > Cyprinus > Cyprinus carpio. The sequence continues at coordinate 2,225,640 of NC_056607.1, read as the reverse complement.
TATTTTGCATGTCTCTCTGTTAACACACCGGATTCAGATATTCAGCTCGTTAGAAGTGAGCTCCGTGCATGAACTGTGTTCCCATTGACATGGTCCCTACACAGTGTTCATTGTTCCCTACTCCCTGAGCAGGGAAAATCTGTTGAAGTTTACCTCACTTCCACATATTCATTCACGGATTAGCGCTGCACAGCGTCTTAACACACGGACAAGTGTGACATCATATACCTCTGTAAATAAATACAATTTAAATTTAGTTCTCACACACTTTGCACTTTGAATGGAACATATATATTTGCTTCAAACTGGAATCATGGTGGAGTATCCTGTGATGTCCACTTCACAGGGCACTTACGTTCAAATAGAACCAACGTCTGAAGCCATAAGAGAAACATACAAAATGTGCAGAGCAGGGGGCGTGAGGACTGGAATTGAGAACCGCTGACTTTGTGTCTTTTTACGCGTTGTGTTGCATCGCATCGCATAAACATAAAACCATGTCTGTATTTGTGATCGGAGGAACGACAAACAACAACCGCTGCTCTACAGTGCTTAAAAAGCGCTTTTGAATCATAAGTGGCAAATTCTTTAAATTTGTAAACATACTTACAGGCTGTGAGTCAGAACAGACGGCATCGTAGTGTCCTCTCTCAGAATCAGGAAACAGTCCTCCATTAAATGTGCTGCATACATGAATATTTGGGTTGAACTGTTCTGGAACAGTGTTGTAAATACAACTTAACCACTGATTTCTAGTTGTGTCCTCTTTTGATAGACCAAACAAAGTAGTTTCGCTTTCACAACGAAACACACAGCGTCTCCATAACATGTTAACCGAACGTAACATCACTAGTGAAACCGCTATTTTTTGAAACCGGGTCCCTAAGTGGATAAATCTGTAAGACACACCCTTGCATTTTTGTGTGTACAGCCAGTCCGTATATTTTGTGAAATGATGATGTCATCACCCCATGTATGGCTTCTAGTTAGACACCGCTATGTCATGTAACAGCAACAACAACATGAACAAACACTGAATGATTGCCTTTTTATTAACTACCATTAGCACGTTAATAAATGTATTGTTCCATGTTAATTTTCTTGTTGTTATGTTGGGTTTGTATTAGTGCTGTCAAACGATTAATTGAAATTTATCGCATTGTATATGTAAGTTTTTGTTTACATGATATATTCTTTACATATATATATATATATATATATATACATATATATATATACATATATATTTACATTTATATATTTATAAGCATACACTTTATATTACATATAGATATATTTATAATATAAACATAACTTTTTTGTAATTAGTATTTTATTGAGTTTTAGAACATCACTGATACATTGTAATCAACATTATATTCAACTTACAATTGACATCTGAACATGTATCCCATAGTGATGATACATTTTGAATGAACATAATTAAATTATATAAATAAGCAGAAAGAAGTTATGGAAATAAATATAAAAAATAAATGAATAAAAAAAATAATAATAAAAAAAAGAAAAAAAGAAAAGAAAAAGAAAACCATATCAAATACACATTTTTCAAAAAGCAACATGCTCTCATCTGGTAGCAATTTATTGCACATATTTTCCCCATTTCGCCACATATTTTTCCGCCCTATCATTGATGTTGAAAGAGATTTTTTCATATGATGCCACTTTTGCCAATTCCATGCTCCACTCCTGAAAGGAGGGCTCACCTGGGTTCTTCCAGTTTCTCATCATTATTTGTTTTCCTACCATTATACTAGTCTGAATAAAGTCTGCTGCTCCACAATTCGATGTCATTTGAGGATCATTTAAAACATACAGCCTCGGGCAGAACTCCAAACTAGTCCGGGTAATGTTTTCAATGCAGTTATGAATCTTAAGCCAATAGTTCTTAATTATAGGACATTCCCAGAGCAGATGAAGAAGATTTCCTTCCGAGCTGCAGCATTTCCAGCAGTCTGCATTATCCCTCAGCTTCAACCTAAACAGCCCAGTCGGAGTCCAATAGAAGCGCTTAAGAATCTTAAACTGGATTAATCTAATTTTAATGTCTCTTGAAACCCTCTTAATGTTTTCACATATACAATCCCACTCTTTATGTGTGATGTCAATATTCAAATCTGCCGACCGAATTAACATTGTTGCATAAGATATGGTGACTATCGGTTGGAATAACATCGCATAAAAGATAGCAGCTTCATGCCCCATACCCATTATTTTAGTAGTCTGAGAAAGAAGGTTTGATTGGTGAGGTTCTTTTCCTTTCCCTATAACCGTAACTCTCAGGTGTTGCATTTGTAAATATTTCCAGAAGTTATTTCTGGGCAAATTATATTCACCAGCCAACCTTTCAAATGACTTTACACTATCCCTCTCATATAGGTTTGCTAGTGTAATAATTCCTTTTTCTACCCAGTTTTTCCATAGAAGGGAATGTTTATTATTACGTAACTTTGGGTTATTCCAAATACAAGATTCAGAATTAAGACATTAATATTAAAAGCTTCAGAAAACTTCTTCCACACATTATAGAGGTTGGATATGATAGGGTGAGAACAATCTCCATTCAATCTCAAACCAGGGAGGGGCTCTCTCCGGTGGCAGTGTCCACTGAGCTATATGTCTCAAGCAGAAGGCATAATGATACAGGGCTAGCTTGGGGAGGCCCAAGCCACCCTTATTAACTGGCACCTGAAGCCTTTCTAATTTTATCCTTGCACGTTTACCATTCCATAAAAACTTTTTACAAATTTGGTCGAACCTTTTAAAGTACTTTTGGGGTATTGCAATAGGAAGGCATTGCAACAAATAATTCAACCATCTTTTAGATGTAGCTTCAGTGTTCTTAATTCTCCTTTCTAGATCTGTGAGTTTAGCAGTATTGACCTTCTTCTTATAAGAAGAATATTGAATGATAAATCCCCTTAGAAAGGCCTTCTTGGCCTCCCAGGCCACTATGGCAGAGGGGGCTATGGGGACATTGGTCTCCAAATATAGCCTAATCTGGGCTCGAAGATCTTCCTTAAATCCCACATCTTGTAATAATGATGAATTAAAACGCCAAATCTGTGATCTTTCTATTTCCTGATATGGGGTCATTTGTAATCTGACCATAGCATGGTCTGATAACATAATGCCATCAATTAAACAGGATAGTGTGGCAGACAACAAGGAGCTGGAAATTAGAAAAAAAATCTATGCTTGAATAGACTTTATGGGCTCCTGAATAAAAAGTATAATCTCTATCCGTTGGGTGGTTCATCCTCCACACATCTGTTAGACCCATAGATGAACACAATCTCTTAACCAGCAAGACTGAATCAGGCATTCTACTCAATGTTGGTTTACTTCTATCAAGGATTTCATCTAAAACAATATTGAAGTCTCCTCCCAGAATTATGGGATACTGTCCAATATCATCCAACTTACTTTCTAAGTCTATGAAAAAATTAGGATGATCAACATTAGGTGCATATATATTGGCCAGTATCATAGTATGTCCTTGTATCTCTGCTAATATTATAATTATTCTGCCCTCCTCATCTTTAACCTCCCTTCTGATACTGAACTGTAAGCCTTTGTTAATTAATATAGCTACTCCTCGACTTTTAGATGACCCAGCGCCAAAGGATATGTGTCCTACCCAATCCCTGCACAATTTAACTGATTCCTGGGGACATCAATGTGTTTCCTGCAAGAATACTACATCTTGTTTTTTAGTTTTCAGATGTCCCAATATTTTCTTCCTTTTAATTGGACAGCCCAGTCCATTCACATTCCCGGTTGAATAATATAATGTCCTCCCACTGCTAGTCATAAGCAATCTTAATGTATTTTAGAGTAGAACAAGTGGCCATTCTATTATAACATAAGATCCATGGTGCAACATAAATTATACACATTAACAAGAGAAGAGAAAAAAACAAAAAACCAAAGGGAAAAATAAAACATAATATCAACCAATAATGATATTAATAGCCAACAAACTGCAAGCCAATCTGGCATAAAGAACAATAGAACCAAGAACATTATTGAGATCAAACAAAAAAGTAAATCTCTTAGGTCCATGACTTAAGGAACAAGGGCAGCCTAAAGGCCCACTGTCCTGAGTATCGTATATATAATTGTGTTCAGGTATTGGATTAAGGAAAACATAGGGATTTCTCTACACAAATAAAAATTGTTGGCAACATATGCCCCGGCTATGAAAATATAAACAATCAGCTTCAAAATGATTTGTGAAGTACAGAACCGGTAATTCGAACTAATCTGTCCAAGTCCAAAAACAAAACAGAGGTCTGCCAATTCACATATATACACCCATTATCTCACATACCGTTACTTTCCCGAACGTACGGACAGCAAGGTCTGTCGATGTACTCTATTGCTTTTTCTGGATCATCAAACACCCGTGGAATCTGTCCACTGATGAAAATCTTCAGAAGTGCAGGGTAAAGCATGGCAAATTTAATCTTGCGCTCATGGAGAGCTTTCTTGCAACGAGAAAATGCTTCTCGCTTCCTTTGCATCTCCCTCGAATAATCCGGGAAAATCATAACTTGTTTGCCGTTCCACGTCGTGTTTCTTTTCCCGTGCTGCTTCCAAGATGGCTTGACGATCTTTGTATCGTAGCATGCGTGCCACAATCGTTCGACCATAGTTCTTATCCCCTGCTTCCAGCTGTGTCCCGATCCTATGAGCGAGGTCCATCTCGATTCCCCCCGGAGTTGGATCAATGTCAAGGGTCATTGAAATAAACTCTAAGGAGCATGTCTAAATGAATTTTTACAATTTTATCTGTATTATATGTTTTCAATGTATTTTATCATGTTATTTTTAAGGACGTAATATCTTGTTAAAAAAAAGAACAAAAAAAAAAAGAGAAAAAAAAACAGACACGACATGACATTTAAAAAATGACAAGGATTAAGAAAGCTGCCAACAGTGTGTTTTTATCTCTCACCACAGCAAAGTTACATTCATGTTTTGCAATAGGTTGGTCGTCTGGCCATTTCGGATGCATCATGCTGACTGCAAGATAGCATGACATCAGCATGAGATGAGCTGCTCATCTCTAAAAAAAACATTTCAGACACACAAGTGGATAATATGCAAAATGATTTAATCTAAAATGTAGGAAAAATGAAGTTACATTTAATCTTTTACAACAATTCTATGTAAAAAATATCTCAGTTATTTATTTATTGTCTTTATTTATTGTTATTTATTTTTCAAAATATGCTTTTCGCTGCCTTGGACAGAAGTTTGGACCATGCCCCCAAAGTAGAGGGGTCTGCGAGTGAACTGGAGTGAGTAACATTGTTTGATCATCTCCAGGACCTAAACTGATGCACCCGGAATGGCCTCCCAGGCCCGCATTTATGTAGCCAGGGGCTGGAGCACCACAGCTGTGTTTTGCCAAACTGGGGCAGGGAGTCAACGCTTGTTTTGTTGCAAGTATAAAGAGCAGAACAGCTATTTTTGTGAGGATGATTTTTTTATTATTTGGCTTACTGTAAAAGTGGCAAACTGCCCAGGTGCGCTGGTCTTTGTGGGAGAAGAGCACTGGGGAGTCATCTCGCTGTGGGGAGAGTTAGGTGCACAGGTTCAAAATCGACAAATAATATAACGACAAATTAGGGGATCTCCAATTCTACTTTGAATGTAATCCAGCTCCCACTGATCGCAGCGCAAGTATAAATAGGCAGCAGGTGCAACGCATAAACAGTTTTTTGCTGAGGAGCCGAGCACGTGACCTGGCCACTCAGCAGTGGTACAGCAGCTGTGGCGACGGGACGTGACATACGTAACTGAGACATTCCCTTTCAGTCGGTCACTTTCGACGTCATGTCGATACTGAGGAATTGGGGGTCCCTAACAAAATGCCATGGATGCTGCCCCTTTCAGTTCCCTGTGTGAGCCTCCTGTGGCCCTTTGTTAGAGTGTAGGCCAGGGCTCACACCAGGAAGACCAGTCTCTGTTGCCTCTGCACCACCCACTCAGTGAGACTGGATAACATTAGGAAAATTACCTGTTCTGCTGGAACAGGAACTTTGCGGAAGCCCCATCCCTTCGAAGGGGGGTTTCTGGAGGCATTTAAGCATATGGATTAACTTGTTAGGGCCTCTGTACATATGGAAGATTTAGAAGTAGTTGTAACCCATTTGTAGAGATGGCAGAGAACATCTGCCAGGGAAACAGGGCTTAAAGCTATACCATGGAAGAATACACATATGGGATCCCCTCGGGTCACTACATATGGCACCCAGTCTCCTACCGGTTCTCATGGATTCATAGATTGAAGGCTTGGTGGAGGGTGATGGAGTAGCTCGACAGGGTCTAAAACTGAACTGTCTGGAGCAGAAATATCACAATGTTTGACAAAGCAAGCCGATACTAGCAAGACCACTCTTGGTGGTTCTACCCGCTATAAAATCTAGTAAACGTGTGGGGGGTCACCCAGCCCGCAGCTCTACAGATGTCTTTTAGCAAGGCGCCACAAGCCAGTAAATTGAGCTCACAACTTGAGCAACTTCAGCACCCTGTGCCTAATAAAAGACTATCCAGTGGGCCATCCTCTGCTAGGAGATGGCATTCCCCTTCTGCCGGCCTCCGTAACAGAAAAAGAGCTGATCTGAGGTCCTGAAGCTTTGTGGCTAGTCCACGTATCATCTCAAGGCTCGGACGGTACAGAGAAAAGCTAGGGCTGAGTCTGCCTCCTTCTGGGTCAGCACTTGCAGGTTCACTACCTGATCACTGCAGGGAGTAGTGTGAACCTTGGGCACATAGCTATCATTTCTAGATCCAATTCAGGCATTGCTACCATCCCAGAAAGCAGCAGCGCAGCCGAATCTTCCTCTCCAGAAACTGAATTGACATCTATGAATTGACATCCAGTTGTCCTGAGGAGCCCTAAAGGATACGGCTGGTACACTCCTTTTAGAGGTCCCAGCACGTTCCTTGGGCAGCTCGACTAGTTGTGGAGTGCTAGAGGATTGAGGGACCCTGGGAGGTTGGTTCCTCGGATGGGTAGCCATCACTGTAATCCTCAGACCGCCTGAGATACTGCCTGAAGTAGTCCTCCCATGTCTTCTACCAGGAAGAGAACTAGGTCGAGGCAGATTTAGCTCAAATATTCTTTTAGGGGAAAAAGCTATTTTAACGTGCTGAAGCGCACAGGGGAGGTGGCCGTCTGCAACACAAACGGGGTAGTGCAGCCTGATGTGTGCAACCCACTCGACACGGGAAAATACCACCTCTGTAGCGCTGTTCCACTGACACAAAGAAGCTCCCTTAGAGCGCGTGGAACTCAGAAGCTGTGTTCGGAATGGCATGCTATCATACAACTCCTACTATATTGCAGTATGCTGCGTGTATACTGTGAATAGCAAGTGAATGTTCTGTATGCATAGAATGCCTGGATTACCTGCTACATTTGCTGAAATTTGATGTATGCATCTGAAGACACTGCATGGGATACTGTTTCCCAGAACACAACGCGCTCCATGTAATGTTTCATCTTCAAATGCATGAGTGAACTGGAGGCAGGGAATAGTAATTATAAAACACTTTTATACATACATGTTACTGTAGACTACAAACTATCGCTGTGTATCTAAAAACAATATCGTAAGTAGGACATAAATTGTACTTTAATCTCTACAGCACATTTCCAATCAAGTTAAATGACGTCACCTTTATCTCTATAGTGCTTTATAAAGTACAGATTATTTCCAGAGATGTGTAGTAACGAGTAACATTTATTTGAGTAAACTTTTTGGGTAACTAATACTTTGAGTATTTTTAAAGATGGGTACTTTTACCCTTAAGTAAATTTTTTGGGAAAAATCTGTACTTTTACTTCATTACTGTGGGCGACGCTCCTCTCATTACTTTATCTTAATGAAATATAAGTTATAAATACTTCAGTTCTATTACAATACAGAAGGGACGGAGACCGAAGATAACAGGTAAGGTGGTATTTATTGACAATAGCAGAGTAAATATGGTACTGAGAGTTCTTGAGGTGAGGGATGAGAGAGAGTAAACTGAATACTGTCCTTGTGATGATATACAGTATGATGACGGTCCAGGAAGAATCCGAGTATAGGAGACATTGCTAGAAGGACTCACACTCACACTCACACTCACACTCACACTCACACTCACACTCGACACAGGAGGTGGATTTAGATTGAGGAAGAGGGGTAATGGTAATAATGCAGTGGTTGTGATTGGGATTTAGGTGATCCTATGTGCGAACAAGACTGGACAGTGACTGTGTGCGTGAGAGTGTCTTTTATGTGCTGGTTGATTGGCTGCTGATGAGGGGTAGGTGTGTGTGATCAGTACTCAGGTGAGGGAGTGCGCTGTGATTGGACGGGGTTGGAGCCTGGCGTGTCTGTGACAAGTTTATTCCAAACACGCCTTCTACTTTTCTCTGGGTAATGAGAGATGCCCATTTGCGAATGATTCATTCTTTTGAGTCAATTCTGTTCGTGGCTTTGGATCTGCACTGAATTGAAAGCAAATCTGCAAAGGCTATTGTTTGCTAGCGATGAAGATCTTTATTAGATGAACACCGCGTGCTGTCTGCAGTTCAACACGTATTACTTAGGCTACATTCAATTACAGTACACGATACCACTATGACATTAATTTGTTGTATGTGTAACTTATAACAGAGGGGAGCCAAGTTGAATGCAGCTTCCAAAAGACAAAAAATGGCCGATTAATATTTTCTATATTGGATACAATCACACCGGCGTGAGAACGTTCAGTGTGTCATATCATCAGCTGCTAAATTCAGATCTGTGTTCGATGGCTGGCGCTGAGCCTGAGACAGACACGTTTTTACAGTACTGCGCATTATAAACAATCACACAAGATTCTGTTGAGCTTATGAACGCAGTGGCCAATCAGAGGTGTTCAGGTGAGTCATCGCTAAAATGCCGGTGCTTCCTTCACTCGCTCGCTGACTGAATACCTCTTTCTGGAGAATTCTCTGGTCAGAAACAACAAAGTGCAGATGTGTGTAAGAATCTATAAATAAGATATTGATTTCACAGTGTTAACAGTTTCAGTGATTTTAATGGGAGTTTTTGAGAGTGACTGTACTTTCTGTACAATGAAAGATTAGTAGCCTAACCTACAACGTTTTTATATCACATTAACTTTCAATGTTAAATTCACATTTAATATAAAGTCAGTCGTATTAAAAATATGTTATGGCATGACACCCATATCTGTTACATAAGTAAACAGACAGGTTTTTATGCATAGTTAATAGATTACATTATTAGGCTACTTTGACCACCGCATATTATCTTACATAATCTATGAAGGTGAGAATCGAGTTTTTTCATGATACAGTTCATGCATCCACTACTACTACTACTACTTGTGGCTGCTGTGTGTCACATGACCCCCCCCCACCCCCCACCATGTGCCACCTCAAAAATAATAAGTGCATGACTTCCCTGCTTATACATTAAATAAAATATTATTTTTACATTAAATAAGCTGTCACAGATTATGAAATAAATACCCTCCAAAACCCCCGTTAGCTCTGTTCCAGGAGGAATGCCTTTGTCCAGACACAGTTAACATTGATATTTCCACAATATTTACGCTTGCAGAAATATACATATGTTTACATTTTGCAGAACAGACAGAAAAAGATCCTTCAATGTGGATTTGGTTCGTTATGTTCAGATGTTCAGTAACTTAGCAGTCATGTGAGGAGTTTTCATTCTTCTCTGTGTCAGAGGTTATTTATACATGTATAATACATACTTTAAAATATAATTTATTTCAGTAATGCAAATCAGAATTTTCATCAGCTGTTACTCCATTTTTCAGAGTCATGATCCTTCAAAAAAATTATTCTAATATATTGATTTATTACCAGTGCTGGAAACAGTTTTGCTGCTTAATATTTTTGGGAACCTGTGACATTTTGTTTAGGATTATTTGATGAATAAAGGGCTACTACTATACTATAATAGAAAGCTAAAGAGAACATCACTGATAGTAGATCAACATATTGGAATGATTTCTGAAGGATTGTGTGACAGTGAAGACTGGAGTAAAGGCTGATAGATAAAATGTATGTAATGTATGTGTGTGTGTGTGTGTGCATATATATATATATATATATATATATATTGTGACACGTGTCCCGAGCTCTCGTCAGCGTCACCCTGGAAACAGAGAAGGCACACCTGCACCTGCTCATCACGGGCTGAGCGGCCACACCTGCGCCCCATCAGACGCTGCTCTGATAAACCCTGCAACCCAGCACAGAGGTGAGAGATGTCTCCACAAGACTCGGCTAAACTTGTCTTACCCTTTGCCCGCAGAGAGCAGCGTATGACTGCCAGCCCCACCAACCACGGGATAGCATGGCCCCACACTGCACCAGCGCACCGACAGCCAAGACGCCGACCACTGAGCACCAAACCACCTCACAGCAACGCCTATCACCACCCTTCCTATCAATAAAATCCACCCTTCGGGGAACTTACCCTCATCCTCCAGTCGTGTCCTCCTTCACCCCGCCACACTGGTGGAGAATGCGGGCAGGACAATAAAAAGGACACCAACGATCCCACCCCACACCGCGTGCTACGAATTGGACTGGTTTGGATGGTTTTTTTGTTTTTTTTCCCCACGTTCCTTACCTCATGTATTTTCTCTAGTTCCCCAGGTGGCGCTCCTCCCCCAACGATGGAAGAGCTGTTGAAATGCCTCACAGAGGTGAGCATCCGCCAGCAGCAAATCGTGGAGCACATGGCCGCCTGGCAGGGGGAAACCGAACGTGAGTTGGCCGCGCTCCGCCTCGCCACAGCCCCGCGAACTCCGCTACCTGACCCCCGTGTCCAGGCAACCCAGCTGCTGCCCCGGATGACGGCCCACGATGATGTGACGATGTACCTCTAGATGTTTGAGACCGTGGCCACTTGGGAGGCGTGGCCCAAGGAGGAATGGGCTCGCATCGTGGTACCGCTGCTCACGGGGGAGGCTCAGCGAGAGTACTTCGCGCTTCCCCCGGAACAAAGCACCTCCTACGAGGATTTACGGAAGGAGATCCTAGGACGGATGGGGTTGTCTCTGATCAGTACTGCCCAGCTGTTTAATGAGTGGACCTTCGACCCTCGGCAGCCGGCCCGGGCCCAAGCTGCTAGCCTCTCCCGTTTGGCCCAACACTGGTTGCTGGCCGGGGGTCCCACCGTACACCAGGTAGCGGAGCGCGTCGTGGTCGACCGCCTCTTACGTGCTCTTCCCCGCCCGCTGCGGCAGGCCGCCGGCATGCGGAACCCGGCCAATGTGGATGAACTCGTCGAGGCCATAGAGCTGGCGGAGGCCACCCAACACCGGGAGGTAGGGGAGAGAGCGCCGCCGTTTCCCCGGAGGGTGGTCCAGGAGCGACGCACGCCGGAGGGCACCCAGTGTCTGGTGAGCAGGCCGGCGGTTCCCGGCCCACAGGATGAGCCCATTCCCACGGAAGCTCCCCGCTCCCCGCAGGACAACCTTGGCTGGGGGGCTTCGCCGTGCACACCAAAAACGCTCCACGGGCGGAAGTAAAAATAAACGGCCGCCCGTTCCTCGCCCTTCTGGACTCTGGCAGTGCGGTCAGTCTGGTCAAGACATTGATACTACCCCCGCGGACCGAAATGAAGACCAAGCTCCCTATAACCTGTGAGCACGGTGACACCAGAGAAGTGCCTGCGTGGCGAGTCACCATCGCGGCGCCGACCGGCGCTTGGCCCGTAGACGTCGGGCTCGTCCGAGACCTACCCGTACCGGTCCTACTGGGAAGGGAGGGGGGGGACTGGCCAGGGTTCGACCGCCTACTCGCCGCCGTCACCCAGCCCGGCAGCCCAGCCGGGAACCACCCAACCAAGAAGCCCAGCAGGAAAGCCCGAAGAAGTCCCGTGCTGCTGGCCTCCGACAGCCCCAGGGGTGGTGAGTCGCCCCGTCCTCCTCCTAACCTCTGTTTTGACTTGTTTCAGCAAGTGACCGGGGCCGGGGGTTTCTCCAGGGAGCAGCACGAGGACGATCGCCTCAAACACTGCTGGGCTGGGGCTCAGGTGAGGGTGGCCGAAGGAAAGGAGCTCCAGCCGGCACCCCACCCAACACCCCACTTCATCGTGGAAAATGGCCTGCTCTACTATGTCGCCCAGTGGCGGGGGGAGGAGAAAACCTTGCTGGTGGTCCCGCGCAGCAAGACAGAGGCGGTGATCGAGATTGCCCATGCCCATCCAATGGCAGGGCACCTTGGAGCCCAGAATACGATCCAGCACCTCCGTGACCGGTTCCACTGGCCGGACCTAGAGGCTGAAGTCCGTCGTTTCTGCCAGGCCTGCCCAACATGCCAACGGACGTCACCTCGGACCACTCCCCCCCCAGCCCGCTGATACCGCTGCCCATCATAGAGGTGCCCTTCGAGCGGATCGGGATGGATTTGGTGGGGCCACTGCCGAAGTCCGCCCCGGGGGGCACGAACACATCCTGGTCATCGTGGACTATGCCACCCGGTATGCAAGTTCTTGGCCACCTGGCAGGGTCCCTACACCGTTAAGGAAAAGGTCGGCCCCGTTACGTACCGTGTACGACAGCCAGATAGAAGGAGGGAGGATTAACTCTACCACATTAATCTGCTGAAGCGCTGGGTCGGGACCGGGCCCCAGCTCTCCGCCTACACCAGCTCGACTCCCGTGGTTGTGGATATGTACCCCCAACTCTCTGCCGCCCAGAAGTCGGAGCTGCAGCACCTGGTCAGTCAGTTTCCGGATGTGTCTTTCCCCCAGCCTGGGCGGACCCTCGTCTTGGAGCACGATGTCCGCACACCACCGGGGACCATTGTCCGGCAGCAGCCCTACCGAGTCCCGGAGGCTCGGCGACACGCCATCGAGGAGGAGGTACAGGAGATGCTGAGGTTAGGGGTAATTGAACCATCACGCAGCCCATGGTCCAGCCCGATCGTCATGGTTCCGAAGCCCGAAGGCACCCTCCGTTTCTGTAACGACTTCTGCCGCCTGAACGAGGTCTCCGAGTTCGACTGTTACCCCATGCCCCGCGTCGACGAGCTACTGGACCGATTGGGAAGGGCCCGGTTCATTTCCACTCTCGACCTTACCAAGTGATGGTGGGGTTTATTTTTGATGTATAAGTTAAAAAGTGATACGGCCTTCTCTACCCCAAGTGGCCACTGGCAGTACCGGGTCCTTCCCTTCGGCCTACATGGGGCCCAGGCCACCTTCCAACGGCTGATGGACGTCCTCCTCCGGCCGCACCAGGCCTACGCAGCGGCCTACCTTGATGACGTCGTGATCCACTCGGAGACCTGGGAGGACCATCTGGAGCGGCTGCGGAGGGTGCTGACGGAACTACGCCAGGCTGGCCTGACTGCCAACCCCCGGAAGTGTCATCTGGCCCTTGCCGAAGCCAAATACTTGGGATACCTGGTGGTATAAATATTTCTATAAATACTTTTACTTGAGTACAGTTTTTGGGTACTCTACCCACCTCTGATTATTTCAAAGATATTGAATAGTAAAAATATTGAAGTAATATAATATATAAATAACTGAATTTGTTGGCAGACACTATTTACACTAACTCCACCCACCAATGCCTGGCTGTGATAAACCTCACTGCAAACATACCCATTTATCTGTAATATCAGTAGCTCAGCAGGTAAAAGATGTGTGATGAATGATTTTGACACAAGCGACCCGAGTACCAGGCCGCCCTTTACCAAACTTGTTCTAGGCTACTCCTTTTCCCATCACATATCAGATCAGAAAGGCATTTATTTTCAATAAAAATAAAGGAAATATTTCAAAATTGGAAATAAAATGTCTCATTAATAATACAGTGTTATTAGGTGGTTAGCAGTATAGGTGTAGGGAGGTTTTTGTCCCAATAAAGTTGTATTAATTTAATAATATTTTTAAGAATGATAATTTAAACACACTGTGTTATTGTATACTGTTTTATAATGTACTACAGTACTGAAATATAAATATCTACCACCTAACTACTATTTACACAATTATTATTAGTTCTGTTCAGTATGTAAAGTCCATTAATTATGAAATTAGTTAAATTGAGTAATATAGCATTGTTTACTAGTATGAATCCTTAATTAACAAGCCTTTGTAAAAAGAATGATTAGCACATTTATTTGTGAGGTAACAACCTCAGCAACTGTGCTGAATTAATGTTTTGTAATGTGACGACACTTTAGCATACTACTCTGAAACATTTGTTGCTTATTGTATACGGTTTCACACAGTATTCTTTAAAAAATAGTAGGCAGTATACAAGCAAGTATGCCATTTCGAACACAGCCACTTGAATACACTTGAAGTAGATTGGTCCCTCTGACGAGATCCCCCAATGGATCATATACATCAGTAATTTGGTTCATTTCAAGTTTCTGATTAACCCGTAGATCTGTGTTGCTCAAGCCAGGAACTGTTTCAGATGATTCAGTCTGATTTGATGAACTGGTTCATCGAGTTTACTTAAAAAGAACCAGTTTAAAATAACAATTTGTTTGTGAACATCATTTTATTTTGCCTGGGGCTCTGGACTACAGATAATAATGGTGAAGATAATTTTGTATTGCTTTTTCTGACTCTCAAATCATTAAAGACCATGGTTTAGCTAAAAACGTCTTTACTATTGCACTGAAGAAAAAACCTACACCTACACCAACATCTTGGAAGCAAGCTTTAAATTCTGGGTGAACTATTAGATTAAGTGTTTTGCTTTAGAACTGGGAATTGTTTTGATATCAAGAAGCTGTACTGTAGATATCAGGACATTGAATGGTGATATCAACAGTCCACTGGTCGTTGGTTAAGTGTTTTGTTTGATGTCAGTTTTATAAAAACAAATAGCTTTTGTTGACAGATTGCATGTAATATTAAGTGACATGTTTTGTACTGAGCTTAAGACATCTTTTCATATGTCCACAAATATGGCTTTCTTAATAATTCATATGCTTTAAATAAGAATGCAAATATTTTGAATTTTTTTTTATGCCACATCACAGTGATAGAATGTGTGATGAAAGTCTTTTAAGCAACGCTTTGTAACATGCTGCTTTCACAATTTGAGGGCTGATGTTGTCTCTTTCTAAACTGTCTCTTTCTTTGTTCTCTTATAACTGTACTGTGATGGGATGTACAGTCGAGTATGTTTCATTATGACTGAGTGTTACATTGGGAGTCTGACAACTATGGAGACAGATTAGTCTCAAATATAATTCACGCAAAAAACACGATTCACACATGCGTAGACAATTTCACATGCATGAAACCTAATTCACGTACACACACAAAAAAATCACGTGCGTGAAAAAAAATATATATTCACAAAAAGCAATTCACATGCGCAAAATAAAATTATATATTCATAAAATACATTTCACAAATGCAAAACACAATTCGTAGATATACAACTGTGCACAAAAACCTTTGAATGTTTAAAATGTACGAGTGTCTGAATGTACAAATCGTCATTTACTACGAATCCACTCGGATTTGTGTGTGTTTTTGAGACTTTCCTGGCAGAGCTCTCTTCCCACGTGGGTCTGTCGTACTCTTTAGCCAATCAGATGCGAGCTTACCATTCAACCAATCATATCATAAGCCTGATTAGGAGTGAACTTATCATTCAATAATCCTTTTTGTTTTCTTTTTATTTTTTTTTTCTTTTATGGTTATTAATCCTTTACATCAGTAATCCCATAGACAGTAAAAGAAATGGACACAGCGACCCAATTGGAACCCAACTGAGACAAGTGAAGCCCATTTTTAGCGATTTTTAGAACTTACGTTACTGACGCGCAGACTCAAACTAAGCTTGATGACGTCAGCAACCTGTCTGACAGATGTAAATCTTCTAGTAGCTGTGCGTGCAAACTGCCATCGTTAATCTTGCAGAGACAGTGAGCATCAGCGGGGAGTTCTTTGGCGTGAGTGAGCAGGAGTAAGTATTCTGATTAATTATTTTGTATAGTATTTTAAAATGTAACGCCAGGGCTTCTATGGGCTTCTCTCTTGAGGTCTCCCCGATTGCCTGCGAGCTTCTGAATGCACTCTCGGTGGCTTATGATATGATTGGTTGAATGGTGAGCTCGCATCTGATTGGTTAAAGAGTACAACAGACCCACGTGGGAAGAGAGCTCTGTCAGGAAAGTCTCAAAAACACACACACACAAATCCGAGTGGATTCGTAGTAAATGACGATTTGTACATTCAGACACTCGTACATTTTAAACATTCAAAGGTTTTTTGTGCACAGTTGTATATCTACGAATTGTGTTTTGCATTTGTGAAATGTATTTTATGAATATATAATTTTATTTTGCGCATGTGAATTGCTTTTTGTGAATATATATATTTTTTTCCACGCACATGAATTTTTTTTGTGTGTACGTGAATTAGGTTTCATGCATGTGAAATTGTTTACGCATGTGTGAATCGTGTTTTTTGCGTGAATTATATTTGAGACTAATCTGTCTCCATAGACAACAGCATTATTTTGCAGGTCATTTTCAACAGAAGCTCTTTTTGGACTGAGGACAAAGCTCTAAAAGTCACAGTGTGTTTCCACAGTACAATGAACTCTTACTTAAAGTTGAAATATCAAGGAAAACGTGATTCCTCATGATGGTCTACTGAAGTGTTTTTTGCTTTATTCTGTTATGGCTCAATCTTTTGTACGTTATGCAGAACTGGACCCTTCATGAACACACTTCAGTGTTGATGTGCATGACTGTGCATGAGGTGGGGTTCCTGAGGTTAGGTGGGTGGGAGGCATAAGAGCTATATAAGTCCACTATGATTTAGAGATCTCTAGAGAGAGACAAAGAAAGCCGTATCTGCTCCATAGCCTGAGTATAGTTTAGTCTTGTGCTGTGAGAGTGAGAGCATGTCTGCTGCTGTGACTGTAGCGCTGCTGTTCTTCTTGTCTGTGGCACTGAACGAACAGGTGACCGAGGGCTGTACATGTTTACCAAGACACCCTCAACAGCATTTCTGCACGTCTGATATAGGTACGTCAAACACATGCATAGCTAATCTAACACCAACAGGTAGACTGCATGCTGCTTTAAGATGTTACAAGTTGTTAAATTTCTTGCATTTCAGTTCATTTACATTATTTCAATGACTTGAATTACTGAACTTAACATTAGGTTTATGGAAAGTACGATGATGGAACCTTGAATTTTTCTAAATGATAGTATAAGACAATATAGGATATTATTTAATTAAATCTGTTTTATTTTTTTCAGTAACATGAGATCTTTTCTTGTGTAGTGTCAAATTATTTAAAGGGACAGTTCAAACAAAAATGAAAATTCTGTCATAATTTATTCACTCATGTCATTTCATACCTGTATGACTTTTTCCATGTGTAACACAAAGGAAGATATTTTGACAAATGTCTCAGTGTTTTTCAATGGGCTCCAGTGTTCTTTCAAGTATCTTCTTTTGTGTTCAATCTTGGAAAACTTGAAATGCAAAATATGAAAAATGTTATTGCTTCGGACAAATGTAATGTAATACAGGAACGTTTTAAAAAATAAAATTAACATTAACATCAACAACAATTTTTGTCACATCTGACTCCTTTACCAATTAGTGATTCGAGCTAAGGTCATTGAAAAGGTGTCCTGCACTCGCCCTGGATTAAATGCATACAAAATCCAAACTATTCAGGTGAGAAAATGCAGGCTACTTGACACATAATTTTCCAATAAAATACTTTTTTTTAACAAGAAATGTGTGTGTGTGTGTGTGTGTGTGTGTGTGTACTACTATTATTATTATTGTTATTATTATTTATCCAGACATTTAAGCAATTAGACAAGAAGAGAATTCAGGTCATCTACACAAGGACAACTCCAAATTTTTGTGGCATCAGTCTGTATAACGATGAGTACCTGCTGTCAGGTAAAATCATTTACTATCTCTAGGCAGAGTCTGAGTTGAAACTGAACACCATGATTCCTGATGCTGGTTAACATCCATTGAGGCTGAAATGTGCTACACATTATGCCCAGATTTTTAGCCCAATTCACAGTTTGGACAGGTTTTGGGCTGATTTCACAGAAAATCACATTGTGTATTCAATTATTCAGTTTCATCTTTTTAGATTTCATCCAGTCTGAGAATATCACAGTTTGATATTATTTGAGATTATTTTAGAGCACATATCATTTTCACTTATTATGCATCTCTTAGTAACAAGACTCGTTTCTGCATGAGTTTGTGGTGTTTGGAATGAGTTCAGAGTCTGTTTGTTTGCAAACCTCGGTTGTTTAGTGTATGACATCCAGTTTTCCTCTGTAACATTTATGTGGCATATTTGTTCGGATTTGATCTGTATTCCAGTCAGATCAATTAAGCCTCACAGTCCTCTTTAATACCTCAAAAACATACTTTAGAACTTGATAACACACTTCATTATTAAACACTAATTGAGCAAAGACTAACCTTAAATCCTCAAAGAAAAGCCTAATTTTATCCAGGACCTCAAACCTAAAAACATTAATGAATCTCAGCAGAACATGAGGGTTCAATAAGTGAGGACATCTCTAGGTACTAAAATAGCTCATAAAGAAAAAAATAACTTTAACTGTGTAACTAAAGGGTTAGTTCACCCAAAAATGAAAATTCGCCTGTTTTACTCACCCTCGAGGCATCCTAGGTGTATATGACTTTCTTCTTTCAGACGAATCCAATCAGAGTTATTTTTAAAATTGTCCTGGCACTTCTAAGCTCTATCATCCCAGAACGGCTTCCGTGTACGACAGAAACCGGAAGTGATAGAAAAGTGTTTATTACGTTTGAAATCTGGATATGTTTCTTACAAAAACGCATGGATTCATTACAGGAGGCCTTTATTCACCCCCCGGAGCCTTGAGAGGCACGTTTTAT
Organism: Cyprinus carpio; assembly: GCF_018340385.1. Lineage (NCBI taxonomy): Eukaryota > Metazoa > Chordata > Actinopteri > Cypriniformes > Cyprinidae > Cyprinus > Cyprinus carpio. The sequence continues at coordinate 2,206,660 of NC_056607.1, read as the reverse complement.
GGATACACGTGCTTTATTTAACGTCTCTTGGACTGTTCAACAGAAACACCTGCGACCAGAGGTATGTGAGCGGAGTGGAGCGGCAACAATTTCCCCTCCATGCTCAGAACATTTAATAATCACTCCACTCCAGCTCCGCTCCGGGTTCTCCATTTCCTGCTCCTGCTCCACTCCGCGCTCACTGATACCAGAAACACCGCTCCGCCTTCGCTCCGTGGCTAAAGTATTTCAGTATGTTTGAAATGTTATGTTCATAACATAGCTTATATTAAAATAAAATAAATAAAATAACAGGAGAGTGGCTAAGGATATTGTGTGCAAGATTTTTTTCCTACCACATGCCAAACTAATAACATGGTTGTTAGCATTAAAAGGTATAATTGCTGCCTTCTGCTGTGCAAATTTGGTTTGTGATGAAAATAACAGTACATTTTTGTCAGTTATTTTATCTACAGATCGATGCATTTCTTACAGATTTCTGCTCATTCAAAATCAGATACAGATGAAGTAGCACTGTAAGTTTACTTTTTTTTGTATGCATTATTGCGACAGCGATTACGTGTGAATGTGCTGTATCTGTTTAAATCATGCTTTAACCCGAAAATAATCAGTAAAAGGAACAGACAAACTCCTTGAGAACTAGCCTGTAACTTCCCTCTCGACTATTGCCATCTTTATTCATCTGTATCAAGCTATAGCTAAATATGTTCAACGTGATTCTTGCTAATGTAGCGCTCACTTCCTATACTTTAAGCGGAAGGAGCCCTGGATTCTTTTTTGGTTAGATCTCTCTAAACATTCCCTGAATATTATTAACTTTGTCTCAATAAACCCTTAATGTAACAGGCCTGATTCGATGCTGGGGTACGTTGAGGCACAAACCATTTGCCACTTCACTCAATGAGCAAACAAAATAAACTTCTGTCTTACCAGCATTCGTTTGAGTCAGAAGTCCTGTGACGCACTTTCAAACTCAGGGAGAATTTGAGTCTTTGAGAAGAGAATGAAAATCGGCGATCATATCCAACGTTGCCAGAGGAACCACTGAGAATTTCCTGGTATCTCAGGGCACTATCTGGGAGGTTCCTGGTTTCAAATTGGTAAGAGATGCCATCAACGGCAGTTTTCCACAACAGTGAACTCAGCAGTCTCTCAGATAAAAGTTCAGCGCTGACTCGTGAGAATCAACTACGCAGTTCTGTTATCCGATGGTACGAGGAGAAATTTCTATCTTCTCACACTCAAACAACTTTATACTAAACCTAAATCAGTTTTCTTGTCGATAACTTTCACAGGCTAGTATCCTTACAGACTAGATTATATCGGACATGTTCTCTCTTCGCTTCCCCGACACTTTTTTTTCCTTCTCTTCCAGTTTTTCTTCTCTCCGCCCCTTGCAGTCTTCAACCAATCAAATCTCAGAGCAATCGGTAAATACTTTTAACGTAACAGTTTAACATACATTTTTCCTTTTCCTAATCAAAATAAACTTATTCACATATGTGAAAACCAATATACATAAAACACAAATATAAAATATTAGAAAATAATATTAAAGAAATATAACTCAAGCACTTGAAGTAACTTTCAACTGACTTCAACTGGGCTTCACTAAATATGCAGTTATATTACGGGTCGTTGACATGAATTGTATTCGTGATGGAGCGCTGGTGTGGTGCTCTTGGAGCGAGTAAAAACCACGACAAAAATCACAGTGTTCCACTCCACGCTCTGCTTCCGCTCACATACTCTGCCTGCGACTGCAATGACAAAGCTTGGAAGAGCCAGGACAATTTTAAGAATAACTCAGACTGGATTCGACTGAAAGAAGAAAGTCATATACACCTAGGATGCCTTGAGGGTGAGTAAAACAAAGGCGAATTTTCATTTTTGGGTAAACTAACCCTTTAATTAAGATGCATAAGGAAAACATTTATGTTTTTTTTCACCTAAGGACGTGTCGAGGACGGCAGGGTCATTCTTAATTTATGTGACCTTGTGAAGCCTTGGAACCAACTCTCCCAAGTTCAAAAGGAGTACCTCAGCATTTATCAGAAAGGCTGTGTCTGTGAGGTAATAATCCAGATCATACTTTTACAATAATTTACCATAGTCTAAATTACTCCGAGTTCAGTGCTGTTGAAATCCAGTGGCTTGATTTTCGCCCAACTAAGTTTTGTGCCATTTTGAATGTTGTCAAACACGTACTAATGGCTGTGGCATTTGCATACTTGGCTTTGTAATTTCTACTTGCAGCCCTATGTATTAGCCTCTGACTGTTATCATTCTTTTATTATATTTTTTCAAGTATTTAAACAGTTGTTGTTGTGTTATAAGTATAGATATGAATTCAGTCATCTCTCAAACTGTGATTTCTACAGATCTCGCCCTGTACTGGAGAATCCTGTTTGATCAAGATTCTTCAGAAAAAATGTCTGATGAGAGTCACTAATCGATACTGGCTTGATGATGAAAAGGCTCTTCGGTCTATTTGCCTGCCAGGCAATGACGGCTTCTGCAGATGGCAACAAATTCTTAATAAATAATTACAAATGCTCCTAAAAATGATGCCCTGAAGAACAAGTGCATCAGCCATTCAGCAGTGTGCATTTTTGCCCTTTTTTTCTCCAGAATGCTTAGAACATTTTGAAATTCATTTAAACAATTTAATGAAGCTTTGCAATGCAGTCAGCAAATGCATACAAAACCCTTTTCATGGAGATCTGCAATCAACCATTAAACTATTTTGCATGTTAAAGCATCTGTGTGTATTTAATGGGAAATGTAAGCTGTCACTTTAATTGAGAAAGTAGACCTGGCGCCGAAACCATCGCTGCAGCGTTGCTCACGCTACGCTCCTGCTGCCGGTGTGAATGCACTCATTGATTAACATGCACGCCGAAAAAGCTGCTCACGTGCCACTCATGCTTGCAGTGTGAAACCAGCATTACATCCAAGAAAAAGCCCTCATCTCTTTTGTAATATATGGGGCATATCTGCCATCTCAAATGTGGGACAAGTTAGCTTACACACTGATTAGCCAATGCTGACTGTGACACCGTATATTTGCCAAAAGTGGAACAAATTGATATTAATTATTTGGGCAATATTTTTTCATTTTATATGTGGGCCACATTTACGACATCATATAAGGGCCACTTTAGGCTCACAGTCACATTAGCCAGTGCTCACTGTGACATATCTTTGCCAAAACTGACCCAAAAACGTTTTTAATGTACCTGGGCCACATTTGCTGAAATATATGTGGAACACATTTGGTTTACACCCTGATTAGTCTTTGTCGATAATGCCACAGTTTTGCCAAAGGGGACCCACATTTGGTTGGCACTATTTGGGCCATAATCACTGTTTACCACATTGGCCACTTTAGGGTCATATTCAGATTACACATTGCTGTCAACACTGCATCTTTACCTACAGAGGCCCACATGTAATTTGATACATTTGGGCCATTTTTGCTGTTTTACATATGAGCCACTTCACATCATCTATCTAGTGTGTGATGTGCTGCTCCTGCATTCATTCACTGTGCTCACATAGAAAACAGTTTCCATAGCAACACTGCCATGTCATACTAAGGTTCTTATAATGAAGCAAAACATTTCAACAGCAACAAAAATCTATGCTTTGATCATGATAGTTCATCATCTGACACGAGATCATTTGCCATAAACAAATATCTCTAAGCTAAAGGAAGAATGATGTCTGTTCTGGAGACAATGAGATGATTTTGTCATTGTGGCACACCACAGGGAGAAAACAATCATGACCACATCCTTCCATGATGGAAACTCAAAATATTGTCCTTTTTTTACCACATCAAAATAAATTTACTGAAAGCCTTGGAAATGAGGCATTTTTCTGGGAAATGTTATTGTCTTGTGAGATCAAGAAACGTCTCATGATTGTAAACGTCCACTCCCAAAGCGCCAAAAACTACAGCTTGTGCAGCAGTCCTGAGCATCACTACACCTGTCTCACTGAAACAAGACGGGCCAGGAGGAGTTTTCAGTCATTAGTGTGCAGTGATTACAGTTTCATCAGACTGATATATTTCATTTGGAAGCCGTGCAGTTTCTTTGTGTGTGGAAGAGAGAAAAATTTACGTAATAATAAACGTGGAACACACAATACTATTATTTATTTATTTAACACACATACTTATTTACATTTCTAACATAATTTTACATACTAAATTGTCTATTTTGTATATTGTGTTTTTGCTATTTTGCACATTGTCTATTTTGTATATTATTCTTTTTATTATCTGTATTATCTTGTCGCTGTCATTCTGTTGCACTGTGGAGCTTCTGTCACTAAAACAAATTCCTTGTATGTGTAAACACACCTGGCAATAAAGCTCATTCTGATTCTGATTCTGATTCTGATTAAGTTCTGATTCTGATTCTGATTCTGATTAAGTGTTTTGAATAACTGGTAGGGTGTGGGAATGATTTGTTTATTAGCGTCAGGATTCATTTTAATGGTTCTTGGTATTATTTGTCGACATTTGTACAAACCTGATTCCAAAAAAGTTGGGACCCTGTACAAATTGTGAATAAAAAAGGAATGGAATAATTTACAAATCTCATAAACTTATATTTTATTCTCAATAGAATATAGATAACTTATCAAATGTTGAAAGTGATACGTTTTGAAATGTCATGCCAAATATTGGCTCATTTTGGATTTCATGAGAGCTACACATTCCAAAAAAGTTGGGACAGGTAGCAATAAGAGGCCGGAAAAGTTAAATATACATATACGGAACAGCTGGAGGACCAATTTGCAACTTATTAGATCAATTGGCAACATGATTGGGTATAAAAAGAGCCTCTCAGAGTGTCAGTGTCTCTCAGAAGTCAAGATGGGCAGAGGATCACCAATTCCCCCAATGCTGCGGCGAAACATAGTGGAGCAATATCAGAAAGGAGTTTCTCAGAGAACAACTGCAAAGAGTTTGAAGTTATCATCATCTACAGTGCATAATATCATCCAAAGATTCAGAGAATCTGGAACAATCTCTGTGCGTAAGGGTCAAGGCCAGAAAACTATACTGGATGCCTGTGATCTTCGGGCGCTTAGACGCACTGCATCACATACAGGAATGCTACTGTAATGGAAATCACAACATGGGCTCAGGAATACTTCCAGGAAACATTGTCGTGAACACAATCCACCGTGCCATTCGCCGTTGCCGGCTAAAACTCTATAGGTCAAAAAAGAAGCCATATCTAAACATGATCCAGAAGCACAGGCATTTTCTCTGGGCCAAGGCTCATTTAATATGGACTGTGGCAAAGTGGAAAACTGTTCTGTGGTCAGACGAATCAAAATTTGAAGTTCTTTTTGGAAAACTGGGACACCATGTCATCCGGACTAAAGAGGACAAGGACAACCCAAGTTGTTATCAGTGCTCAGTTCAGAAGCCTGCATCTCTGATGGTATGGGGTTGCATGAGTGCGTGTGGCATGGGCAGCTTACACATCTGGAAAGGCACCATCAATGCTGAAAGGTATATCCAAGTTCTAGAACAACATATGCTCCCATCCAGACGTCGTCTCTTTCAGGGAAGACCTTGCATTTTCCCAACATGACAATGCCAGACCACATACTGCATCAATTAAAACATCATTGCTGCGTAGAAGAAGGATCCGGGTACTGAAATGGCCAGCCTGCAGTCCAGATCTTTCACACATAGAAAACATTTGGCGCATCATAAAGAGGAAGATGCGACAAAGAAGACCTAAGACAGTTGAGCAACTAGAAGCCTGTATTAGACAAGAATGGGACAACATTCCTATTCCTAAACTTGAGCAACTTGTCTCCTCAGTCCCCAGACGTTTGCAGACTGTTATAAAAAGAAGAGGGGATGCCACACAGTGGTAAATCATTGCCTTTTCCCAACTTTTTTGAGATGTGTTGATGCCATGAAATTTAAAATCAACTTATTTTTCCCTTAAAATGATACATTTTCTCAGTTTAAACATTTGATATGTCATCTATGTTGTATTCTGAATAAAATATTGAAATTTGAAACTTCCACATCATTGCATTCTGTTTTTATTCACAATTTGAACAGTGTCCCAACTATTTTGGAATCGGGTTTGAAATAAAATTATGGCCATGGACCATTGACACTCTATCTACAATCTCAATCAGGAGTGTCAATGGTCCATTTGAGAGATAGGTGGCGGTAATGCACTTATAAGTCTACGATCTGCCATAACGCAAGAAGAAGAAGACGCAAACACACTCAGGACAGTTCAGACATTGTGGTGAAAATCAGAGGTAAAAAACGATATAAATACTGTGTAGTTTCTTGCACAGACTGATTGTTTCGTGTCTTTACACATCAATCTATCGTCACGAGCCGCAGGGTTTAATTTGGTTTTGTTTGTGTATGTTTTTTTTGACTCTCAAAGCCGGGATTCCCATCCACTTACATTATATAACTGACAGACTGCAACGGTTTGAGTTAAAAATCTTAGTTTGTGTTCTACTGAAGAAAAAAAGTCACCTACATCTTGGATGCTCTGGGGGTAAGCAGATAAACATCAAATTTTCATTTTTGGATGAACTAACCCTTTACTTGTTTAGGCCCGTGGTGAAATGTTCATTCTTGGCTAAAGAAAAAAAAAATATATATTTTTTTAAAATGATCATTTTTCAGGACAACTACAAGACTTTCCAGGGCATTTTCTCTCGTTTTGCATGTGTTTTCCAGAACTAGAAAATCAGTCATCAGTGTTCCAGGTTTTCTAGGACGCGTGGGAACCCTGAATCATCAGTGATGCCATTAGCTCTCACGTGACTGATGGCAACATTTAAATCATTTTGTTACACAGATATGATTGCGACTGTACTTTTATGTGCTTGCTATTTCTTTCCATTGGTTTACAGGTTTAGGGGTAAAAGGTGGATTCCTCAAAAATAGCTAAAAAATAGCTTTTTAATAGTGTAATGTAATTAAAGGTATTGTGACTATAAACCTATCTGGCTGTTATGTGTTATATTGTTTAAAATGGTTTTGCTTTAAGGCTGGGGTGGAGTTCTAAAATATCATGACAGCACACCATAACAAAACCTATTTATTTTTAGTTATAACAAAACACACTGTGGTAAAATCATTGTGAGCTGACATAACATCAGTGACTCCGGTCTTATGAGACTGGGTTTACTGGCTGCTTCTGGCAGAATTTGTATGAACTGTTCCACATTTTTGGCCAAATTTGTTTGTTTAATGTCAAGTGTCAAGCAAATTACCTGCACATGTGTGGATATTAGCAGGAAATTAAAAACTATAGGAGTGTCCTTAGAACGTAAACACTTCTCTCGCATGAGCAAAAAAGTGAGTTTCCAAAGAACTTTTGCAATGTCTGACTCACATTCCTAACCATGGCTTGGCAAGGATTTATGTGTTTTCTGCAAAACCCCACAAGGCATGCAGCCACTGGTCTGTGTCCTGGCACAATACTCAGTCACTGTGGTCAATGCCTCCTCTCATAACTATAATCTTCTGTGTCATTGTCTGGTGTTGATCTTCAACTATCAGCTCACATGTGATAACATGAGAGGTCAGGTGGTTTGAAGCAGTGCTTGTGTCACTATGCTCTCACCTCAGTGATGTAGTCCTTTCCGTCCTTTCCATGTATGGCTTTAACAGCACAGATGTCTAGACCTCCAAAGACATCTGCACAGGCGTCCACCCACAGCTTATATCTGCAGGACAGAAGAGCTTTCACTTTCCCAGTTCCTGGTTTCTGATCGCTTCACATTGACTTATAAAATGAACTGCCTGTTGAACACCTATTTCAAACTTCTACTTCAGTATTATTATCACAGAATTGTCAGTACTGCTCATTTTGTTTCCTTCCATTTAAACTCATCTTTTGGTTATGTTGCTCTGGTCAATATTCATAGACATTCACTATTTCCAAGAGGAAAATATTTATTTTTCACTAACAAGGTTGCTCTGCTGGTCGTATGGCAAACCAGGATGATATCTTTGCCTTTATGGTTTATTAGATTTGATCACTTGGCTAAATCAGCATGCATACTCTGTCTGTGTGTTATTCTCTCAGATCATTTTGATTTATTCATTTGATCCGCAACTAATGTGCAGTATTTGCACAGTGCATTTGCATCATTTGGCAGCTTATGTGCAGTTTTCTTTTCCAACGCTACATAGACGTGACTAATAAATTCCGAACGATTCTTTAGCTTGTTCTTTCTGGTCTGTAAAAAGCCAATCTGGGATGTGTTTTGTTTACAACCCTGTCATAACTTACTATAGTATAATGCATTGGTGGAGAAATTAATTAGCTAGTCATGACTGTTTCCCAAAAGCACAGAATTTTTGTAGCACATCCGTCATTCAAACAATGTTGGTTCAACAATATACGGACAAGTGGTGGAGTAGTAACTTCCGTCAATTAATCAGTTCCAGAATGTGTTAATATTACTATTCCTTTCTGCTGTCATTTTTGCATTTTGTGTTAAAAGTTTATTACAGCGTGCACTAGCATAAAGATGGTATTACTGTACATGGACTAAAAGACTGCACCAATACAGCAAGTTCATCCAAAGCGTTTCTATCTGTCTCACTCACTTGTCAGTCATGGCTACCTGCTCCAGCATGGCAGAGCCCGTGTTTGATTTCCAGTTGCCAGAGATGGATGTTCTCCTGTGAATCAAAATCAGTTATCTTATCACACAGCACATACTGTATCACATCTTCAGCCTGCGCAGTGATTTCACCAATCTTTATCAAAGGAATGCTTCACAAGAAAATGATCATCAGAAGATTTATAGACTGCTATTATGATAAGATATTATGATTTTCTGCAACGTTCCCATTAATTGTCATTTCATGGATCAGGAATGACTCGAGGGTCTACCAGCTTGACATAGATGGTCTATTACTGTAAGCTGTGTCGGTGCGGCTGTACTTACATGTACGCTTTGTAGTCAGAACCGATCTTCTGGACCCTGATGTCATATTTAGCATCAATGAAAGGCTCTGTGGTGGTGTAGGTTTGAGTGATGGCCACAACACTCGCAATGTCTTGGAAGTCACTGTGATTGTCAACTTTCACCTGCCAAGGCAATGTTCCATTAATATGCTGTCCTGTTATCAATGGGCTGAGACTCATTAATGGATAAGTTGGGTGGAGTGTTTCATTTCTAATAAGATGCTGGATAAGTGTATAATTTCTGTGAAATCAGCAGCTTTGAAAGAAGTATTAAACACTTACTCTGTTGGCTCTTTTAAAGGAAAACAGGTAAACAGTGCCATGGTTAAGACATTCACTGATAGTTGTGTGGATGATTAGTATGTATATGCACAGAGAACTTCTGACAAAAAACATATGCCTTATTTACAACACATGCACAGGTACATTCATTTGTTCTTAACACTGTTCTAATGAATTTGGAGTTCATTAAATTATTTACCACAGATGAAATATCTATGTAAAATAAGTTTTTAACATTTTTATTATTATATTTACATTATACAAATTTTTCCGTAAATTTAGAATACATTTTTGATGTATCATGATTTACGAAGTCAGTACAGCAGTCCACATAATCTCACAGAATTTGGAGCACAAACTTGGAGCAATTGATGGATTTATTTTATAGATTTCTGTTCAAATCAGGTATATTATTGTTAACTTTGCAACTACGTGTCTGCTAAAAGTCAGTCGAGTATTAGTGGACTAGTAGACTGCTAACACTTTATTTTGATGCTCCACAACAGACATTCTACTGACTATGAGTAACTTTGCAAGTAATTCTAATAACCTTAACCTAACAGTCTACTAATACTCTATTGACAGTTAGCTGACATGCATTTACAAATTAATCACGATTTAGTTGACATGAAGTTGCAAAGTTACTTAGAGTCAACAGAATGGACCATTAAAATAAAGTGTAACCAAACAGGATTAAAAATACAATTAAAATGGAAATAAATAAATGAAGCTTAAAAAGTAACTAAAAAAAGTAAAAGGTAACACTTTAATGTAAGGTGTCCTTGTTACACGTTACATGTACTTACTATTATAATAAGAATAAATTATGCATAATTACATGCAAGCAACACTAAGACAAACCCTAATCCTATGCCTAACCATTTAGTCAGTAAATGTAGTTAATTAATATTACTCAGTACTTAAATGTATAATTACACAGTAACAAGGACACCTTAAAATAAAGTTTAGCCCAATAAAACCAAAAGCACATAGTACAATTACAAAAGAATACTATAAATGACTAAAAACTAACATTAAAATGAAAAACAGAAATTAAATATTAACCAAAACTATAATAGTTACTTACAAACAAATAAAGTGACACGTGCACATGGATCAAAGTGAACTCAGACCTTTTGAAGAGCTGTTTTCACAATCAGTCAAACATTTTATCATACCTTCCCCATTCCAGAGTGGGCATGTCCAATCTTCACCACCACAGGGAATGTTGGCATTGAGATCTGGAACACAGATTCGTTGTTTTCACTGTTGACTGTCTTTAATATGCATGATCCGTGTTTGCATTGGTTATTGACTTTATGAAAGGATCCAGGAACTGGACATTGCATATAAGACGACGCCATTTAACCCCAGATACAGGCCAATAAAAACTTTTATTGTTTCAGTCTCTGCTAGTCATTTATTATGCTTCTGAAACAGGTGTGTGCTGGCAATCAAGCATGTTTTATGTCCTATCTATCAAGCGACTGATCGTTAACATTGTACACAACATGACAACCAATTTGACTTCCGTTATCTGACATTTCTGAGTGCAGCACAGCATTTAAACAGACTCACTTCCATGGGGAACTGATGGCATAAAGAGTATGAGAACAGAGCCAGATCTGAATGGATCAACTCCACCGAGCATTTCCACTGATCCGAGTGTGTGTGTGCTTGTTTATATTGTTTATGAGGACACAGATTTGTATAATGACATGGCTTTGACAGAGGCATTACAACGTGAAGGTGCTTTATGAGGACACTGCCTATGTCCCCGTAATTCAAAAGGCTTAAATGTGTTTTTATAATTTTGTTTTTTTAAAATATATAATTGATGGTGTTTTTTTGTGAGGGGTAGGTTTAGGTGTAGGGTGATAGAAAATACAGTTTGTACAGTATAAAAACCATTACGCCTATGGAGAGTCCCTGTAAACTATAAAAACCAACATGTGTTTGTTTGTAAAGGGTGGGGTTTGTTTAGTTAGAAGGGCGGTCCTTTCCTCAGCCAGACATGAAAGCTATAAGACTCCCACAGCGGCTGCAGAGAGAAGGAGATCACTACAGACGGACAGAGGAACACAAGAAGTGTCTTTGATATAGCTGATCATTTCTCTTGCGTGAGCATGTCTGCTGCTGTGACTCTAGCGCTGCTGTTCTTGTCTGTGGGACTGAAGGAGGTCCAGGGCTGCAGCTGTAGTCCAGGACACCCTCAGGAGCAGTTCTGCATGTCTGAAATAGGTACGTCTAACAAACCTCTTATATTTTCATAGCTTTGCCAAAGTAAAGTGCCGGGTCAGCAAGATGTTGTGACAAATCTATCAAGACCATTACACTATTACAGTGTAATCTTCCATAATCTTTTGCATAATCCATTACATAATCTTGTCTGTCAACAGTGAGGACTAGCAAGGAACGGCTTTTGAACAGAGTGGATCTCAACAGATATAGGTTCAGGACAGTGTTGTGACACTGCAATGTGTCAAACATATTCAATTTGTAATTAATGTGCAAATAATGATCAGAATCAAGGCAATATTAAGTTGTTGCCTCATTAAGGAAAGAGCAGTTCCCTTATTTTACAATGATCTGGCATATTAACCTTTTTATAACCGTTCTCGATACTCTGTAATTATGAATAAGCTGATATTCAAGCTGCTGCTGTAATAAGGCACAGTTCAACGATCTAGTTACTTAGTCACCTTGGAGAGGCATTTACTTTTTAATTAGCTCCCGTTATGGTTTTAAAAAATATGTGTAATTAGGTCATTTGAACTTTAATAAAGTCATGATTGAGGTCATTGACTACTGTACTGGCAAGAACTGAATGCGTTCTTCTTGGATTATAACCTCTTCATTCAGCATTGTGAAAACACATCTTCACATGGACTTATTACAGAGTCAGTCACTTACAGCTTAAACAGTAGATCTTGTTTTACAGGACAAAATATCTAGTCTAAATATCTTTACACTAAGTTAAGTTTACCAGAGAAATAGGTGTCTAGTCAAAAGACAAAAACAAAACATTGATATTCAAGAGGTGTTCTCTGAAAACAAGTCTTTTGATTCTCAGGTAAATTTATCTAGTTTTAAAAATGTTGAGATATTTTCTGAAAAACAAGACTTTTGCAGCGCACTCGTTTAAATGTTCAGCTAAATGTGTTTCACTCAGAGAACGAAAGTGTTGTTTTGAATCCCTGCTTCAGTGCGTCAGAGCTGCTTTGGCATTCCAGTCTTTGTTCTGGAACAATAAGGCATGGAATGACCAGCATGAGGTTATAAAGACATGCAGATTCCTGCAGTATTCATTGAGCGAATACAGTAAATCCACATAATCCATCAACTAGAAAACAACTATGGCTTCAGTGTACCATCCCACTCGTTTCTAACTAAAAGATGTTTTAGCTCTTTCGCTGTATAATTCAATGCCAAATTCTTTCATCTTGGCAAACTGATCTCCTAATGCAGCAGAAGATGTTAAAGGGTCAAAGACAAATCAAATAATTTTGATTTAATTACACTTAAATGTCAAGTGTAAGCATGTATAAAGACATAAAATATTTTGCCTTACTTGAACCCATGTGTATTGAAAACAAATTAATTTATGTCTACGGTGTATTATTAAAACAAGATTGCAAGAAAAATACATATGCCCTTGAACAACAATAAAGAATATGAAGAATAACAATAATGAAGAATAACTGGAAAGGACCAATTAAGAAACTGAAGGTGAACAAAATTAGTAACTATGGCAACAATTCTTGATGGTCTCCTTTGGTTCCTTTTGAAGCTACAGGTCAACAAGCAGTCATCAGAGCAGGGGTCCTCAACCCTGGACCTCCAGATCCACTTTTCTGCAGAGATTAGCCCCAAACTGGATTAAACACACCAACCCACAACTTTGTGGCAGAGATTATTACTATAGGGAGATGAGAGGGTCTGTATTACTTATTATTGGAGAAAGCATAACAATCAACTTGGATCATATTTGCCTTGATAACCAATCACATTATAGCCTTGATGTCACTGAATTTCAGTCAAGGGCTGTGCGACACTCAAACGCCATTTACGTATCCCACAGGAATGACTGAGAAATACTGTAAACTGAATCCCACCTGTCACAAAAAGTCTGTGATTTCTCCTATAAAACTACATTTTTTTTTGGTGTGGACCCTAAAAATAGTTTAATCCAAATGTATTGTTTAGTGTAACATGCTGAAGATTAGCAGGTAGGCTGTTTCCTCTAAAAAGCTTTTTATTCAGTGTAGTGAAGCCTCTCCTCCATTGACATCCATTACAAAAAGGGCCTCTGGTCTCCTACCATTTATTTGTCATGGGCTGAGTTGAGACGAGGATCTATATACACATGATATCTTTATTAAACATAACACTCAGGAGAACAAGAAACCGCAGGAGAATGGAAAACCAACTCATACATAGAAAAAATGGACAACGAACAACTGAAAATGAAGGCTATAAGTCCATCAGTACCAAATAAAGAACTAAATGAGACACAGGTGAACAAAATCAGTAAACAAAGTAACAAATGAGAATGTACTCAGAACCCTAGAAACCAACAACGGAAAAATAAACCATAAACAACAGATAGAAATACACTTCAAAATAATAGCCTCTGAACACAAAACACAGGCAAATCATGAAATCCATGGCATGAAAATGTATTTCTAAAAAGGCCGCGAGATACAGTTTATCAGCTCTTGTAGGTAACAGTATGTGGGTTACCTGTGAGAGAGATCAGCTACAGTAAGTTTTACGAACACTGAGTGGGACTGTATTTAGCGCTTTCTTTTACTATGTATTTAGTAATCGAATTGCTAAGGTATGCCAGGGTAGGCATTTCTGTCAATAAGAAAAATCCTGAAATCATTCCTGTATGATAGAAGGTTACACTCTGAACTCTTGTATGCTTAGCACATAATGTGGTTTTTAAAAATGGAAATTGCTGTCGGATGTAAATGTAATGTATACATGATACAGCCTGTACATGTTTCTATCAGAAGAAACTGATTTCACTTAAATGATTCCTTTGCTTTCAGTGTCACTCACTAGTAATAACATCTGACTCGTTTCTGATTAGTGATGCAAGCCGAGGTAACTGGGGAGAAGATCATACACAGCGACGAAAATATACCTGGCATGGGAAAAATTCAATATGAAATCCAAGTGATAGAGGTGAGCTGAAGTACTTGATGATCACATAAATATTTTGCTGGGAAAAATACTGCTATTTGGCCTTCCATCCAAATAGACTATCATTGAAATGGAGGCAGAGTTACAGTCTCTTGGGGGTTCTTGTCGATTAGCTGGTATTGTATAGACTGATAAAGGCAATGTGGGTATTTATATATGAAAAGACACTTCAGATCAAAGAAAAAAAAAATGTTCACAGATAAGCATAAAAAAAAAAATCTGTGACTATTTGCACTAAGTAACAACTCTGCCACCTAGCTGGGCTAATAGCACATCAATAGTCTGGCCAAAAAAAACCAAACAAAACTTTTTTTGGCTAGCCAGAAACTGTAAGTGTCATGAAGACTAGAGTTAAAAAAGTTTTAGTGACCCAAGTTCAAATCCGCCTTTTCTAATCTCATTATTCTATCTATGCCCATCCTATATCAGCTCACAGAGGCATTTATTTTAAATTAAATAAAATGTTTTTTAATGAAAAGATTAATTAATATACATAAATACAGTATACAATAAACAGAGGTTCAACTAGGAAAATAAAATGTAATATGGTGACTTTGCAAAAATGGCAAAAATCTTGTTTTTGCAGGTGTTCAAGGGTTTTGACGGAGTAAATGAAGCTCAGCATGTCTATACGAATGAGATGTCTTCAGTGTGTGGGATCAGACTGGCCCGTGGACAGTATCTGCTTTCAGGTAAAAGCATTTAGGATGTTTTCACAAACTACCAAATTTTTCTTGGACTTTTGAAATGACAGTTTATTGTAATAAAGAAAAATCCTCTGAGAACAGAAAATGTCTCTCCTGTAGCCAAGAAGAGCATTTATTACCTCAAGCCACAAGGCCAAAATCAAGCTGTGTCTCACTGTCTGGACAGTTATCCCACAGCGTTTCTCTAAAACCTGCCTCCACAGAACAACCACACACAAAGCCTCCAATTCACCAGCAAGGGCAAGATGAATGAAAACTACGAGGAAAACTAGCTATACTGCAAAACGAACATGACAGAATTGGACAATACTTGACCAATGATTTAAAATTTTTTATAGTGACAGTAGTTTATTCATTTGTAGTACACATCAATCAACATATTTCAGATAAAAAGAGAACACATACTTCAGTCGCACCTGCTATCATTTATTTGATCGCAGGAATGCGCAAAACAATTTTGTTTGAGCTTTAAGTCCAAAAGTGTACACATTTAGAAAAATACAGATAAGGTCTCATATGTGTACATCATATATATTTGAAAAGAATGATCAGTTACATTAATTTACCAATAAATAATGCAATCTGAGGAGGTTTGAGCTGACAAACAGAAAACTGGAGTTATGATGTAATTGATTAAATATGTGGATCCATCATCAACAAAGACACAGGGAAGAGACATTTGAAATTTCCAGGTTGTAAAACCTTGCAATGTGGACGGCATGGCCCAGCCGGCCGCCTCACAAATATCTGCAATGGACACAGTGCTGGATCATGCCCAAGACGAGGTGATGCCTCTGGTGGAATGGAAACGTACTCCGAAAAGAGAAATTTGAAACTGAATAAATACACAAGTGCAATCATATGTGCTTCAATTGATCTCTGAAATTTCCATGAGCATAGTGCATTTATTACGTTAATGGTTAGCATATGTTGCCTTTAGCATTGCATATAATTCTGTAAAAATATATTTCTGCCTCATATGTTGATCACCATTGGCTTGAAAGTTATTTCAGACACCTGATGGTTTTGTAATGAAAATAATTTAAATATCTTAAAAGTGTATATTAGCTGGTAGCCTGATTTGAAAACATGGGAAAAGAGCAGCAGTTCTGATCATCTCCTGACTCAGATAAACATATTCTAACTCTATCTATGACTCTCCCTGTGTTCCATTCGGAAGGGCTCATCCCTATACCCTAATCCCTTCAAAGGGTTTACCCTCTGGAGTGAGAGCTTCGAAGGGTTGAAGGGTGTAGGGGACCAAACAACTGTATCTTGAAGTGCCCTTCTGCATCATCATCACATGCCCACATGGAGGCGCCGTCATCAAGCAGAGAATCTGTGCAAAGGCTCATGAGAGCCCGAAGTGTCCATCAGTTGTACCCTTCAAAATTCTTCATTCCGAAGGGCCCTTTGAAGTGGCCAGTTTTGAGCACTTCGGTTTGGAACTACCCTTCAATATGGTGGCCATGATTGTTTTCACTCCAAAGTGCGATATATCCCATTTGGAACGCACCGTAAATCTTCCCCTTAACACTGTGAGAGGGTGATTCACTGGCTAACACTGTATAGGTGGAGCTCAGTGAAAAATAACAATAATGTTAATTTATACTGTATGTTTGTTATCTTACAGGACGCATCACACCTGAGGGATTCTTCGTTTCACTGTGTGACTATTTTGAGGTCTGGGACAAACTCTCCTTATTGCAAAAAGAGAACCTCAAATACAGATATCTGACGGGCTGTACATGCATGGTAATAAACTATGTTATATTGTAACGGTGACGAGCGTGACAACAAGGTTGAGGATCCACTCACAGGTTTAATTGAAAATGCATGGTCAGACAGGCAGGGTTAAAAACACCAGCAAACAAAACAGTAAGGGCAAGGGAAATCATAATCCAGAAACAGGCATGAGTCCAAGGGTAGGCAGCAAAGAAACACAATGAGAATAAACAGTCCAAGAGTGATCCACGGGCAAACACAGAAATAGGAGACCAGCAAGCAGAGTTAAGAATTGCAGTGTAGCATTAAACATACAATACTTAACCATAAATGAGAGACCAAACCAGGCTTTTATAGAGGGCGACTAATTAGGTAATGAGAGACAGGTGACTGTGATTGATAATGAGCGCAGATGAGTCCGGGCAAAGGATCATGGGAAATTAAGTCCTGGTTGAATGGTAAAAGTCAGGGATGGAGTGCCCTCTGGTGGAGCTCATGGGCACTGCAGCTGGTGATCGTGACTCATATATTTATTTCATCCTAGTTATCCAAACATTATAATTACTAAATTATATCAAGTCATTCCACTGAATTCCTTATACAGTATATATATTATATATATATATATATATATATATATATATATATATATATATATATATATATCTATATATATATATATATATATATATATATATATATATATATATATGTATATATATATGAATAAACACAATGACAGGACAAAATCCAATTAATCAGGTTCTATAAAACTTAGAAAATCACTCATCCAACTGACCAACTGAGAGAAAATTTATAGTGAGTAATTTATCTAGCCATTCTGTAAATAAAAAAAAAATCCCTCTTATTTATGGAGGTTTGAATGAACAAAAATTTGTCATACTTTTAGTTTGGGGATCAGTTCTCACTATTAACTATGACTTTTGCCTTAGTAAACTCTTAATTTGGTGCTTATTAATAGTGAGTATTAATATATGTGTAAAGTATGCTTTATAAGTACTAATAAACAGCTAATATGTTAATATTAGGCATGCTAATAAGCAACTAGTTAATAGTGAGAATTGGTCC
The DNA here is from genome assembly GCF_018340385.1 of Cyprinus carpio. Taxonomy (NCBI): domain Eukaryota; kingdom Metazoa; phylum Chordata; class Actinopteri; order Cypriniformes; family Cyprinidae; genus Cyprinus; species Cyprinus carpio. Next base: position 2,188,650 of record NC_056607.1, on the reverse strand, counting down.
CTATTTTATATTATATTATTATATTATATTCTCTGAAACTGTGATCTCTACAGATCTCTACCTGCATTGAAAAGCCCTGTCAACCCAGCACCAAAAATGAGTGTATGCAGACTGATTGGTCATTCACATGGCAATTTAAGGATGGAGAATCAGTTCACGAGTCTGCCTGCATCAGACACAGCGATGGCTCCTGCGGCTGGTATGAGGGAACTGGCAAACCTTCTGAAAATGACATCATGTCTGAAGTCTGATGGCCGAGCGCAGGAGTGGTTTCTCACTGTAAAAGAAGCTGCTTGATGCTGTCCAAGAAGATCAGACTGTTCAGATGTAAACACATGCAAACCCGTTAACCTGCTGTACTTTCTTGTAGCCACATAGAGCACCTTAACCACTATTGCTTATCGACCACACAGATCACTCTATTAACTGCCTAGTGAGCACCTAACTTAAGCAACAACCTAACAACCACTCAGTACACCTTAGAAACCACTTAGCATTCCTCAAACAACCATCGAGGACATACTCTTCAAACTTGCATGTACAATTAATGGTCCAACTCAAAGATGTTGCCATGAGTCGGTTGTGCACCTTTGAAATGTGTGCTTTTATTACCAAATTAACGATGTGGTCATTTAGCTTTGCCTGGCTAAAGATTTACATTAGAAATAGCAGTGCTGGATTATTAGCATGTCATATTTATGCTACAATATGATGACATATGCCTTAAATTGGGTCCAAATCATTAGATTTTTATATTTTAAAAGGAATAAATAGAAATGAAAAAACTAATTCAGGTTTTTTTTTGTTAAAAATGTATATATATATATATATATATATATATATATATATATATATATATATATATATATATATATATATATATATATATATATATATATATATATATATAAAGGGTTTATGGCTTAATATGGCATAGTTAAATGGTTTATTCACAAGTATCTTCTAAACAGACACAAATTAGAAGGAGTGTTCAATGGGCCTTTTTCACATTTATTGTCACGCTCATGCTTATAAATGTGATGTGAATGTAAATATTTTGTATCCTATCTGCGTTTTGTTCAGTTTTGGGAGCATGAAATCTGGTGATGGCGAGATGAAGCCTCATTAAGCATTAAAGCTTTTTAGCCAAGTAGTTTACAAAAGGATTAATTTCTCGAGGCTTCATTTGCTCACAATACCACCTGGTGGCTAAAGAGTGTAAAACAACCAGATGCATATTACAGATGATCTGATGTGGTCTGTGATACACTGTATTTTGCGCCAGTTAAAGGGGTCATATGATGATGTTAAAAAGAACATTATTTGGTGTATTTGGTGTAATAAAATGTGTTTATGCAGTTTAAGTTTCAAAAAACATTATTTTCCACACACTGTACATTATTGTTTCTCCTCTATGCCCCGCCTTTCTGAAATGCATCGATTTTTACAAAGCTCATCGGTCTGAAAATCGAGGTGTGCTCTAATTGGCCAGCTATCCAGTGCGTTGTGATTGGCCGAATTCCTCAAGCGTGTGACAGAAATGTTACGCCCCTTACTATACTGTGATGCTGTGTGTCCTGGAGCGCCGAGACAAAAACATTAAAACCCATTATAAATTAGCCATTTGTTGCATCCAGTGGAGACATAATTACGGATTATAATGACAATACCAGGGGGGCGCTAGTGAGCACCGCATGGATTAGACGCTTTCTCGTGGAGCTCCGTCAAACCCTCAAAAAAACTGTACTAAAAATCCACGCTTGCATCTTTTAAACACAACCATGGGCAAACCTAAAGCTAAAGGGAAAACTATGAACCCTGATTCTCCTGCCAAAGAAGACAGTAAGACAACTTTATTCGTTGAAGAAGACGACGACGCTAGCAACCAAACCGAGCTAACTACAGGCGCAACCACCAGCACCAGCGAGACCCCAAGTGCACAACCCACACTAGCTAACATCCTAGCGGCTATTGGAAAACTGGAAGAAGACATAACGGCCAGATTTAATGGCCTGGATTCAAAACTGCACCTCGTTCAAACCTCCCTTACCAACCATGCAACACGTATTACTGATCTTGAGGGAGCAATGACCGACCATGATACCCGCATAACCAGTCTCGAGCGCCGCTGTGAGGAAATGATTGAATCAAACACAGCCATGAAGCGCAAATTAACTGACCTCGAAAGCCGCTCAAGACGGTCAAACATTAAAATCGTGGGCTTACCAGAGAAAATTGAGAAGGGAAATCCGACTCATTTCATAGCCGACCTCCTGCCAAAACTTCTCGGATCCAACAACTTCCCCGCTGGCCTGAAAGTGGACCGAGCCCATCGGATAGGCGCACAATCCTCATCGGCGCGGCCGCGCACGATGATTGTCAAAATACACCACTTTCCAGAGAAGGTGAAAATACTCAACCTCGCCCGCCTGCAATCTCCACTGACATTCAACGGAGCCCGGATCAGCATTTATCCAGATTTTCCACCTGAAGTTTCCGAGCAGCGCCGGGCCTTTGATGGTGTAAAGAAGAAACTGAGGGAGGCCGGAATAAAGCACGGTCTCTTTTTTCCTGCGCGTCTGATTCTCACGTTTGGGACCGAGCAGAAAACATTTCTTAAGCCTACGGATGCCGAGGCATTCATAGACAAATTTGTTACACCTGCTGCTACCGCACAGCAGACCTGAGACACTCCCGCTCTCTCACAGCTGTTTCCAGAGGCGCGCGCGACGCCGGACTAGCCAGCTGTCTTCCGTCTTCTCACATTGAGCAAGTTCAGTTCCTTGCCCTCCCTAGCTTATATGCAAGCAAAGAGACATGAGGGTAGATGGGGCCACTCAAAGGGCCCACTGCCAAGGTAATTGTATACTATGATTATTTCATTGAACCGTACAATTAGTCCGACGGTGCATTTCCTTGTAGTGTTAAATTGTTTCCCAATGTTTATGGGGGTATTCATGTTCTGCTTCGTTTGGGGAAGTAGACAGGGGGTGGGATTAATGTTACCATCTTGTTGCCATTTTTTCCTCTCTTATGTTTTTGTTTTTTGTTTTCTTGTTCTTTTATTCTGCTCGTGCATTCAGTGCCGATATCATTATTGTTATTATCACACCACATTATTCTGGCATTATCTTCTCATGGTTACTAGCACTTTTTCGTCCTCGCCACAAGGTGGCAGTCTAACCTTATTAAGCTGGAATGTCAGAGGTTTAAGAACCAATTTAAAGAGAGGCAAGGTTTTCTCCCACGTGAAATCTCTGTCTGGGGACATTATTTTTTTACAGGAAACGCACATTAAACATTCAGATCAATGGAGGCTAAAATGCAGTTGGGTGTCACAAATTTATCAGTCAACATTTTCTTCTAAGGCAAGAGGAGTAGCTATATTATTTCGCCGAAATGTCCCATTTCAACAAATTTCAACCATTTCTGATCCAAACAGTCGCTATATCATTGTAACGGGTCATATTTTGTCACGACATGTAACATTTCTTAATATCTACGCGCCCAATTTTGACGACCCTGGCTTCTTTAGAAAAAATTTTAATCTCATTCCGGATTCTTCCACCACTCACTTAATTGCAGGAGGAGACTTCAATAATATATTGGATTGTTTTACTGATAGGCTTTCTACACACCCGATTGCTCCTTCCAAGTCCACCATTACCATAAATAACCTAATTAGATCCATGAACCTTGTTGATATCTGGAGGCTTCAATACTCCGCTGCTAGAGATTACTCTTTTTTTTCACATGTACACAAATCATACACAAGAATTGATTATTTTCTAACAGATGCTAAACTGACTTCTGATGTTATCCACACCAAATACCACAACATTTTAACCCTCTGGAGTCGATTAACGCGTATACGTTATACGTATACGAAATCTCCGACTTCTGCCCTATAGAAATAGAGATAGACTTAGGCAGGACAAAACCCACATTTGACTGGCGATTCAACCCACTACTACTCAACGATATGTAATTTCGCCAACAAACAGCCAACCTCATAACAGACTATCTATCCCATAATGACACATCTGACGTTACAGATTCCACTCTATGGGAAGCTTTCAAAGCTGTTATGCGGGGCCACATCATAGCCTACGAGGCTAAACTGAAAAAAGACAGACAGAAGGAAATGTCAGAAATCACAGCTCAGTTGTCAGTCCTTGAAAGCGACTTTCAATGATCTGCCTCACCTTCTACACTGAATGAGATTGTGAAACTTAAATTCAAATATAACACTATTCTTTCTAACCAAGTGAGTACTATGCTGTTAAAGGTCAAACAAAAACATTTTGAACTCGCCGACAAACCAGATAAATTATTAGCCTGTCAGCTTAAAAGCATACAGGCTAAACGAACAATCCATAAAATCAAGACAAAAACAGGTACTATCACTACAGATCCAAAAGAGATTAATAAGTGTTTCCGCCAATTTTATGAAGACCTTTAAACATCGAAAACCACTGCAGATGCCACGCAAATCTCTGACTTCCTTCACACCCTCCATCTACCTAAATTGAACACCTCAGCACAAGCAGACCTAAACGCAAATATAACTCTAGAGGAAGTTGAGAGGGCAATACGCTCCTTCCCGAACGGAAAAGCAGCTGGCCCAGACGGTTTTAAAATAGAGTTTTGCAAAGCATACTCAGACAAAATAACTCCTCTCATGTTACGGATGTTCAACCACTCCACTGCTACTGGCCTGCTTCCTGACACCTTGTATTCAGCCAACATCTCCTTGATATTGAAAAAAGATAAGGATGAGTTAGACCCCGCTTCGTATCGCCCTATTGCCCTCCTTAACTCTGACCTTAAGGTGTTCACTTAAAGTGCTTGCCAACAGACTAAAGTGTATAACAACCATAATCCACCATGACCAAACTGGATTTATTCCAGGGAGATTTTCCTTTTTCAGTGTTAGACGGCTAATGAATATAATGTATGCCAGATATCATAGAAGCTCCAAAATCTCTGTTTTAGCCCTTGATGCTAAAAAAGCTTTCGACCAGGTCGAATGGAAATACATCCTGGCGGTGATAAAGGAATTTGGTCCGGGTGATGATTTTGCCTCCTGGGTCGAAATGCTATACGCCCACCCGACAGCCTCGGTTGTCACTAATTGTGACAAATCACCCATTTTTTCATTGCAACGATCCTGCCGTCAAGGGTGCCCGCTAAGCCCACTGCTTTTTGCACTGGCAATGGAACCTCTCGCCACCAATATAAGGAATCACCCCTCCATTGCCCCTTTAATCCTAGGCAAAGTTGACCACCGTATTTCGCTTTACGCTGACGATGTAGTCCTGTTCCTCTCCCATCCTGAAGAATCGGTTCCTCTTTTACTTGAACTTATTAATAAATTTGGTGAACTGTCTGGCTACACTATAAATTGGGACAAAAGAGAATTCTTATCTCTCAAAAATAACTTGAGCCCAAATTTTGTTAACAGCTTGCCCTTCCATATTGTCACAGACAAAATAAAAATATTTAGGTTTGGTTATCCCCAAAGACCCCAAACAAATTTATAAATTGAACTATTTAAATATGTTAGAAAAACTTAAATCTAATATTAAAACCTGGAGGCTGTTACCCTTATCTTTGATAGGGCGCGTGAACGCAATTAAAATGATGGCTCTCCCCAGGTTTCTCTATCTTTTCCAATCTTTGCCTATATTCATACCGAAAACATTTTTTAAGCTTTTGAACTCCATAATCTTTTCATTCATTTGGGGATTTAAGGTACACCGCATTTCTAAAAAACACATCACCAAACTCAAATCGACAGGAGGCCTTAGCCTGCCTAATTTCCAGCACTACTACTGGGCCGCAAATTGTAGAGCCTTGACGTATTGGCAAAATGCACACCCAGGTAATGTTACAGATTCTACCCCTGCATGGCTTGCAATTGAACAGGACCTTCCCGAAGGCTCTCTTCCCGCTCTTCTCTTTTCAACAAGCAAACTTCCGACAGCTATCGCTGGCTATAGGTTCATAGTTGCCAGTTCCCTAAGAATTTGGCAACAAATAAAAAAAACATACAATCTACCCGATTTTTCAGCTTACACCCCTATTTGCCACAACCCCACTTTCCCCCCCTCATTAAGTGATAACACTTTTTTGATCTGGAAGAACAAAGGTCTTGCCACTTTAGCGGACCTTTACATTGAAAAAGCTTTCGCTACCTTCACGCAACTGAAGGAAAAATATACACTAACACCTTCACATTTCTTCCGTTTCCTCCAGATTAGGGATTACACACGCAAAAACATAACAAACTTCGAGTCACTCCCTGTCTCCACAGATTTGTACGCTCTATTAAACCAGGCCCCTGATTCGAGGAGACTTGTCTCTCGTTTTATCAACATTTTTACAGCTTATGAGCCTGCTCCTACTCGACACCTAAAAGAAGCCTGGGAGAAAGATCTTGGCATTACAATCAGTGCTGACGACTGGGATACTTGCCTTTCTTCCATCCACTCCTGCTCGATAAACTCTCGACATCAACTCATCCAATTAAAAGTAATCCACAGACTCCATTATTCCTGCACTAAACTACACTCTTTTTATCCCTCTGTTTCCCCAGTCTGTCCAAAATGTAAAGCAGAAGAGGGCACTCTTGGTCATCTCTTCTGGTTCTGCCCCAAACTATACGAATTCTGGTCTGATATTTTCATTTGCCTCTCCACGATTCATGGTTGTGATATCACCCCAGACCCTTACACTGCTATATTGGGCGGGGCCCGATGCCTTACTACTCTAACCCATCTTCAACAAAAAAACGGTACAATATAGTATGGTCATTGCAAAAAGAAATATTTTAACTTTATGGAAAAGTGAAAATGTGCCATCTTTTAAGACCTGGTTATTAGAAATCACTCACCTATTGCATCTAGAGAGGGTTCGACATAGCGTTTGTTTGTCCTCTGCGACCTTTGACAAAATGTGGCAGCCTTTTATGTTGTACTTGTCGAGACTATAACCCTGTGGGTATTTAGGTGTGTGTGCATTATCAGTGCTTCTCGCCATGTACATGTATTTCACTTTGTTGAGATAACAAGCATGTTCTTACTGGTGCTGATTGCTCCTTTACTAACAGTGCTTTGTATTACTTCTGAGCAGTTTTTTCTCTGTAGTTGATTTTACTTTTATATTATCTATACTATTTTGTTTCTTTCTGAGTGAGGGAACATGTATTCCAATTATTTCATTTATATTTGAGTTTATTTATTTTTTTTTTTTATTTGTATTTTTTCTGTCTATATGTTTGTGTAATTGAAAATGTGTAAATAAAATATTAAAAAAAAAAATAAAAAAATAATGACAATACCAGCAGTTCTCAATCCCAGTCCTTGCGTCCCCCAGCTCTGCATATTTTGCATGTCTCTCTCTGTTTACACACCGGATTCAGATATTCAGCTCGTTAGAAGTGAGCTCCGTGCATGAACTGTGTTCCCATTTACATGGTCCCTATGCAGTATTCATTGCTTCCTACTCCCTGAGCAGGGGAAATCTGTTGAAGTTTACCTCACTTCAGAACATTTTTTTATGGATTTGCGCTGCACAATGTCTTCACACACGGACAAGTGTGGCATCATATAGCTCTGTAAATAAATACAATTTAAATTCACGTTTTGCACACTTCAATGCACTTTGAATGGAACATATATATTTGCTTCAAACTGGAATCATGGTGGAATATCCTGTGATGTTCAAATAGAACCAACGTCTGAAGCCATAAGAGAAACATACAAAATGTGCAGAGCAGGGGGCGCGAGGACTGGAATTGAGAACCGCTGACTTTGTGTCTTTTTACGCGTTGTGTTGCATCGCATCGCATAAACATAAAACCATGTCTACATTTGTGATCAGAGGAACGACAAACAACAACCGCTGCTCTACAGTGCTCAAAATTCACGTTTGACTCATCAGTGGCAAATTCTTTAAATATGTAAACGTACTTACAGACTGTGAGTCAGAACAGACGGCATCGTAGTGTCCTCTCCCAGAATCAGGAAACAGTCCTCCATTAAATGTGCTGCACACATGAATATTTGGGTTGAACTGTTCTGGAACAGTGTTGTAAATACAACTAAACCACTGATTTCTAGTTGTGTCCTCTTTTGATAGACCAAACAAAGTAGTTTCGCTTTCACAACGAAACACACAGCATCTCCATAACATGGCAGCGGTGGCAACAGCGAGAATAAAAGTTACGCCTTCTTTCTTTCTGTGAACATTTGGGCGGCATGATGCAAATCATCCCACATCGTGACATAGACATGTGGGGGCGTGTTTAAACGAGCTGTTTTAGGAGGGTGTGGTTGACTCTTAACGTTTATAAAGAATATCTCTTTGGATTTGAGACTTTAGTCTTTGCAACTTCACAGATCTTCTTTTTGCACCAAGAGCTTGTAACACTCCAAAGAGAAAGGAAAAATTTAAATCACATTCTAAAAAAAAAAAAAAAAAAAAAAAAAAAAAATCAATTTCCACATAGACTAAACTATTTATATGTATATAATGTGTATTTTCTAGTGGTATACAATGCCCCAAAGCTTTGGCACAGAACGTAACATCACTAGTGAAACCGCTATTTTTTGAAACCGGGTCCCTGAGTGGATAAATCTGAAAGACACACCCTTGCATTTTTGTGTGTACAGCCGATCGGTATATTTTGTGAAATGATGATGTCATCACCCCATGTCTGGCTTCTAGTCAGACATTGCTATGTCATGTAACAGCAACAACAACATGAACAAACACTGAATGATTGCCTTTTTATTAACTACCATTAACACCGGTTAATAAATGTATTGTTCCATGTTCATTTTCTTGTTGTTATGTTGGGTTTGTATTAGTGCTGTCAAACGATTAATTGCGATTAATCGCATCCAAAATAAAAGTTTTTGTTTACATAATATATTTTTTTTTACATGTATTTACATTTATATATTTATATTCATATACTTTATATTACATATAAATACACATTTAAAATATAAACATAACTTATTGTATAACTTCTTAAATATATACATGCTTGTGTATGTGTTTAAATATAAATAATAAATATACACAGTAAACACACATATATTATGTAAACAAAAACTTTTATTTTGGATGCGATAATCATTTGATAGGACTTGATAGTTTGATAGTACTAGTATACAGCACGCAAGGTTTATGCAGATGCTCTAAGTCTTCTTCTGCATTTTTTGTGTATCTCTGTGGCAGAATTACACCACCACATACTAGTCTGGCATGTATACTACATTATTTTGAATCGGTTTTTGAATCGTGGTGGTTGAGTGGTCAGATATTTCTTGAGATGAGGGAAAAAAAAAAGATCGGATAAGGAATGCTCTCGCTTTGTGTGGATGTCGCCTAAAGCAAAACAGACATACATGTGACATACACAGATCTAAATGAATTTTAAAAATTTTCATTTTATCTGTATTATATGTTCTCAGTGTATTTTATCATGTTATTTTTACAGACGTAATATCTTGTTGAAAAAAAAAAAAAAAAAAAGAGAGAAAAAACAGAGATGACATGACATTTCGCAACACGAGTATAAATAGGCAGCAGGTGCAATGCATAAACAGTTTTTTTTGCTGAGGAGCCGAGCTGGTGACCTGGCCACTCAGCAGTGGTACAGCAGCTGTGGCGACGGGACGTGACATACTTAACTGAGACATTCCCTTTCAGTCAGTCACTTTCGACGTCATGTCGATACTGAGGAATTGGGGGTCCCTACCAAAATGCCATGGATGCTGCCCCTTTCAGTTCCCTGTGTGAGCCTCCTGTGGCCCTTTGTTAGAGTGTAGGCCAGGGCTCACACCAGGAAGACCAGTCTCTGTTGCCTCTGCACTACCCACTCAGTGAGACTGGATAACATTAGGAAAATTACCTGTTCCATTGGAACAGGTATTTTGCGGAAGCCCCATCCCTTCGAAGAGGGGTTTCTGGAGGCATTTAAGCATATGGATTTACTTGTTAGGGCCTCTGTACATATGGAAGATTTAGAAGTAGTTGTAACCCATTTGTAGAGATGGCAGAGAACATCTGCCAGGGAAACAGGGGTTTAAAGCTATACCATGGAAGAATACACATATGGGATCCCCTCGGGTCACTACATATGGCACCCAGTCTCCTACCGGTTCTCATGGATTCATAGATTGAAGGCTTGGTGGAGGGTGATGGAGAAGCTCGACAGGGTCTAAAACTGAACTGTCTGGAGCAGAAATATCACAATGTGTGAAAAGCAAGCCGATACTAGCGAGACCACTCTTGGTGCTTCTACCCGCTATAAAATCTAGTGAACATGTGGGGGGTCACCCAGCCCGCAGCTCTACAGATGTCTTTTAGCAAGGCGCCACGAGCCAGCGCCCAGGAGGATGCAACACTTCTAGTAAATTGAGCTCACAACTTGAGCAACTTCAGCATCATGTTTCCACTCGAGCCCTACCCTTTCGGCAGCCTGGGAAAGCATAGCCATCATTTCTAGATCCAATTCAGGCATTGCTACCATCCCAGAAAGCAGCAGCGCAGCCGAATCTTCCTCTCCAGAAATTGAATTGACATCCATGAATTGACATCCAGTCGTCCTGAGGAGCCCTAAAGGATACGGCTGGTACACTCCTTTTAGAAGTCCCAGCACGTTCCTTGGGCAGCTCGACTAGTTGTGGAGTGCTAGAGGATTGAGGGACCCTGGGAGGTTGGTTCCTCGGATGGGTAGCCATCACTGTAATCCTCAGACCGCCTGAGATACTGCCTGAAGTAGTCCTCCCATGTCTTCTACCAGGAAGAGAATTCGATCGAGGCAGATTTAGCTCAAATATTCTTTTAGGGGAAATAGCTATTTTAACGTGCTGAAGCGCACAGGGGAGATGGCCGTCTGCAACACAAACGGGGTAGTGTAGCCTGATGTGTGCAACCCACTCGACACGGGAAAATACCACCGCTGTAGCGCTGTTCCACTGACACAAAGAAGCTCCCTTAGAGCGCATGGAACTCAGAAGCTGTGTTCGGAATGGCATACTACCATACAACTCCTACTATATTGCAGTATGCTGCGTGTATACTGTGAATAGTAAGTGAATGCTCTGTATGCATAGAATGCCTGGATTACCTGCTACATTTGCTGAAATTTGATGTATGCATCTGAAGACACTGCATGGAATACTGTTTCCCAGAACGCAACGCGCTCCATGTAATGTTTTATCTTCAAACGCATGAGTGAACTGGAGGCAGGGAATAGTAATTATAAAACACTTTTATACATACATGTTACTGTAGAGTACAAACTATCGCTGTGTATCTAAAAACAATATTGTAAGTAGGACATAAATTGTACTTTAATCTCTACAGCACGTTTCCGATCAAGTCAAATGACGTCACCTTTATCTCTATAGTGCTTTATAAAGTACAGATTATTTCAAAGATATTGAATATGTAATGAACAGTCCACTGAAGGCAAGCGTAGTGGGAACCCAAGTGCAGTTTATTTACAGGTGCAATCCAAAACATCCAAACATAATCCAAACAAGAAACGAAGACTTGACTTGAACAGACTTAACTTGACGAGGCATGAAACAGACTTGACCGAAACAGACTTGATGTGGCATGAACAGACTAGACTCACTGACAGCAGGTTACAACATTAATACACGACAAGGGCTAATGACAAAAACATGACTACTATAACAGACAATGATGGACACCTGACATGAACAAACCAATGGGGAACAAGGCACATGACTAAAACAACCAATAAGTAAACAGAACTGATAAATGACAAGACAATAAACCAATCAGAACATGACACATACACAAGGCAGAGATACATCAGGGCAAGGCAAGCATGACACAAACAGCATAAATCAAACTACAAAATAAAAGACATGAAAACATGAACATGAAAAAATATTGAAGTAATATAATATATAAATAACTAAACATGCATAACATAACAAAACATAATCTTGTCATTTATTAGTTCTGTTTACTCATTGGTTGTTTTAGTCATGTGCCTTGTTCCCCATTGGTTTGTTCAAAACGCAGGACTTTTGATAGTACCTAGGATAGCAAAGTCCACTAAAGGAGGTAGAGCTTTTTCACATTTGGCTTCCAAACTCTGGAATAGCCTTCCTGATAATGTTCGGGGTTCAGACACACTTTTCTCTGTTTAAATCTAGATTAAAAACACATCTCTTTGGCCAAGCATTCAAATAATGCATCTCATAATTTTGGACTGCAGTTATATCTTGCGCATTATTATTCTTTAGCTTGGGTTAAACTAATTAATTTTACTTGGCTGGAACAGCAGCTACGCTAATTATGTCTCTATTTGTTTCTCTGTTTCTGGTGGATTTACATCCCGTGGTAACTAGGATTTACACAAGCTCCAGTCTGGATCCAGAACACCTGAGAAGAGATGATGCCAACCCCTCAGAGGACCTCAGATGATGCTAACCCAGAGACAACATACAGAACTACCACATTTTGCTATAAGTTTGATTGCATTATTGCTGTTAACAGTGTTAATCGTCTGTTTGTTTACAACTTTTTGTCATGGTTCTGGTATCCGTCTCTGTCTCCCTCTACTGGTTACTCACTCACTCTCTTCCACACGCACCTTCACTCCTCTCAGCTGTTTCTAGTTTGCGATCAGCATTTGTGTTAATTCTCTCACACCTGTTCTCCTTTCCCTCTGATTTTGTTTGCTACTTCTAGCTTCCCTTTTCCCTGCTTCATTGCCGGATTATTCCTAGAGTTATCTATGCAGAGGCTTTCTCTCCATTCTATGTAGCTGTCTAGTCTGAGTCCTGTCTGGATCTGGTCTGTACAATTTATTACTCTGTGTTTGCTGATTATCGGGTTGCTTTGCACTCTGTCCAGTTTACCTGCTGATGTCTGCCAGCCTGAGCTTCCTACCCGCCAGCCGTGTGTTGTACCTCCTCTGAGAGACTGAGGCTTCACGCCGCCAGACCTGTTCCCTCTGCTGTGTTTTTTGTTTTTCATGAGGATATTTTTATTTGCCTTATCGTATTGACGGCTGTTGCTGGAATTTATCTCTGAAGAGGATTTCTGTTTTTTTTGGACTGTTGCTTTATCTTAAAGACTTTTTCTTGCATTTCGCTCTTGGGTACTTTCTCACAATCCAAAACTTTTTTTTTTTTTTTTTTTTTTTTTTTTTTTTTTTTTTTTTTTTTTTTTTAATTTTTCTGAACATTTCTGCCGTATGCACAAACTGACAGTCACCAGTGATTAGCTACTACTAAATATTGTAGAAACTTAATTTTCTGTAAAGTTGCTTTGCAATGATTTGTATCGTAAAAAGCGCTATACAAATAAACTTGAATTGAATAATAATTTGTTGGCAGACACTATTTACAGTAACTACACCCACCAATGCCTGGCTGTGATAAACCTCACTGCAAACATACCCATTTATCTGTAATATCAGTAGCAGTATAGGTGTAGGGAGGTTTTGTCCCAATAAAGTTGCATTAATTTAATATTTTTTTTTTTTTTTTTTAGAATGATAATATAAACACACTGTGTTATTGCATACTGTTTTATAATGTACTACAGTACTGAAATATAAATATCTACCACCTAACTACTATTTACACAATTATTATTAGTTCTGTTCAGTATGTAAAGTCCATTAATTATGAAATTAGTTAAATAGAGCAATATAGCATTGTTTACTAGTATGAATCCTTAATTAACAAGCCTTTGTAAAAAGAATGATTAGCACATTTATTTGTGAGGTAACAACCTCAGCAACTGTGCTGAATTAATGTTTTGTAATGTGACGACACTTTAGCATACTACTCTGAAACATTTGTTGCTTATTGTATACGGTTTCACACACTATTCTTTAAAAAAATAGTAGGCAGTATACAAGCAAGTATGCCATTTCGAAACACAGCCACTGAATACACTTGAAGTAGATTGGTCCCTCTGGACGAGATCCCCCAATGGATCATATACATCGGTAATTTGGTTCATTTCAAGTTTCTGATTAACCTGTAGATCTGTGTTGCTCAAGCCAGGACCTGTTTCAGATGGTTCAGTCTGATTTGATGAACTGGTTCATCGAGTTTACTTAAAAAGAACCAGATTAAAATAACAATTTGTTTGTGACATCATTTTATTTTGCCTGAGGCTCTGGACTACAGATAATAATGGTGAAGATAATTATGAGCCACAGGTTTTAATTTTGTATTGCTTTTTCTGACTCTCAAATCATTAAAGACCATGGTTTCAGCTAAAAAACGTCTTTACTATTGCACTGAAGAAAAAACCTACACCTACACCAACATCTTGGAAGCAAGCTTTAAATTTTGGGTGAACTATTAGATTAAGTGTTTTGCTTTAGGACTGGGAATTGTTTTGATATCAAGAAGCTGTACTGTAGATATCAGGACATTGAATGGTGATATCAACAGTCCACTGGTCGTTGGTTAAGTGTTTTGTTTGATGTCAGTTTAATAAAAACAAATAGCTTTTGTTGACAGATTGCATGTAATATTAAGTGACATGTTTTGTACTGAGCTTAAGACATCTTTTCATATGTCCACAAATATGGCTTTCTTAATAATTCATATGCTTTAAATAAGAATGCAAATATTTGGAATTATTTTTTTTATGCCACATCACAGTGATAGAATGTGTGATGAAAGTCTCTTAAGCAACGCTTTGTAACATGCTGCTTTCACAATTTGAGGGCTGATGTTGTCTCTTTCTAAACTGTCTTTCTTTGTTCTCTTATAACTGTACTGTGATGGGATGTACAGTCGAGTATGTTTCATTATGACTGAGTGTTACATTGGGAGTCTAACAACAGCATTATTTTGCAGGTCATTTTCAAAAGAAGCTCTTTTTGGACTGAGGACAAAGCTCTCAAAGTCACAGTGTGTTTCCACAGTACAATGAACTCTTACTTAAAGTTGAAATATCAAGGAAAACATGATTCCTCATGATGGTCTACTGAAGTGTTTTTTGCTTTATTCTGTTATGGCTCAATCTTTTGTACGTTATGCAGAACTGGACCCTTCATGAACACACTTCAGTGTTGATGTGCATGACTGTGCATGAGGTGGGGTTCCTGAGGTTAGATGGGTGGGAGGCATAAGAGCTATATAAGTCCACTATGATTTAGAGATCTCTAGAGAGAGACAAAGAAAGCCGTATCTGCTCCAGAGCCTGAGTATAGTTTAGTCTTGTGCTGTGAGAGTGAGAGCATGTCTGCTGCTGTGACTGTAGCGCTGCTGTTCTTCTTGTCTGTGGCACTGAACGAACAGGTGACCGAGGGCTGTTCATGTGTACCAAGACACCCTCAACAGCAGTTCTGCTCTTCTGATATAGGTACGTCAAACACATGCATAGCTAATCTAACACCAACAGGTAGACTGCATGCTGCTTTAAGATGTTACGAGTTGTTAAATTTCTTGCATTTCAGTTCATTTACATTATTTCAGTGACTTGAATTACTGAACTTAACATTAGGTTTATGGAAAGTATAATGATGGAACCATGAATTTTTCTAAATGATAGTATAAGACAATATATGATATTATTTAATTAAATCTGTTTTATTTTTTTCAGTAACATGAGATCTTTTCTTGTGTAGTGTCAAATTATTTAAAGGGACAGTTCAAACAAAAATGAAAATTCTGTCATAATTTATTCACTCATGTCATTTCATACCTGTATGACTTTTTCCATGTGTAACACAAAGGAAGATATTTTGACAAATGTCTCAGTGTTTTTCAATGGGCTCCAGTGTTCTTTCAAGTATCTTCTTTTGTGTTCAATCTTGTAAAACTTGAAATGCAAAATATGAAAAATGTTATTGCTTCGGACAAATGTAATGTAATACAGGAACATTTAAAAAAAGAAAATTAACATTAACATTAACAACGATTTTTGTCACATCTGACTCCTTTACCAATTAGTGATTCGAGCTAAGGTCATTGAAAAGGTGCCCAGCACTGTCCCTGGATTAACTGCATACAAAATCCAAACTACTGAGGTGAGAAAATGTACACTACTTGACACATCATTTTCCAATAAAATACCTTTTTAACAAGAAATGTTTGTGTGTGTGTGTGTGTGTGTGTGTGTGTGTGTGTGTGAATGTGTGTGTCTACTATTATTATTATTATTATTGTTATTATTATTTATCCAGACATTTAAGCAATTAGACAAGAAGAGAATTCAGGTCATCTACACAAGGACAACTCCAACTTTTTGTGTCATCAGTCTGAATAACGATGAGTACCTGCTGTCAGGTAAAATCATTTACTATCTCTAGGCAGAGTCTGAGTTGAAACTGAAAACCATGATTCCTGATGCTGGTTAACATCCATTGAGGCTGAAATGTGCTACACATTATGCCCAGATTTTTAGCCGAATTCACAGTTTGGACAGGTTTTGGGCTGATTTCACAGAAAATCACATTTTGTATTCATTTATTCAGTTTCATCTTTTTAGATTACATCCAGTCTGAGAATATCACAGTTTGATAATATTTGAGATTATTTTAGAGCACATATCATTTTCACTTATTATGCATCTCTTAGTAACAAGACTCGTTTCTGCATGAGTTTGTGGTGTTTGGAATGAGTTCAGAGTCTGTTTGTTTGCAAACCTCAGTTGTTTAGTGTATGACATCCAGTTTTTCCTCTGTAACATTTACAAAGTCGGCATGGCATATTTGTTCGGATTTGATCTGTATTCCAGTCAGATCAATTAAGCCTCACAGTCCTCTTTAATACCTCAAAAACATACTTTAGAACTTGATAACACACTTCATTATTAAACACTAATTGACCAAAGACTGACCTTAAATCCTCAAAGAAAAGCCTAATATTATCCAGGACCTCAAACCTAAAAACATTAATGAATCTCAGCAGAACATGAGGGTTCAATAAGTGAGGACATCTCTAGGTACTAAAATAGCTCATAAAGAAAACATTAACTTTAACTGTGTAACTAAAGGGTTAGTTCACCCAAAAATGAAAATTCGCCTCTTTACTCACCCTCGAGTTATTTTTAAAATTGTCCTGGCACTTCTAAGCTCTATCATCCCGGAACGGCTTCCGCGTACGACAGATACCGGAAGTGATAGTTCCGCTCCGGGTTCTCCATTTCCCGCTCCTGCTCCACTCCGCGCTCACTGATACCAGAAACACCGCTCCGCCTTCGCTCCGTGGCTAAAGTATTTCAGTATGTTTGAAATGTTATGTTCATAACGTAGCTTATATTAAAATAAAATAAATAAAATAACAGGAGAGTTTCAAAGTGACTAAGTATATTAGTATATAGATTTTTTTCCTACCACATGCCAATCTAATAACATGGTTGTTAGCATTAAAAGGTATAATTGCTGCCTTCTGCTGTGCAAATTTGGTTTGTGATGAAAATAACAGTACATCTTCGTCAGTTATTTTATCTACAGAGTGATGCATTTCTTACTGAATTCTGCTCATTCAAAATCAGATACAGATGAAGTAGCACTGTAAGATTACATTTGTTTGAATGCATTACTGCGAAAGTGATTGTGTGTGAATGTGCTGTACCTGTTTAAATCATGCTTTAACCCGAAAATATTCAGTAAAAGGAACAGACAAACTCCTTGAGAACTAGCCTGTAACTTCCCTCTCGACTATTGCCGTCATTATTCATCTGTATCAAGCTATAGCTAAATATGTTGAACGTGATTCTTGCTAAATATGCAGTTATATTACGGGTCGCTTGCATGAATTGTATTCGTGATGGAGCGCTGGTGTGGTGCTCTTGGAGCGAGTGAAAACCACGACAAAAATCACAGTGTTCCACTCCACGCTCTGCTCCCACTCCGCTCCGCTCACATACTCTGCCTGCGACTGCAATGACAAAGCTTGGAAGAGCCAGGACAATTTTAAGAATAACTCAGACTGGATTCGACTGAAAGAAGAAAGTCATATACACCTAGGATGCCTTGAGCGTGAGTAAAAGGGGGAAGTCGTGGCCTAATGGTTAGAGAGTCGGACTCCCAATCGAAGGGTTGTGAGTTCGAGTCTCGGGCCGGCAGGAATTGTGGGTGGGGGGAGTGCATGTACAGTTCTCTGTCCACCTTCAATACCATGACTTAGGTGCCCTTGAGCAAGGCATCGAACCCCCAACTGCTCCCCGGGCGCCGCAGCATAAAAATGGCTGTCCACTGCTCCGGGTGTGTGTTCACAGTGTGTGTGTGTGTTCACAGTGTGTGTGTGCACTTCGGATGGGTTAAATGCAGAGCACGAATTCTGAGTATGGGTCACCATACTTGGCTGAATGTCACGTCACTTTCACTTTCACTAGTTCTGTGTGAAATCAGACATTTGAGCATTAATTAATTAATTAAACAAAGGCGAATTTTCATTTTTGGGTAAACTAACCCTATAATTAAAATGCATAAGGAAAACATTTATGTTTTTTCCACCTAAGGACGTGTCCAGGACGGCAGGGTCATTCTTAATTTATGTGACCTTGTGAAGCCTTGGAGCCAACTCTCCCAACTTCAAAAGTGGTACCTCAGCATTTATCAGAAAGGCTGTGTCTGTGAGGTAATAATCCAAACCATACTTTTACAATAATTTACCATAGTCTAAATTACTCCGAGTTCAGTGCTGTTGAAATCCAGTGGCTTGATTTTCGCCCAACTAAGTTTTCTGCCATTTTGAATGTTGTCAAACACGTACTAATGGCTGTGGCATTTGCATACTTGGCTTTGTAATTTCTTGCAGCCCTTTGTATTAGCCTCTGACTGTTTTCATTCATTTATTGTATTTTTTAATAAAACAGTTGATTTTGTGTTATAAGTATAGATATTAATTCAGTCTTCTCTCAAACTGTGATCGCTACAGATCTCGCCCTGTACTGGAGAATCCTGTTTGAACAAGATGCTTCAGAAAAAATGTTTTATAGGACCCAATTCATACGATCTTGAAAAGGCTCTTCGGTCTGTTTGCGTGCCAGGCAATGACGGCTTCTGCAGTTGGCAACAAATTCTTGAGAAATAATAACAAATGCTCCTAAAAATAATGCCCTGAAGAACAAGTGCATCAGCCATTCAGCAGTCTGCATTTTTGCCCTTTTGTTCTCCAGAATGCTTAGAACAATTTGAAATTAAGTTAAACAATTTAATGAAGCTTTGCAATGCAGTCAGCAAATGCCTACAAAACCCTTTTCATGGAGATCTGCAATCAACCATTAAACTATTTTGCATGTAAAAGCATCTGTGTGTATTTAATGGGAAATGTAAGCATGTTGATATAAATATGGATGTTCATAGTGTCAAAAGCATTCATCTGGTATTGTTTTTTGCTTTTCTATTTTGATGAACATTGAGTTAAAAAAAGAACATTTTAATTAAAAAAACTGCAATAACAAACAGCAACATTTAAGGTTCATTCCACAGAACCACAGCCACATCAGACAGCAGGAAATGTGTACTTCACTAGAAACCACAGAAACAGCATATTGCACAATTGTCTGCACAATGCAGAAAGCTGATATAGATTGTAAAACTGCATCACAGAGGCATTTCTTACAGAGGTACTTCTTTAAAGCACAACAATTATTCAATTATTAAAATTAAAACATGATGATTAAAAAATTTTCTTTAAAGTAAAACTTTAAATTTGACATTTTTACAAAATTCCCTCTTTAAAAGTGTAATTAAGTGTGTTAGAAAACATAGCCATGAAGGTGTCTCTTTTTAAGTACACTTAGCATTGATTTAATTAATATTATATTACCTGGAATTACAGTTTTTATTTCACATTTTCAATTACTTTTTTAATATGTGCTTTATGAGTATTATAAACAGCCAATATGCTAGAAATGTGCATGCTAATAAGCTACTAGTTCATAGTGCAAACTGGTTCCTAAACTAATGTTACACAACAATTATATTGTTTTATATTTTAATCTCTGAAACTGTGATCCCTACAGATCTCTACCTGCATTGAAAAGCCCTGTCAACCCAGCACCAAAAAATGAGTGCATACTGACAGACTGCTCATGCTTATGGCCATCTGGACGGAGAATCGGTTCATGAGTCTGCCTGCATCAGACCTCCGCTTCACGTCCGGTGGTTCTTGACCTCCACATCGTCCATTAAAACTGTTTATTGCACAGCTAGCCGTTATTATGCCTTATATTATGAATAGCAGTGCTGGATTATTAGCATGTCATTTTTATCCTACAATATGATGACATATCCTTTTTACATTGGGTACATACTAGCGGTGTGCCCAAAGCAGAATACATTATTTGGAAAGGCATGGATAATGGCTTTAAAAACGTATGATGGATAATGAACAATTCTGCCCGAATATTCGGCTGAGGCTGCCACACAGTCTGGTGTTTGCTAGATAACAGGTGATCAGCGCGATATTTTACACAAACCTCTAAAGTCAAGCGATAATGAGTGTATAAAGTGAATGAATGTATAAACTTCATGAATGAAAAGAGCGCAAATCAAACACCGCATTGCTGTTGCATCTCTGTGCATCTCTCAGTGCTATGGGAGCTTCCACTTATGGATTGTTACGGAATTTGGTTCAACCTTAAAAGCCAAAGGATAAAACATTTTGAGAAATTTTCAGTATCCTACAGGCCCATTTTGAACCAAAGCCATTGATAAAAGCTGAACTCTTCTGATTTTAGCGTTGTGTACAAAAGCCCCATGATACTGTGTCCCACTGTGTTGCTGAACTCAAACAATGTATGTCGAAATGTGATTTTGGTGCAAGTTTGGATGAAGCTTTACGTGATCATTGTTGGAGGTGAGCTTCCCTCCCTCCAGGACATCTACACCAGGTGGTGTATAAGGAAAGCCCGGAGGATCATCAGTGACTCCAGCCACCCGTCCCACAGACTGCTCTCTCTGCTGCCCTCAGGAAGACGTCTCCGCAGCATCCGATCCCACACAAGCCAACTGAGGGATAGCTTTTTCCCTCAGGCTATCAGACTAATGAACAGTCAAAACTAATACACCCTACAGCATACTCCCACAATACGGTATGCCACACACTGCACTTTAACTTCAGCAGTTCAAAACTGGACTATACATACACACTGCATTTAATACAATAATCTACCTGCTACCACTTGATACCATCCGGTGCACATTTTGTGTATTCAGTTCATGTATAATCTGTTGCACCTTAGCATATTTTTATGTGTATATATGTCTACATAATGTAGAATGTGTACATACTGTGTTTAGTGTATAATGTGTAGTGCTAACTGTAAGTAAGTCTAATAGTACACTGTGTGTACTGACTATATGTATGTGCATATTGCACATTGTCATCTCTTGAAGTCTGTAAGGTTATATGTAATTTGTTTCTGCAATTTCTGGAGCACGTTTCCAAGAATTTCACTCACCAAGGCACATGTGCTGTGGTGATGTGACAATAAAAGAAGTGACTTGACCCCTTTAAACTGCGCAGGAACCAGTGAGCCAAAAGAAAATCATGTTGTTTTACATAAACATCTAATATTACAACGCAGTAACAAGTGTGGGAAGTACCTAAATGAGTGTAAACTCTACGAATAAAATAAGTGCAAATAAAATAGCAGTGTTGCCCTTGCCTTTTTCCATGTATTTCTTGGAAATTACTTTACATCAATTTTCTTATTTCTAAACTGCATAGGACCATGGGTCGCGGAAGCGGGGGGCCGCCCAGGTTACTTTTGAGATCTTAAGAGGTCAAGAGGCATTTATTTGTCATTTGCATAGTTAACACTGGGGAAAACTGGGCATTGAAATGCTTGTGACGAGGCTCAGACATACAGTGACAATAACAAGACATAAAAGACCTAGACGTACGTGGAGAGCACTGAGATTTTTGAGTGACTTCAATGCCCATAGGCAGAAAAGACACGGACAGAGCATTATATACAAATAAGTGGCAGTAACAGATACAATAAAGGTAGACAGTGTTAAGAGTTATAAGTATTCATAAGTAGTCCTGAGGTACTAATATGATTAATTGGGTAGAGCGGTGTCTAAAATGTCACTGTAGAGTGACCAGAGCTACATGAAGGAAATTTAAAGTGGCAGTGCAGATGCAATAAATAAACTTAAGAGCAGCACACATTCAGATTGTATTCCTGAGTAGAGCAGTGTCCAAAATGTCATTGTAGAGTGTCACAGAGCTACATGAAGGAATATTAAAAAGTGGCAGTGCAAGTACAATAAAAGTAACATAAGAGCAGCATGTATTCTGGTTTTAGATGAAGGATAGCTGGTTGTTAAGCAGTCTGATGGCTTGAAGATAGAAGCTGTTCTTCAGTCTGGTTGTCCGTGATCGGATGGATCGTAAGCGTCTGCCTGATGGCAGTGTGGCAAACAGGTGATGAGCAGGTTGAGTGCGGTCCTTGATGATGCTGCAAGCCTTTCTCAAGCAGCGAATCTGATAGATATCCTGTAAGGCTGGGAGTTTATGTGAATGCCAAGGAACTTGTAGCTCTTAACTGTCTCTACTATCTCTCCATTGGTGTGAATGGGAACGTGACCCTCTCTCTGTGACTTCAATTCGTAGCAGTGAATGAAGAGGTATCATATCGATCACAAGTGCAGTATGGAGTAGCGCAAGGCTCAGTACTAGGGCCGTTACTCTTCACGCTTTACATGTTACCCTTGGGAGATATCATCAGGAAACACGGTGTTAGCTTTCACTGTTATGCTGATGATACTCAGCTCTATATTTCTTCGCGGCCTGGCGAAACATACCAATTTGAAAAACTAACGGAATGCATAGTCGATATAAAAAACTGGATGACAAGTAATTTCTTAAAAACTGAATGTGAAAAAACAGAGGTGTTAATTATAGGGCCTAAAAGCTCTGCATGTAATAACCTAGAACGCTGTCTAAGACTTGATGGCTGCTCTGTCAATTCTTCGTCATCAGTTAGGAACCTAGGTGTGCTATTTGATAGCAACCTTTCCTTAGAAAGCCACGTTTCTAGCATTTGTAAAACTGCATTTTTCCATCTCAAAAATATATCTAAATTACGGCCTATGCTCTCAATGTCAAATGCAGAAATGTTAATCCATGCGTTTATGACCTCAAGGTTAGACTATTGTAATGCTCTATTGGGTGGTTGTTCTGCACGCTTAGTAAACAAACTCCAGTTAGTCCAAAATGCAGCAGCTAGAGTTCTTGTATTTTTCATTTTTGTTCGAAGTGTTATGTTGGTCTAGAGTTTTTACGCGGCAGAAAACTGATGAGCAACACTACAGTCCGCCGACAAACAGATGAGGAAGAGGAGGATGATGGCGGTCTATCATATACAAAGAGAAAGGTTTGTTTGTATTTTTAAATGCAGTTGCAATAAGCAAATTGTTTTTTCCCCCCATATTTCTTAAAGTATGTGAGAGTGAAAATTTGTTTTAGTTTATAAGGTTGTTGTTTTCAAATAACCTCAACTAAATACATAAGCTAGTTTCAGTTATTTTTATGATGAGAATGTACCGCAGTCATATACAGTCGTGGCCAAAAATATTGGCCCCCTTGGTAAATATGATCAAAAAAGGCTGTGAAAATTAATCTGCATTGTTAATCCTTTTGGTCTTTTATTTAAAAAAAAAATCACAAAAATGTATCCTTTCATTGGATCATAAGAATTTAAAACGGAGGGGAAATATCATTATGAAATGAATGTTTTTCTCAAATACTCGTTGGTCACAATTATTGACACCCCTATGAATTTTTGTGAGTATAATATCTCTGAAGTATATTCCCATTCATAGTCACAATTTTGAGCACTCCAGCATGATTATAAACATGAAATCATCCAGCTCTGGCTTCCTGTTTCACAGAAATATAAAGAGGAGGGAAAACAAAGCCCAAGTTCCCTTAATCATCCATCACAATGAGCAAAAACCAAAGAATATATTTCTGATGTGCAGCAAAAGATAATTGAGCTTCACAAATTGGTGAAGTGGCTTTAAGAAAAGAGCTAGAGCAGTGAAAATTCATATTTCCACCATCAGGGCAATAATTAAGAATTTCCAACCAACAGAAAATGTTACGAAACTGCCTGGAAGAGGACGTGTGCCTCATTTTCATTAAATAAAATGCTATAGTATCACATTTCCTTACCATTGGCGAATGATGATTCTGAAAGAAAACACACCGATGTCTGTTTGCTAAAGCAACGGACTCTTCTTTAATGCATCTGATTATCAGATGAACCTCGCACTTTTATTTCAAGGTTGTTGTTAATGCTGTGGTTATTTTAACAGTTCCCTTTGTACTTTCGGTTCAACAACATTGTTAAAACACATTTATCATTCAATGGAACTGTGTGTATGCTTTAGACACTTACATTTCTGCTCCGTCCATGCAATAAATACACAGTTTTCTACTGCTCAGGTAGCGCCGTTGGTAAGATGCAGAGAGCCATAGAAAAGTAAAATTACTTCACTTTACCATTACTGGCCACAAGTCCTCACAAGAGATCAGACATCAGCTGCTCAAAAAATGTGTCTGTAATGCAGTGCTGGACGAAGTACACAAATCAAGTACTTGAGTAAAAGTACAAATAGCTACGTATAATAAAATATTACTCCAGTAAATTAAAAGTACTCCTTTTTCAATTTTACTCGAGTGAAAGTACAAAAGTACTCAATTTTTTATGTACTTAAGTAAAAAAGTACCTATAGATAGATTTATTTAACAATTTTATAAAGGCTACTTGATTTCATTTTATATTAGCACATATTTTTTATAATCCTATACTGCTCAAAATACCTGGGATTTTCCCAAAATAACAACTATATAGAGTCAAGATATATTTGTGTTGATGAGAGTGATGTAGTAATGTTCACTGTGAAGCTTACACTGCGATGTACACTGCGATCTGATCTTCACCAGGAAGAAAAAAGTGTTTTAAAGTTTGTTGTTTTGCAGAACATCACAGTTATATATGACTTGAGAATAAGGCCTGAAGTTAGGAAGAACATTTTAAGGAAAATATAATTATATTTTCATAATGATTTTTTCCTTCTCAAACCTTGTCTGTGGTGTAAACACTCCTGGCCAAATGCCCCCAGAGGACATCACTTCACACTGTGATAATTACTGTAGCTACCATGTTCTGAACATCACATGCTTTCTTTTTCCCTCAGATGTAATCTACTGTATCTAAAAATTATCTCAACTAAGCACCAGCAAGCTTGTTAGCTAGACAGTTAGCATTAGCTAACAATATTTACTTATTTTCAGTATGGTTATGAATAAACATTCATATCTGTCTACTCGGCTAGTTCTAAACAATATAAAAATGTATACTGTTGATAAACAATATAAAACAGACGGCATGCATAGTATTTTAATAAAACTGTTAACATTTGAAAGTGCATGAGTTATTTTATTTAATCGATGTTATTTTAATGTTTCGTTTTTTTTTTTTTACGTAAAATATAAAGACACTGATTGATGTGTCTGCAACGTCTGCATTCAAGCATTCCAGTGGGCTGAAATAGATCACTCTTTACAGCAGATCTAGTTCACAAACAACAGACAGTTTTGACCTAAATATGGTTTTCAGTTACAATAATTAATCCTAAAATTCGACATTAGTGAGTTATATTTAGCAGCTTCAGTCGTGCGCGTTTGATTTAAAGTTATTAATGTTCTTACTTGTGAATTCAGTTCACTGGAGACTCGCACTAAACGGTTCATTTGAATCAGTGAGTTGTTGACTCGAGAACAGCTGCAATCGGATCATTCTAATTTGTGAATGAATCATTTGGTACGATTTGCGAACCGATTTATAAGGTTCCTTGAAAAGAATCAGTTCGTTCTTGAATCAGAAACCGCTTCTGTGTGTCGGAGCACATGATATACAGGTCCTTCTCAAAAAATTTGCATATTGTGAAAAAGTTCATTATTTTCCATAATGTAATGATAAAAATTAAACTTTCATATATTTTAGATTCATTGCACACACCAACTGAAATATTTCAGGTCTTTTATTGTTTTAATACCGACTGATTTTGGCATACAGCTCATGAAAACCCCAAAAATTTCCTATCTATCTCAAAACATTAGCATATCATGAAAAGGTTCCCTAAACAAGCTATTAACCTAATCATCTGAATCAACTAATTAACTCTAAACACCTGCAAAAGATTCCTGAGGCTTTTAAAAACTCCCAGCCTGGTTCATTACTCAAAACCGCAATCATGGGTAAGACTGCCGACCTGACTGCTGTCCAGAAGGCCATCATTGACACCCTCAAGCGAGAGGGTAAGACACAGAAAGGAAATTTCTGAACGAATAGGCTGTTCCCAGAGTGCTGTATCAAGGCACCTCAGTGGGAAGTCTGTGGGAAGGAAAAAAGTGTGGCAAAAAACGCTGCACAACGAGAAGAGGTGACCGGACCCTGAGGAAGATTGTGTGGAGAAGGACCGATTCCAGACCTTGGGGGACCTGCGGAAGCAGTGGACTGAGTCTGGAGTAGAAACATCCAGAGCCACCGTGCACAGGCGTGTGCTTTTGAACCAGAAACAGCGGCAGAAGCGCCTGACCTGGGCTACAGAGAAGCAGCACTGGACTGTTGCTCAGTGGTCCAAAGTACTCGTTTTTTTTTTTTTCGGATGAAAGCAAATTTTGCATGTCATTCGGAAATCAAGGTGCCAGAGTCTGGAGGAAGACTGGGGAGAAGGAGATGCCAAAATGCCTGAAGTCCAGTGTCAAGTACCCACAGTCAGTGATGGTCTGGGGTGCCATGTCAGCTGCTGGTGTTGGTCCACTGTGTTTTATCAAGGGCAGGGTCAATGCAGCTAGCTATCAGGAGATTTTGGAGCACTTCATGCTTCCATCTGCTGAAAAGCTTTATGGAGATGAAGATTTCGTTTTTCAGCACGACCTGGCACCTGCTCACAGTGCCAAAACCACTGGTAAATGGTTTACTGACCATGGTATTACTGTGCTCAATTGGCCTGCCAACTCTCCTGACCTGAACCCCATAGAGAATCTGTGGGATATTGTGAAGAGAAAGTTGAGAGACGCAAGACCCAACACTCTGGATGAGCTTAAGGCCGCTATCGAAGCATCCTGGGCCTCCATAACACCTCAGCAGTGCCACAGGCTGATTGCCTCCATGCCACGCCGCATTGAAAAAAAAAAAAAGTGACGTGACATTCAGCCAAGTATGGTGACCCATACTCAGAATTCATGCTCTGCATTTAATCCATCCAAAGTGCACACACACAGCAGTAAACACACACACACACACACTGTAAACACACACCCGGAGTAGTGGGCAGCCATTTATGCTGCGGCGCCCGGGGAGCAGTTTGGGGGTTCAATGCCTTGCTCAAGGGCACCTAAGTCATGGTATTGAAGGTGGAGAGAGAACTGTACATGCACTCCCCCCACCCACAATTCCTGCCGGCCCGAGACTCAAACTCACAACCCTTCGATTGGGAGTCCGACTCTCTAACCATTAGGCCACGACTTCCCCGCAGTCATTGAAGCAGTCATTTCTGCAAAAGGATTCCCGACCAAGTATTGAGTGCATAACTGAACATAATTATTTGAAGGTTGACTATTTTTGTATTAAAAACACTTTTC
Organism: Cyprinus carpio; assembly: GCF_018340385.1. NCBI lineage: Eukaryota > Metazoa > Chordata > Actinopteri > Cypriniformes > Cyprinidae > Cyprinus > Cyprinus carpio. The sequence continues at coordinate 2,161,000 of NC_056607.1, read as the reverse complement.
TTTTATTGGTCGGATGAAATATGCTAATTTTTTGAGATAGGAATTTTGGGTTTTCATGAGCTGTATGCCAAAATCATCAGTATTAAAACAATAAGAGACCTGAAATATTTCAGTTGGTGTGCAATGAATCTAAAATATATGAAAGTTTAATTTTTATCATTACATTATGGAAAATAATGAACTTTTTCACAATATGCAAATTTTTTGAGAAGGACCTGTATTATAAGGAGTAACGATATGTTTTATGAAATGTAGTGAAGTAAAAAGTATGATCTTATGATTTGGGATATGGTGAAGTAAACGTTACTCAAAATAAAACTACTCCAGTAAAGTACAGATACTTGAAAAATGTACTTAAGTACAGTAACGAAGTAAAGCTTAGTTACTCCGTTACTGTCCACCACTGCTGTAGTGAGAGGAACGGAGCGTGAGCACAATCCTGTGACAGTGAGGCAGTAAATAGTGGCGCGCGTGAGAGAAATGTGAGGCACGAACACTTAAATTGTGCTTATAGTAATTGAATGTGTATATAGTAAGTAATTTTAATTTATAAAGCACATTTACACACAGTGCAAACTGACCAAAGTGCTGTACAATGAATAACTAAAAAGACAATAAAAAAACAAAAACACATAGAATAGAATAAGGAGAAGATCATTGGTTACTTTGAGCAGAGCGGTTTCAGTACTATGAAGTGATCTAAAACCTGACTGAAAAGGTTCTAGTATATTGTGAGTGGTCAAAAAGTGGAGCAGCTGTGACAGAACAGCTTTTTCCAAAACTTTAGAAATAAAAGGAAGCTTAGAAATGGGAAGGTAGTTATTTAGGCATTTAACATCGAGATCATGTTTTTTGAGCAGGGGTTTCATATGTGATACTAACATTCCTCAACTCAGTGAGAGAGATGGGCCAAAATTGGTTAAAAGTAGCCAGCAACCAGGCGGAGTAGCAGATGAGGTGGGAGTAAACACTGATCTAAAGTTCTCAATTTTATTAGTAAAAAACTTAAGAAATTTCTCACAGGTATCAGTAGATACATCAACAGCTGGGGAATTTAAGGGGTTGATAACAGAGTTTATCGTACTAAATAAATTTTTGGTTTGTTTGAGTGTTTACTGATCAAATCAGAGAGTTGCTTTGTCCTGGCTATTTTTGCTGCTGCCTGAAAAGAAGCTAATGCAGATTTTAAAATTTGAAAATAAACATTGAGATGATCCTTTTTCCATTTCCTTTCAGCTTTACGACAGGTCTGCCTAAGAGAGCGCGTATCCATATCTAACCAGTAATGAGATTTTAATTTGGAGCGAGTGTATGTGAAAGGTGCTACAGAGTCAAGTATGGAAGAACAAGATGAGTGAAAAAGGGTTACTAATTCATCCGGACTAGAGGAGAATGATGCCGCTGTTGCAATAATAGATGATAAATCGATTGAATCGTTACACCCCTCTAGCATTAAGGCACATCTGAATTCAATGTTAGTTACAGTTCCTGTCTCCTGAGATGCCTTTATCTGGCCCATTTTTGAAGGCAGCATTTGATCTCCCACAATCCTGTGCGCATAGGCGGAGGGTGAACCAACTCTAGAGTAAGGCTAAAAGAAGCCAAATCTATTAAATACAAACATCATGTCTTTTTAGGCAAGAACCAGACATGGGTGCCATGTAGGCTAATAAAATATTTAATGGGACTGAATTTGTATTTAACGTGATTACAATTTAATTAAAACATTAGAAACTGATAATTATATAACGTTTCCTTTCCAAGGTTATTCACACAGCGAATACATTATAGTCTACAGAAAGTGACATTATCATTAACTTTAATCTATCCCAAGTTTAAGCACTCTCAACAAAAACAAAACTGTCCTTATAATCACTGAAGCTGTATACACTGCAAAATTAATCTCTTATTTACATTGTATGTACATCTGCGTTTTGCTGTTTATGATGAGAGAATTTACAAGAGTCCGGATGTCAGTCAGCGAATGCGCGCACACTCAACAAAGCTGATGAGTTTCAGCGATGACTCATCTGAACACCTCTGATTGGCCACTGCATTCCTAAGCTCAACAGAATTGTGTGGGATTGATTATAATGTGCAAAACTGTAAAATGCTTAAAATGAAATACAGTGCAACATGAGCAGATCTTAATCTAATGCCACAATCGACACTTTCTATTCATTATCACTTTGTTAGCAATAGATTTAATTTGTTTGTGCAGGAGCATTTTTGTCCAATTTAGTGGCAATTTTGCCATAAGACCCCATGACCAGGGGAAGGCTAAGCCTTACACACGCTATGCCTGTGCGTTCCATTCTGTGACAGTTAAGCCAAAAAATAAAGATGCCGTCTGAAAGTTGCAGCTGGTGGTCAGTTTGTGTGCTAAAGTATGTTTTTGATAAACTTTTCCCCATTTTGATGTCATTTCTAGCGAGAAATTAATATTGCAGTAATTAAATATTTACTTTGTTAGCACTGAAGCTCTCTATATTTTGTTAGATCATTAAACCTTTACTCTGCCTCAGAAGCCTGTCTGAAATCTGTTTCATGGGGAGCCTTCATGCAAAAATGCTGCCTACAAAGTCATTGCTTCATACGGCAGCGAGGCAGCTTAAGCTTTTGGATGCAGCCCATGTAGCTTTCAAATAAGCATGAAGACTTAATTAGTTGGATCAGGTGTGTTTAATTAGGGTTGGATCTAAATTATGTATAGTTAGGAACACCATAAATTGGGACAGTCCACGTAACACTGTGACAAAATTGCACTTCAAACGCAATCTTTGAGGTGTGCCACAGCTAAAGCAAGCCGTATCTGCTCCAGAGCCTGAGTATAGTTTAGTCTTGCGCTGTGAGAGTGAGAGCATGTCTACTGCTGTGAGTGTAGCGCTGCTGTTCTTCTTTTCTGTGGCACTGAACGAACAGGTGACCGAGGGCTGTACATGTATACCAAGACACCCTCAACAGCAGTTCTGCTCGTCTGATATAGGTACGTCAAACACATGCATAGCTAATCAAACACCAACAGGTGCTGTATTCAAATGTGCAGACTGTATGCTGCTTTAAGAGGTTATCTTCAGTTCATTTACATTAGTTCAGTGACTTAAATTATTGAACCACACATTAGGTTTATGGAAAGTAGGGCTGCATGATTAAACATGCCGATGAATTGTGAAGTGGAAATGTGTTTCAGTGAAATGAGGCACATTTGTGAATTTTTCAATTGGTGTACACATTGAATTGCACTGGGGTGTGTGTGTGGTCTCCATCCAAATGAACTGAACAAGATGTCGATAAATGCGCGCATGTCACCTGATCCACAAATGCATTGTGCATTCATCTATTAATCATTTTGAGTCCAATATCATCCCATATTATGAGCAATGTTTTTGATTCAGACAAATGTAATCCAGTAACATAAAAAAACTAATTGTCACATCTGGCTTTTTTACCAATTAGTGATTTGAGCTAAGGTCATTGGAAAGGTGTCCAGCACTCTCCCTCGATTAACTGCATACAAAATCCAAACTATTCAGGTGAGGATATACGGTACTGGTTCGTTCGTTCGAGTGAGTGTGAGTGTGTAGTAGGGGTAATGAACCTTGGTCCTGGAGAGCCGCAGCCCTGCAGAGTTTTGCTTCAACCCTAATCAAACACACCTGAACAAGCTAATCAAGGTCTGAACCTTACATTTAACTGCTGGTCATATGCTCTCCATATAACCATGTACATGTATAGCCGCGTTTCCACCGCAGGAACTTTATCCAGGAACTAGGGACTTTGGGCTGGTTCTCGGTGTGTTTCCACCGCAGGAACCAGGAACTAAATAAAGTTCCGGGTAAAAAATGCCCCTCAGAAAGACCCTGCTGGCGAGGTAGTACTTCAAAGTTCCTGAACTTTCGGGGGTGGGACTTGGACGCTAAACATGCTGATTGGTTGCGTTCACGCAGCATTGTGATTTTTATTTTCTAAATATTACTGTTATTGTGTCATGAAATGTAGTTTTAAAAGTATTTCAGGCAAGAATGTAGTTTAAAACTCAAATCTGTGGTTTTTAAAAAGCCGCTGGCTCTGATGTCTCGTTAGTGGTTAAACAAAATATAATTCATTTTGGGTAAATCTAACAGGTAATCTTTGGTCTGTATTCAATTTATCTATATGTTAAAATGAAAATAAAGGCAAATTGATGTAATATTTCCGTTTCATTGTAATGGATGTATATGAACACATTTCCCTGAACTAAGTACATTTCTGCTGCTGTTATTACAGTATGTTTAAATGAAAACAAAAGGAGGCAGTGGTATTTGATATCCTATTTCGTTTTATTGTAAATGTACTGTGAGGAAAATTGCTGACTAGTTATCAAGTACGCTGCTGTTTGCAGAATTACCGGATTTGCGTTGTCGCGGACAAAACACTCCCAAATCAAATGCGCAAAGTCCGAACTACTGAGGATGCAAGTCTGAAATTTGCGTACTTTGTATTGAGAAACGTGTGCAGACCTACTAGTGAAGACTATTTGGCTAATCTTCCCGGTACTTTAGGCTGCGGTGGAAATGCAGACAGCAACAGGTCTGGGGGGGAAAAGTTCCTGGTACAAATGTTCCAGGTAATTTCGGTGGAAACGCGGCATATGTGACAAATCTTGAGTCTTGAACGGTTATAGGAAGCTACAGGCATGTGAGTTTTAATTAGGTTTGGAGCTGAACTCTGTGGCTCTCCAGGACCAACGTTCACCACCCCAGATATTATGTGTATATGTGTGACCCAGGAGCACAAGCAGCCACAAGTAGCACAGGTATATTTGTAGCAATAGCCAACAATGCATTGTATGGATCAATGGTCGATTTTCTTTTATTGCAAAAATCATTGGGATATTAAGTAAAGATCATGTTCCATGAAGATTGTTAATTTCCTACTTCAATGTATCAACTGATAAGTAATGTGCATTACTAAGAACTTCATTTGGACAACTTTTAAAGGTGATTTCTCATTTTGTTGTTTTTGCACCCTAAGCTCCCAGGTTTTCAAATAGTTGTATCCCAGTTAACTCGGCTTATTTAGCATTCAGATGTATAAATCTCAAAATTTACCCTTTATGACTTTTTTTTTTTTTTAATTTTTTTTTTTTTTTTTTTTAAATCCAGACGTTTAAGCAATCAGACAAGAAGAGAATTCAGGTCATCTATACTCCTCAAACATCATGTGGCGTCATTCTGAAAAACTGCGAGTACCTGTTGTCAGGTAAAATTATTTACTTATCTCTAGGCAGAGTTTGAGTTGAAACTGAACACCATGATTCCTGATGCTGGTTGTTAACATCAGTTGAGGCTGAAATATGCTACACATTATGCCCAGATTTTTAGCCCAGTTTGGAAAGGATTTGGGCTGTGACTTGACAGATTTCACAGAAGATCACATTGTGTATTCAGTTATTCAACTTCACTTCACCTTTTTTTTTTTTTTTTTTTTTTTTTTTTATTTTCTTTCATCCAGTCTGACAATATCACAGTTTGATAATATCTAAGATTATTTTAGAGCACATCGTTTTCACTTATGCATCTCTTAGTAACAAGACTCGTTTCTGCATGAGTTTGTGGTGTTTGGGATGTTCAGAGTTTGTATGTTTGCAAACCTCAGTTGTTTAGTGTATGACATCCAGTTTTTCCTCTGTAACATTTACAAGTCGGCACAGCATATTTGTTCAGATTTGATCTGTATTCCAGTCAGATCAATTAAGCCTTGCGTTCCTTTTTAATACCTCAAAACATGCTTAAGACCTTGATAACACACTTCATTAAACACTAATTGACCAAAGACTAACCCTAAGTCTTCAAAGAAAAGCCTAATATTATCCAGAACCTCAAACCTAAAAACAATAATATATCTCAATGGAATATGAGGGTTCAATAAGTGAGGACATCTCTACGTACGAAAATGGTTGCATATACAGTTAAAGTTTATTTTACTGTATAATTGATGCATAAGAAAAAGGTTGTTTTTCCACCTAAGGACATGTCCAGGATGGCAGGGTCGTTGTCAATTTATGTGACCTTGTGAAGCCTTGGAACAAACTCTCCCGAGTTCAAAAGGCGTCCCTCAGCATGTATCAGAGAGGCTGTGTCTGTGAGGTAATAATCCAAATCATACTTTTACAATTGACCGTAGTCTAACTTATTCCGAGTTCAGTGCTGTTGAAATCCATTGGCTTTCGTTTTCACCCCAACCAAATTTTCTGCCATTTTGAATTGTTAAACACTTACTCAAACTCTGGCTTAAATCATTTTCAGAATCTTTTATAAAGCAGTTTAATGCAAAAATAACAATGCTGAGTGTATAAATGTATGCATATTATGATTAAACTTGCTCGGTAGAGAAGGACCAAACTGTAGACCTTTTTATTTAATATAAAAAAAAAAAAAAGGTCTGCACAAAAAGGTCCAAAACCAGCCCCCGAAAAAAAAGTATTAAAACAGTTGCTGTGTTATAAATATAGATATGAATTCAGTCATCTCTCAAACTGTGATCTCTACAGATCTCACCTTGTACTGGAGCATCCTGTTTGATTGAGATTCTTCAGAAAAAATGTCTGATAAGAGTCACTTCATCCGGTCTTGATAAAAAGGCTCTTCAGTCTATTTGCCTGCCAGGCAGGGGTGGCTTCTGCAGTTGGCAACAAATTCCTGATAAATAACTACAAATGCTCCTAAAAATGATGCCCTGAAGAACAAGTGCATCAGCCATTCAGCAGTGTGCATTTTTGCCCTTTTGTTCTCCAGAATGCTTAGAACACTTTGAAGTTAATTTAAACAATTTAATGAAGCTTTGCAATGCATTCAGCGAATACATAAATACTTTTCATGGAGATATGCAACCAACCATTAAACTATTTTGCATGTAAAAGCATCTGTGTGTATTTAATGGGAAATGTAAGCATGTTTGTATAAATATGGATGTTCTTGGTGTCAGAAGCATTCATCTAGGTGTTTTTTTTTTTTTTTTTTTTTTTTCTATTCTGATGAACATTGAGTTAAAGTATGGTTTAATTTAACCTCTTAACGGTCACCCGTCCCCTCTGTGGGATGCCGGTTTACTTCACTATATTACAATTAAATCCTAATCAAGTCATGACAAACTATATATCGTTGGAAATGACTAAGATTCCTAAATGGATATTTTACCAGTGTTTTTTGTTAAATTATGTAGGAAAAGATTAATTTATGATGAGTGCACCTCAAATCTACATAACAGGAGTTCCCTTTCAGGAACTCGAGCTGCTCTCGAAAATGCTTGGGGAACACAAATCAGTCCAGTGGAATGGCAAAACATCACAGATGGGGGGATGTAGAGACCAGTGAGCTTAAGGTTTCCTCCAGGCTGTCAGCGCTGACTGGACTCAACTTCACTCCTGTACTGAAAACATTAGAAGACGACCTTCACTGCTGGCTCAATTTACCACTTTCCATCCAGGGGCAGAATAGCTATAATTAAAATGACTACTCCCAAAAATAAACTACTTATTCTCAATAATCCCAACCTACTTTCACTTGGTTCAAATCTTTAGGCCATCACCCGATTCTACTGGGAAAAATAAACCACCATGGCTAAAATTAAGCACTTTACAAAAACACATCTTTGGGAGGCTTCGAAGCCCCACATTTTTACTATTACTCACTAGCAAACTAACTTCAATACATATATAAATGGACTCACCCCACTCAGTCAGACATGAATATGGCTAGATATAGAACAATCACTCTGTAAAAAATTGCCCATATAGACATCCCATTTCTCAGTCAGTCCATTAAACAGCACCCATGCTTCAAAGCCTTGAGAATAGTGTTGGTTCTGACAGCCTGGTGGAAATATCACCAAATCGCAAACTCCAATCAGGCTCCATCTAACCTCACCCCACTTTGGAACAACCCTGACTTCACAAGCAAAAAAAAAACCACTACATTTCAATAAATGGTGTGGGATTAAAAATGTATACTAGTTTATATCTAGGTTCTAATGTAATAATAGATAAACTAAAAACAGTTATGTACATTGTGTATTACGTTTTGAGGTTAAGAGGATGACATTTCTAAAAAATCTAATCAGGAAGCCCAGGTGTCTTGCTAATGACCTTTTGTCTTTATGCTTTTCCTGACCATTTGGCTTGTTAAACTCAAGGCACAGTTGTGCCTTTGTCTCTGTGAAGGTATGTGCGATATTGTCAGGCTGATTGAATTAGCACCTATGCATTTGAATGACACTGTTATGTTGATGAGAACAAGGCTGGGAAAATGCCAGTGTCTGGCTGATTCCTGTATTGCATTTGCATTTTATTGTTTAGATTGTCTCCACCTCCCCCTTGAATGTATATAAACTCCAAAGTATCACTGCTTTGGTTCGACTTTTGATGACTGCAGCACGTTCTCAATAAAGAGTCCTGCTGAAGATTACCCAAGAGTCTCCTGGTCTTCCCTTCTGAGTTTCCAACAGTTTTGGTGCTATACCCTGGATAGAGCTTCTCACATCACATCATTCCAGACTGAATTCCAGATCCTTTTTCAGCTCAACAATGATTTGGTGAGTGTTACTCTATCCAAAGAACCACTACAGACCAGTAAATGTGGTTATCCTCTGCACTGTCAGAGAAGTGTTAGCAAACAGCTCCAGGGTTTGGTTAACAGACTAGTTATCCCCTGCTTTGCCAGGGAAGAAGGTTTATCCTCTGTTTAGTCAGAGAAGATTAACAACTATTACAGTGTGCTAGCAAGTTGGTTATCCTATGCGTTGCCAGGGAAGGTTAAATACATTATGACGTGTATTAACTAGCTTATCCTCTACTTTGTCAGAGAGGTTATTAGTGTATCCTCTGCTTTGCCAGGGAAAGTTAACAGGTTTTTATTTGTTAACAAGTGTATCCTCTGCTTGTCAGGGAAGTGTTAGAAGTGTCCTGTTGTGTCACAAAGACTTTACAGAATGTTGAGAAGGAATGCTAAGCTGATTCCAACAACTAAGAAAGGTGGACTAGATACTCCTTCATGGACAGACAGTGAGTTCAAATCATTGTTAGGAGAGCACATGGACTCAATAGTGAGAGAGTCAGTCAGACTGTATTTGATAAAGAAATTTGGTATTGATCCAAAAAAAAGTATGGTCAGTTGAAGAATGTAAAAAAGGTACTTAGAGCATGTATTCGCAAGAACAATGTGAAAGGCATTATCTGCTGCCACAGATAATTTGGTTTAGCGCTAGCTACACAACAGTCTCAGCATATCTCAGAGCTAGAGAAAAAGAACAAAGAGCTCTGTGCTAGAGTATCCTCTTTGACTAAGAAATTGAACCGCAACAAAGCTGTAGCAAAAACTGATGTGAAAGAAGTTAGTCAGCCTGATAACCATTATGATGACTTACAAGCTTTCTTTGAAACAGATGTGGCCATCCAATCAGTAACTGATGTGCCTGTAAATTCAGTGAAGGTATGTGGCGCTAGGAGAAGATCTCAGAGAATTGAGGGACTTGAAAGTGTTGTCTTCTGTTGTCCAAGTACAAACTGTTGCCAAAACGCTAAGACCTAAAGATATAGAGAGACTATCCCAGAGCTTACCCTCAGCATGCACAGATTTTTCTGAATTTAGAAGAGCATTGATAAGCAAAATGCATCTCTATGACATGTCGTTAGCAGAAGTCACACAGTTGATGTTACAAATTCTAACTGAATCTGAATTCAACAGTTTTGAGTCTGCTGTTACTTCTGAACTACAACATGCCAGTAAAGATGAATTGAGAGAGGGAGTTCTGAGAGAGTTAAAGAACATTGTTGGACCAAAAGTGAATTGGTCAAAGGTCACTAGTTGTGTACAGAAGAAGGATGAAACTGTAAGTGAATACACTGAAAGGTTTTGTCAGTCAGCTGCAGCTTATAGTGGAATAGCTGACACTCCAGATAAGGTAATGGATCATAAAGGACCACTAGTTCGAACATGGTTCGATGGCCTTTTATCCGAGTACAGATCTGCTTTGCCATTCTTAGATCTTACATGGTCCACTGGAAGCCTGCAAAACAACTTGGACAGGTTAGCTACTTGGGAAAGAGACTCTGATGTTAAAGCCAGAGTAAAGATTGCAGCAGCATTCTTTCAGGTCAACACAGAGAACCGACAGAAACGTAAAAGTCCTAAGAGGGAGGGCAGTTGTAATTACTGTGGTAAATCTGGACACTGGATGAAAGTGTAGTGTAGAAAGTGTAGTAAATCTAGGACAAGACACAGAATAAGTTATATGTGCCTGTAACCTTTTCAAGTTACATGACTCCAAGATGGGGATTATGTTAACAAACATAGGCCATAGAATGGACTTATGAAAGTTTAAATTTGTATTATGTGAGAGTTATTAGAACTCTCAAAGGGAGGACTGTGGGATTACAGATTTATACTATTTTATATCTAGGTTCCAATGTAATTGTAGATAAACTAAAAACAGTTATGTACATTGTGTATTACATTTTGAGGTAAAGAGGATGACATTTCTAAAAGATCAAATCAGGAAGCCCAGGTGTCTTGCTAATTACCTTTTGTGTTTATGCTTTTCCTGACCATTTGGTTTGTTAAACTCAAGGCACAGTTTTTGTCTCTATGAATGTATGGGCGATACTGTCAGGCTGATTGAATTATCACCTATGCATTTGAATGACACTGTTAATTTAATTAAATTTAAATTTATGCTGATGAGAACAAGGCTGGGAAAATGCTAGTGTCCGGCTGATTCCTGTATTGCATTTGTATTTTTTTGTTTAGATTGTCTCCACCTCTACTGTATGTATCCCTCCCCTTGAATGTATATAAACTCCAAAGTATCACTGCTTTGGTTAGACTTTTGATGACTGCAGCGCGTTCTCAATAAAGAGGACTGCTGAAGATTACCAAGGAGTCTCCTGGTCTTCCCTTCTGAGTTTTTAACAATGGGCAGAAAAGGGCATCACACATTAATTACATTTTTCAGTCTAACAACCTGGTCTCATTTTCCTACTTAGTCCAGGAGTACGGTACTGGGAGCAATCAATTCTTGAACTATTTGCAACTCAAATCAGCTGTTTCATCTGAAATCAACACCAGAACCACCTTCACCTTCCTTGCGCAGTAGCAGATTTAGTTAATATATCCTCCCCCAAAAAAATTACTTTCCAAAATATACAAAATTATAACCAAATTCAAATAAAACAATAACTTTACCAACAATCAAATGGGAAGAAGATCTTTCTATTGCTCCTGATGCCGTCTTTTGGACTCAAATTTGTAAAAATATTTATTCCATGACTAAAATGCCAACCCTTCAGCTCATTCAAGTCAAGTCACCTTTATTTATATAGCGCTTTAAACAAAAAAGATTGTGTCAAAGCAACTGAACAACATTAATTAGGAAAACAGTGTGTCAATAATGCAAAATGACAGTTAAAGGCAGTTCATCATTGAATTCAGTCATGTCATCATGCAGCTCAGTTCAGTTTAAATAGTATCTGTGCAATAATTTTCAGTATAAGACTCTTCATGGGGAAAGACTGTCTAAAATGGGATTCACATCAGAAACTTGCTCACACTGCTCACAAAATTGTCCGGACACTTATATCCACAACACATGGCACTGCCCACCCATTAAAAACTTTTGGAAAGACGTCACTGAATCCCTATCTGTCGCATCCCATTATCCCCCTTACTCTGTCTACTGGGTGATCTATTAACTCTCAATCAGGAAACTACAAACAAAAGGATACTCCTCGTAGCTTTAGCCATCACCAGGAAAACAAAAATCTTCTTGAACTGGAAATCACGAAACACTATTCACATAACGCATTGGAAAAATTTGCTCACACACTACACCTTTTTAGAACATTTTCCACCTCCTTACAACTATATACTTTGGAACCACAACACTCCAGATCAGACCTCATTCAACTTCATTCCTCATTCAACAAATCTGACACTCTCATCCTAATTATTCATTTATTCACATATTATTATAAATATTTATACAAGGTTTTTGCAATGCTATGAGTGTTTTCATTATTATTAGGGGCCAAGCACCGTAGGTGCTTAGGCACCTATTGTATCCGTTAGCGTGATTTTTTTTTCTTCCGCCGCAAGTCTATGGCAGCCCATAGAACCTCTTGTGGGAAAGTTGTGAAATTTGGCACACTGATAGAGGACAGTGTCAACATTAACCATAGCAAATTTGGAGTCTCTAACTCCAACTCTCTAGCACCACCACTTGTCCAAAATTTCAATTTCTTTATGCTAATAACTTTTGAAAATTTATAAATAAAATTATATTTCTTTTTTCATTTGTTTAATTTTTTAATTTCAAGTCGAAAGGACACCAAAATTCAAAAATCGCAAGGTTTTGTTTTTTCGCTATTTTCAATTGTTTTGAAAAACCTACTTTTTTCGAACTGGTCCTAGACGGTTAGTCCAATTTTCACGAAAATTGGCTCAGATCATCTTCAGATGATGCTGGCAAAAAGTTATGGAATTCAAGTTGATTCGTCCAATCGTTCTCGAATACCACACAAACAAATTCTACGAAAAGCACGCAAGAATGCTTGTGAGGCTATAACTCCACAACGGTTTGGCATATTGAGACCAAACTTGGGTGTGTGTTATAACAAGCATGACCTGAGACTACCTGCAGTGTTTCGACGCAGCGCCACCTAGTGGTCAGGAGATATGAAAAATGCATATTTTTGCTTATAACTTCTGAATGGTTTGGCCAAAATTCATAAAACTGGTCTCTTTAGATTCGGTGGGTCATGTTGAGTCAAATGATATCCAATTTTCCCGTGTCAGCCATTTTAGGTGTGGGCCATTTTGAATTATGTTTTAAAATGCTGTATTTTTTGAACGCATTATCATATCGTTACGGAAATAATTACAAAAATCTTCGCTTCCATGCCCTGAAAGTACTCAAAAAGTTTAGTGGCAGCGCCACCTTGTGGTCAAAAGTTATGATGAAATTTAGAAAAATGCTAATAACTTTTGCCTACATTAGCCTTTTGTAACCGGACTGATGTTGATAGATTCCTTGGATCATGATGAGAACAACGATACCAAATTTTAGCAATATTTGCTGAACTTCCTGTCTACCATTTTGATTCATGTTGACAGTCTACTTTTTCGAACTCCTCCTAGACCGTTGGTCCGATTTTCATCAAAATTTGCCTCGGATCATCTTCCGACAAAGCTGGCAAAAAGTTATGGATTTCGTGTTGCTACTTGCAACGGTTTTCGTTTAGCACATGAACGAATTTGCTGGAAAGATTCCAAACTGCATCTGAAAGCTGTATCTCTGTAAAGGTTTGACATATTTACACCAAACTTTGTATGTGCCAGTGTCACCTCACACTGACCATGGCACATCAATTTGTGTAACAGCGCCACCTATTGGCAAAGAGTAATAAACCATTCATTAACCTTTAATTATAAAATTTCTAAAAATGCTAATAACTTTTGATTGCATTAGGCTATTGTAATGAAACTGGTCTCAAAATATTCCTTAGGTTGTGCCGACAACAGACATATACATTTTTTAGTAGGAAATCTGAACTCCCAGTCCGCCATTTTGATTTATGTTAAAATCCTACTTTTTCTAACTCCTCCTCAACTGCAGGTCCGATTTTCTCCAAAATCGAGTCAGATCATCTTAAGACTGTGCTGACAAAAAGTTATGCATTTCGTGTCGATTGATAAAACTGTTTTCATACAGCACCGTTACAAATTTTAGGCACGGTGCCAAAATGGTTCTGATGCTATATCTCTGCAACGCTTTGACATATTTGCACCAAACTTTGTATGTGTCATTGTCACCTCACACTGACCATGCCACATCAATTTGTTAACAGCACCACCTATTGGTCAAGAGTAATACAGCATTCATTAACCATTAATAATTACAGTTATTAAAAATGCTAATAACTTTTTATTGCATTAGCCTATTGCAGTGAAACTGGTCTCAAAATATTCCGTGGCTTATGCCGAAAACAAAGATGCCAAATATGCCACAGTAAGCTGAACTTCCTTTCCGCCATTTTGATTTATGTTGAAAACCTACTTTTTCGAACTCCTCATCAACGGTTAGTTCGATTTTCACCAAAATCGAGCCAGATGATCTTCAGACTGTGCTGACTAAAAGTGATGGATTTTGTGTCGATAGACAAAACCGTTTTCGCAACGAATTTGAGGTATGATGCCAAAATGGCACTTGTACCTGTATCTCAGCAGTGCTTTGGCGTATTGACATTAAACTTTGTGTGTGTCATTGTCAACTCACACAGAACACACCACATCGATTTGATAACAGCTCCACCTATTGGTCACACTTGATAAGCCAATAAATCATGCTACTAGAGGTTGTATTTTTTTTTTTCCCACCATTACAATTACAATTATCCTAAAATTGCTTTTATTGCTCACTGTTGCATTTGGTCTGATGTTATTTTGGTTTGTTGGTTCATATGCTTGGCTCTTGATTTTTTGGCTGGGTTGTTTCTGCTTGCAGCTATATTTATTATTATTATTATTATTATCATCATAGAAACATTGAGCAGTAATAAGATGATGTTGATGGGATGATATTTTGTATAAGGATGGTTAACGGTTTAGTGAAGATCATAACACTAAATATATATGCTTAAAATATATAAATATAACTAAATTAAATCTGCACCCAACACATACCACACATTTTTAATGCACCGCATTCTGGTTTTAATGCACCAGACCCTTTTAATGCACCTCAGCTTAGGCATACATCAATCCTCATCAAAACTCCTCTTCTAATGAGCGGTTTGATCTTTTTTTTGGCGAATTAAAAGAGAATGCTGTCACTGATTATCACTGACAGCTTCAAACTGGATGCGTCTGGGCCACGCCCATACTGAGGCAGCGCACACGGGGACTGACTGCTCTGCTATGAGACCATTAAGTCTAGCAAAGCATTTTCTGAAAACATTTTCAGGGAAGCAAATTTCCTCTTCTGAGTGTGGGGTCCCAATACGGCAAAAAGGCTCTCAATTTAATCCAACCCGTTGTCACACAGACTGAGGCCTGACAGACCATCCCTGTAGTGCCAAACTGTTGGAGACAATAAAACAGGGTTATTCACTGCAATTCGCAGCCACTACTTACTAGTCACCTAAAACAGATGGTGGCCCCCGGTCATCCTTGATCTCAGACACCTGAATCACGCCCTCATGAAAAGGTCATTCAGGATGACTACCCTGAAAAAGATCCTTGCGCAAATTCGCTCAAGCGACTGCTTCTTTTCGCTGGATGCATACTTTCTGCACCCCCCCCCTACTTTTACGGAGTACATGGATCTCTGAGACAGATGGGAATCCGCATTCTCAACTACCTCGACGACTGGTTCCTTCTGGCCCAGTCAGAGGCAGAATTAATATCACACAGGACCCTCCTCCTCAGCCACCTGGAGTGACTGGGACTCGGGGTCAATTTTGCCAAGAGCTCATTGTTCTCCAGCCAGTGAATATCGTTCCTGGGATAAATTTTTGACTCAGCCCAAATGAGAGCTGTAGTCATGCTGGTTCGGGCTCTGGCTATACAGAGACTGTCGACCTCCTTCATGATCGGTTCTGCTCACCCTCTTTAAAGCATTTCAGAGGATGCTGGGCCTCATGGCACCAGCATCGAAACCACGAGTTCCATCCCATGCATGGTGTCACAGATGCCTGCACATCAGGGTCAGTCAGGCCTGTGTAACAGCCATGGCTCCCTGGACGAACTCTAGTTGGATGAAACAGGGCGTGGCCATGGGGATGGCTTGCAGAATGACAGTTGCATGACAGACACCTCCAACTCAGGTTGGGGCGCGCTGTGCGAAGGCATACTGACTTTCAGCCACTGGTCGAAGGCGGAAAAAGGCTTTCACATCAGCTGCCTGGAGATGCTAGCAGTAGATCGAGGCTGTCAGTTCTTTCTGCCAGTCCTAAAAGCCATGTGCTAATCCGATCGGACAACATGTCTGTGGTGTCCTATATAAATCACCAGGGAGGCCTCTCCTCAAAGCGTCTCTTCACTCTCGTAGAGCGCCTCCTTGAATGGGCTCAGCTCAACCTGTGCTCGCTGAGAGTAGCACATATACCGGGCAAATTGAACCAAGGTGCGGACATGCTATCAAGGAGCAATGTCAAGGATGGATTCTCCATCCACAGACGGTTCAGAAAATCTGGGATACCTTCGGCAAGGCCGAGGTGGACCTCTTCACCTCAGAAGACAACTCTCACTGCCCAATTTATTTCTCAAAAACCAAGGATGCACTGGCCCACGACTGGCCCAACCTCCTCCTTTATGCTTTTCCCCCGATTGCTCTGATCCCACAGGTAATTAGGCAAGTAAGGGAAAAGAAACACAAGGTTCTCCTGGTGGCCCCCCTCTGGAAGAACCAGCCATGGCTATCAGAGCTAACTCAGCAGTTGATTGTGGCCCCTTGGCCTGTCCCATTGAGATGGAATCTCTTCTCTCAGGCGAACGGGACAATATGGCACCCTCGGCCTGAACTATGGGCCCTTCACCTCTGGCCGCTTGACAGGAGCCTTCCAGCCTCCCAGAGCAAGTTCTAAACACAATTTCAGAGGCTAGAGCCTCATCTACGAGATGCGTCTACGCCTTTAAGGGGTCTTTTTTCTCCGCTTGGTGTTTAAACTGCAGCAAAGACCCTCATACTTCCGATTTGACAGAGGTGTTGTCATTTTTTTTCAAGAGCTGCTGTATAAGGGACACTCCCCATCCACGCTCAAAGTCTATGTGGCGGCCAAAGCAGCTTCTCATGCCCCTTCGAGGGCTAATCGGTGGGAAGACACAGCACGGTCATCCGCTTTCTAAGGGGTGCCAGGAGGCTGAATCTGCCTCATCCCCCTACTGTCCCTTCATGGGAGCCGCTACAGTCTGCCAGCATTCGGTCGTTATCGCTGAAGACTGCCCTGCTTCTGGCACTGGCATCAGTAAAGCGATAGGGGATCTGCAGGTGCTCTCTATTAGCACTAACTGCCTGGAATTTGGGCCTAACGACACTAAAGTCGTCCTGAAACCAAGGCACGGTTACGTACCTAAGGTGCTCTCCACAGGTCATTATGCTCTCCATGCTTCCTCCCTCTGAAGAGGACAGAGAGCTATCTCTGCTCTGCCCAGTCAGAGCTCTGAGAATCTATATCGCGCGTTCCACCCCCTATGAGCAGTCGCAACAACTCTTTGTCTGCTTCGTTAACCGCACCAAAGGCCTCGCTGTCCACATTTGCAAGGTTTTATAACCTGGAAGTCCCGGGCTTACAGGCCACGGTCCTTTCCACTTAAGTGACACTCATTGCGTAAACAAATCTGGCAGAAAGCCCTTGACCATATCACGCTCAAGCTCTTTGGCATCAGTTCACCTGTCACCTCTCGGCCCATGGGTATCGAAGTGATAGGAGTACTCGGGAACAATTATCCAGGCCGGGTGTGACCTCAAGGAGCTTAACCCATCTTAGCCTTGGATTATTGTTAACTTCTCTATGGCAATGGATTGCTTATGGAAGTTTGATATCTTAGTCATTCCACTACATTAGTTTGGCATCATTGTACTGTTCCCATATGCATCTAGCAAGATGCAGTATGAGTGTAGTATCAAAAGGGAATGTACTCAGTTGCTTAACATAACCTTGGTTCCATGAGATACGGGAACGAGGACTGCGTTGCTAGCCGTGCTATGTAGCTACACGACTCAGTCGTCACTTCAGTCGAAGTAACCTGAGAATCCTGTGGCGAATGCCCACTTATATAGCCAGAACGCCCCGCCCATTCTGGCGGGCTTTGGCAGGCTTGGCAGGCTTCGTCGCCATAGGCTCGTGCAGCTCCGTTGCCTAGCCATTGGTTCGTTTTTTAAGGAGAAAAGTTCAGGCTTTTTCCCATATGCGTCTAGCAAGACGCAGTACTTGTTCCTGTGTCTCAGAGAACCGAGGTTACGTTAAGTTACCGAGTACGCTTTTATAGTAAAACCATAGTAACTAGAAAATAAACCATGGTTTTACTACAGTAACCATAGTTAAAGTGAGTGAGTGACATGACATACAGCCAAGTATGGTGACCCATACTCAGAATTCGTGCTCTGCATTTAACCCATCCAAAGTGCACACACAGCAGTGAACACACACCCGGAGCAGTGGGCAGCCAGCGGGGAGCAGTTGGGGGTTCAGTGCCTTGCTCAAGGGCACCTCAGTCGTGATATTGCCAGCCTGAGACTTGAACCCCCAACCTTAGGGTTAGGAGTCAAACTCTCTAACCACTAGGCCACGACTTCCCACTATGGTAACTACAAACGAACCATGGTTTAACCATGTTTTTTTATAGTAAAACCATAGTAACTACAAAATAAACCATGGTTTTACTACAGTAACCATAGTTAAACTATAGTTAGTACATACATAAACCATGGTTTAACTATGGTTTTGTTTCTATTTAATGACTCTAAAAACGTCAAACCTCGGTTCCCTGAAATACGGGAACGAGTGTTGTGTTGAAGACGCTATGGGAAAAAACCCTTTTTTCTCCTGAACTGAAGCCTAATTCAATCACGCAGTGAAACTGCACGTCCATCGGTTCGTGCAGTGTATAGAACCTATGACAGCAAAGCCCGCCAAAGGCCGCCAGAAGGGGCCTCTGGTTATATAAGCGCCCGCTTCGCCACAGGCATTTAGGTTACTTCCACTGAAGCGACGACTAAGTCGTGCAGCCTTTTAGCATGGCAAGGAATGCAGTACTCGTTCCCGTATTTCAGGGAACAGAGGTTATGTTAGTAACAGAGTTCGTTCCCTTTCAATACTTCACTCATACTGCATCGAAGACGCTATGGGAACCCAGTTCAATCACGCCGTGCTAAGAAGGGGGGAACGGCCAATGCAATCATACTTGATTTATGATACCAAGATATGACAATAGCAACTAGGAGCAGAATAAGCTCAGTGAGGTTATATCTGGCCTAGCTTGATCGTCCCATGCTCTTATCGCCTTGGTACCTAAGGGACCAAGTGCACACAAGCAGATTATGAGTCTTGGGCAAAGAATGGCCAAGATCATGAGACTGAGGAACAAAAGGTGACCTTACACAGAAAGTACCCTAGCATGAAGTGCTGGGATGTCTAGATTATAAAATGTGGACAGAGAGTTCCAACCGGCTGCAGAACGAATTTCTGCGATAGTCACACTGCTAAACCATGCCCAAGATGAAGAGACTGCTCTCGTAGAATGGGCTCTTACTCCAATTGGGCATTGCAGGCCCAAAGAAGAGTAGTCTAGCTGAATCGCGTCCACAATCCACTTAGAAAGCCTTTGCTTTGAGACCGGCAACCCTTTGGTGCGGTTTCCAAAGCATACAAAGAGCTGTTCTGAGTGCCTTATCGGCGCAGAGCACTCCATGTAGACTTTCAGTGTCCTTACAGGACATAGTAGATTCAGCTCTCGACCTTCCTCTGTGTTTTGTAACACAGAGAGAGTAACCACTTGTGCTCTGAAGGGTGTGGAGAGCATCTTTGGTATATAGCCATGCCTTGGTTTCAGGATGACCTTTGAGTCGTTAGGCCCGAATTCCAGGCAATTAGGGCTTATTTAGAGTGCTTGTAAATTGTCCACATGCTTAACAGATGCTAGTGCCAATAGCAGAGTGGCCTACAGTGACAGGGCCTTCAGGCCGATGGATCATAGAGGTTCAAAGGGGGCCCCCTTTAAGGCTTTCAGCACCGTGGGCAGGTCCCATGAAGGGATAGTGGGAGGGCGAGGCAGATTATCCCTCTGGAGTCTAAGGGTATTTTTGGGACCTGGAGAAGTTTTGTCATGCCCTGATGTTTGTGCTTTTTTTCAGTTTCTTATAAATATCTAAATGGCTAAAGTCTAATCTCACTGTAATCAGCACAAACTGGGCTATAATAATATGTAAGCAGGTATGTACATGATTGTGTTTTTGAGAAAAAAAAGTTATGCGTGGTTAGTGAAAAACTAAAAATGTTAAATCACTTGAATAAGGCAATAAAACACATACAGAACATTGTGTAAGGGAAACAGGTCAATTTAGCTCAAAGGGAATCGTTTAAGATTTTAAAGGGAATTTGAACAATCACTGTTTCACGGCTGATCACTGAAACGGCCAGCGATTCACTGAATGAGCCGTTTAACATCAAATCTGCACTGGATGTTAATATCCAAAGTATAGTGAAAACACTTATTAGCACAGTAACAAGATCGGCAGTTTAAGACATTAACTTGTAAGCACAAAACACAAGATACTTCCCTTTTTAATATGAATAAGGCTTTATTAGATAAATCTAAGACATATAAACTAATCTAACACATAAGCACATGCACTCACACATTCACACAAGTTGCAGGAAGATAGAAAGTTAGGGAAGAATGAGTTTAAGAGAATGAATGTGAAATCCCAAGTTTACAGCAATACGTGAAATTGCATAGACATGAACAACCATCAGTCACTTAATTAACCCTCGCATTGAGTTCATCAATTAGGTTAAAATTGTATTAGATTCACCAGTACAGATCAGAGTCTGGAGGTACGTTACTTGTGATGCCTGTGTAACGGGGTTCCCTTTGTTGTCGCTGAAAAGGGGGTTTCCCGAGGTTGCTGATTGGCTGGAAGTTCAGTAGTCATTGAAGTGACGTCTTGGGAAGCCCGTGGTTGGGCGTAGGCTGAAGATGCGGAGTTGTGGGCTTGTTGAAGTTTCAGACGGGCACGCGAGGTCAGACTCGGAGACACGGCATTACAAAACTTAACTCAGAACACGAACTCTCAAACGGAAAAGAAAAGAAACTAAAGTAAAAGAACAGAGAAGTCAAGTTTGACGAGACTAGGTGGTGTTTCTTCTCATCGTGGCTAAGTAGCAGGCGTGCAGGCCGAAGCACGCTGGAACGGTGCTCGAAGAATGCTAAAAGTGATGACAAAGCATGACTAAAAGCTTAAACTACAAGCAAAAGCTAAAAGCATGTGCTCCTGTAGCTCAAGTGGTAGAGCATTGCGTTAACAAGCGCAAGGTTGGGGGTTCGATCCCCGGGAACACATGATAGGTAAAAATTGATAGCCTGAATGCACTGTAAGTCGCTTTGGATAAAAGCGTCTGCTAAATGCATAAATTTAAATTTAATTTTAATTTAAAAAGCAAAAGGCTAAAAAGCAAAATTTGATGGTGTCCTGAGTATTTAAACTGGCCTTTTGGCCACACCTCAAATGTTGTCTTGACCAATTAGATATTGTCTTTTCTTGGTGTCTTGCGATGTTTGTCCCACCCATTCATAAATCATATGTTATCTTATCAAGCACGTGGTCCGAATTTTCCCGCTCTTGCAGGGTATAATTTGGACATGATTCCTATAACAAGAATATGATACATTTGACAAATAACTGATGGTCAGAAACGTTTCAAGCAAGAATATTCGAACACACACATACTAAACATGAATATGATCCCATAAGCTATTCAAGAGTTATTTAAAAAGACATACACAATAAGTGATTAGAAAAATTATAGTCAAATGTGTGTGTTACATGTATGATATGGAGTTAAGCAATGGACTGATATCCATTTAGAAGTCTTTTTTGAGTTCATTTTGGTGCATATATGCATTGGAAGGCATTCTCTGTGCCATTCTGTGGAGTAAGGATATGTCCTGTGAAGACCAGAGAGGTTAACAGGTCTCCTTAGGAATTTCAGTCTGGTTTCCTTCGAGGTGGGGGAAGTCAATCCAAAGAGCTTGTGATCATGATTACTATCATGGGTTTACATGTGATGGTAACACTGTGCATCTATTTGATTACTTGCCCCAAATTTGACAATCTCTTCTTCGAATTGAAATTGTCAATAATTGTTCTAATGGTGTTAATGTTGAAAGCTGTTCTGTGAAAGAGCTGGTTGGTTATCTAGCTTCAGACTGTGGTGCTAGGAGTTGATTTACAACATTCTGCCTTTCTGTGGAATTCGGCTTATCTTGTTTCAACCATGCTCATGATCAAATCTTTAATTTGTCTGGTTCAGGCCTGATATGCTACAATTGGTTCCCGGGACTTTTGAGAACTGGAGCTTGTAGCCTAGAATTTTTCTTTCTAAATGATCTGAAAATCATCTTGTTTACTCACTTACAGAAACCAATATATTGATTTAAATTTTCTAAGACACTTTTTGTTGGTAAAACTCATATGCGAGTAGGCGTCAACTATCATGAATATCATTGATTCACACCTGAGAAGACAAAGGGCTGCATAATGAGCTGCATAATGAGCCATTCAGTCAGCTGTGTGACTGAGAGGGAAGAGTTACAAGAAAGAATGTGAGGACAAAATAAATGTATATAATTTTATGTTTGTAGTTTATTTAGAATATATTTAATAATCCCACAACATAATTTAATATTCACTTGTGAGTGCAGTTAAACAGTTTATTAGGAACAATCAAAGCTGGCTTTCAAACTGAATTTTTTGCATCATTACTCCAGTCACACAATCCTTCAGAAATCCTTTTAACAATCTTATTTTCTACAAAAAAATAAAAATAAATTTATTGTTATTATTATCATTATTATTATTACTATTATTAATGTTGAAAAGAATATATTTTTTTTCATGTTTTTTTAGGGGGGATAAATTGAAAGAACAGCATTGTTTGTGACATTTGTTACAGTTACATTTATTTGTTACATTTATATTTACATCAAGCTTTTGAATGGTATAGTAGTCTATATTGTTATTGAAACTTCATAATATTTCACTTGATTATACATTTAGTCAGAAATTATAGTTTGGAAAAAGTCTTTGGAAATAGTCTAATTAGTAAAATGTTTACACGTTATGTGAAAAGTAGTATAAAAATAAATAAAAAGAGACTTACTCATGTTTATGATCCCTGCTGAATAAAGTGCTTCATTCTTTTTTTCTGAGGAAATCCTAATCTCAAATCCTCAACCACATCACATCTTTATGGGGGTGAATTATGTCTTATTCCTCTCATCGCGAAGCAAACAGTAAAATAAAAAAAAACTTGAAGAACAATCTCGCTGCGTTGTCTTCTGTTGTGTGGGCGTATTCAAGCCGTGCGCTTCAGTGAAACATTATCATCTCAAAAGCGCGTTCAGCGCGGGGGCGTGGTCACTTTAGAAGATAATGAAGGGAGACGTGAAAAACGGACATCGCGTTGTTTTCATATGGATTACTTTATCACAGAATATTTGTTTTTGGCAGCTATTGTTTAGTTTAAAAGTAGACATGTCAGGCTTTCTATAGATATCTTTCTCATGTCTCTTTGTTCAGTATTCACTGAGTTACAGTTCATTTTAATGACGCGTTTGTAACTGAAGATAAGCGCAGACAAAGGATGCAGACAGCACACCTTGTTTGTTATCTTTATTTTATAAGTGCACAAAGTTTTGTTGTTATTATGTCTGTATACAAAAAAAGTAGACCCTTTACAGATTCGATTGATGTATTGCTCTTATATGTACGATTAAAACTGAAAGTGTAATTTAAGTTATTTTCGGGGTTATCAGGAGAAAATGCCTCAAAACGCGTATACGCGTTAATCAACTTCAGAGGGTTAAGTCTTCTGCCACCTCTCATAAATCGGATGACAATGTCATTTTTGCCCACCGACTGGCCTGCTACAGGGGCGTGTGATGCCGCTATAGTCGCTACGTAGACCTTGAGCGTGGAGGGGGATCGCCCCTTTTCCAAGAGCTCTTGTAAGAATGACGGTATCACTGATACGTCACAGGAGGCCGGGTCTTCGCCATGGTCTGAGCACCATGCGGAGAACACCGAACACTTAGAGGCATAGAGGTGTCTTGTAGACCTAGCTCTAGCCTGTGAAATAGTGTCTAGTACGCACTCAGGGAGACCCGTGGGTCCTCACCTGGTCTACACACACTGATGTAGTGCTGAAGAAGGCACATTAACGCCTCTTCTTCCTGAGATGACTGAGGAAGTTTGGAATGAGCCCCAGCATCCTCAGATCATCCTACACCTGCACTACAGAGAGCATCCTGACGGGCTGCATCACTGCCTGGTTTGGAAACAGCACCACTGGCAACCGCAAAGCTCTGAAAAGGGTCGTGCGAACTGCCAGCCACATTGTTGGAGGTGAGCTTCCCTTCCTCCAGGACATCTACACCAGGCGGTGTATAAGGAAATCCCGGAGGTTCATGAGTGATTGTTGGAGTTGTTCTTACATACTGCTCTCTCTGCTGCCCTCAGGAAGACGTCTCCGCAGCATCCGATCCCGCACTAGCCGACTGAGGGATAGCTTTTTCCCTCAGGCTATCAGACTTATGAACAGTCTGAACTAATACACCCTACAGCATACTCCACAATATGGTATGCCACACACTGCACTTTAACTTTAACAGTTCAACACCAAACTATTAATTTAACCCTCTGGAGTCTAAGGGTATTTTTGGGGCCTGGAGAAGTTTTGTCATGCCCTCACATTTGTGCTTTTTTCAGTTTCTTATAAATATCTAAATGGCTAAAGTCTAATCTCACTGTAATCAGCACAAACTAGGCTATAATAATATTTGAGCAGCATGTATGTACATTATTGTGTTTTTGAGAAAAAAAATGTTATGCGTGGTTAGTGAAAAACTAAAAATGTTAAATCACTTGAATAAGGCAATAAAACACATACAGAAAATTGGTTCCCAGGAATTTTGAGAACTGGAGCTTGTAGCCTAGAATTTTTTTTTTCTAAATGATGTGAAAATCATCTTGTTTACTCACTTACAGAAAACAATATATTGATTTAAATTTTCTAAGACACTTTTTGTTGGTAAAAGTCATATGCGAGTAGGCGTCAACTATCATGAATTCACACCTGAGAAGACAATGGCCTGCATAATGAGCTGCATAATGAGCCATTCAGTCAGCTGTGTCACTGAGAGGGATGAGTTACAAGAAAGAATGTGAGGACAAAATAAATGTATATAATTTTATGTTTGTAGTTTATTTAGAATATATTTAATTATCCCACAACATAATTTAATATTCACTTGTGAGTGCAGTTAAACAGTTTATTAGGATCAATCAAAGCTGACTTTCAAACTGAATTTTTTGCATCATTACTCCAGTCACACAATCCTTCAGAAATCCTTTTAACAATCTTATTTTCTACAAAAAAAAACATTTATTGTTATTATTATCATTATTATCATTATTATTATTATTATTATTAATGTTGAAAAGAGCTGAGAATATTTTTTTAGGTTTTTTAGGGGGGATAAATTGAAAGAACAGCAATGATTGTTACATTTGTTACAGTTACATTTATTTGTTACATTTATATTATTTACATCAAGCTTTTGAATGGTATAGTAGTGTGTATTGTTATTGAAACTTCATAATATTTCACTTGATTATACATTTAGTCAGAAATTATAGTTTGGAAAAAGTCTTTGGAAAAAGTCTAACTAGTAAAATGTTTACACGTTATGTGAAAACTAGTACAAGTATATAAAAAATAAATAAAAAAAGAGACTTACTCATGTTTATGATCTCTGCTGAATAGAGTGCTTCATTCTTTTTTTCTGAGGAAATCCAAATCTCAAATCCTCAACCACATTACATCTTTTTGGGGTGAATTATGTCTTATTCCTCTCATCGCGAAGCAAACAGTAAAATAAAAAAAATCTTTAAGAAATGTTTTTATGAGTTTTATTTTGTTGTGTGGGCGTATTCAAAAGCCACGCGCTTCAGTGAAACATTTGAATCTCAAAAGCGCGCTCGGCGCGGGGGCGTGGTCGCATTAGAAGATAATGAAGGGAGACGTGAAAAACGGACATCGCGTTGTTTTCATATGGATTACTTTATCACAGAATATTTGTTTTCAGCAGCACTTGTTAGCACTTGTCAGGCTTTCTATAGATATCTCTCTCATGTCTCTTCGTTGAGTATTCACTGAGTTACAGTTCATTTTAATGACGCATTTGTAACTGAAGATCAGCGCAGACAAAGGCTGCAGACAGCACTCCTTGTTTGTTATCTTTATTTTATAAGTGCACAAAGTTTTGTTGTTATTATGTCTGTATACAAAAAAAAGTAGACCCTTTACAGATTCGATTGATGTATTGCTCTTATCTGTACGATCAAAACTGAAAGTGTAATTTAAGTTCTTTTCGGGGTTATCAGGAGAAAATACCCCAAAACGCGTATACGCGTTAATCGACTCCAGAGGGTTAATACAATAATCTACCTGCTACCACTGGATTCCATCCAATGCACATCCATAACATTTCTGTATCCAGCCCACGTACACTCTGTTGCACCTTAGCATATTTTCATGCGTATATATGTCTACATAATGTAGAATGTGTACATTCTGTGTATAGTGTATAATGTGTAGTGCTAACTGTATGTATGTACATATTGCGTAAAACGTCGTAGTGCTAACTGTAAGTATGTCCAATAGTACACTGTGTGTACTGACTATATATATGTGCATATTGCATATTTTCACCTGTTGAAGTTTGTATGGTTATATGTTAACTGTTTCTGCAATTTCTGGTGCACGCTCCCAAGAATTTCACTCACCAAGGCACATGTGCTGTGGTGATGTGACAATAAAAGTGACTTGACTTGTTGAGCGACCAAAGGTGCAAAGCCCTCAGCTCTTGGTGTGGGTGGCAAATTGTCCCGCCCACCTGAGAAAGGAGGTTCCGTCTCAGAGGAATGGGCCACAGGCCCACCGTCAGCATCTGTGACAGGTCAGCTATCCAATGTTGGTTTTCCCAGAGTGGGGCTACAAGAAGAACTCTGCACCTCTGATCCCTGACCCGCCTGATTACTTGGGGAATCAGATGAATCGGAGGAAAAGCGTAAAGAAGGCGGTTGGGCCAGTCCTGGGCCAACGCGTCCTCAATCTCGGAAAAATATGTTGGGCAATGAGAGTTGTCTTTTGAGGCGAAGAGTTCTATTTCCGCTTCGCCAGAGATCTCCCATATCTTCTGGACTGTCTGCTGGTGAAGTCTCCACTCCTCTGAGGGTTCTCCGCTTCTCTACAGCATGTCCGCGCCCTGGTTCATTTTGCCCGGTAGGTGCACTGCCCTCAGGGAACCCAGGTTGCTCTGGGCCCATTCCAGTAGTGGCGACGTTAGCCTGAAGAGTCGCGTCGATGACAGCCCGCCTTGGTGATTTATGTATGACACCACCATCATGCTGTCTGATCTGACCAGCACATGGTGGCACTTTAGGTCTGACAGGAAGCTCTGGCAGGCTTGCCGAACTGCGATCATCTCGAGGTTGATGTGAAGCCTGCAAGCGGGTTTCCCCTTGTACAGTATGCTCCAACCTGTGTTAGATGCATCTGTCGAGATGGGGCACCCCGTTCCATCCATTGCATGTTCCTCCAAGGGGTCAGGGCTGAAATGCAGTCCTGACTCACCTTGATATTCAAGCGTCCGTGACGCCATGCTTTCTGAAGCACCGTCTCATGAGGGCGCGGTTCAGATGTATTAGATAGAGGATGGGGCGCAGCCCACCAGCCTTCTTAAGGAATTAGGAAGTACCGGCTGTAAAACCCTTAGTCGCGATGAGCTGGGGGAACGACTTCTATGGCTCCTTTCACCAGCAGATTTTCCACTTTGGCACGCAGAACGTGAGCGTTCTCATCGTGTACTAAAGTGGTGACCACCCCGCAGAAGCGCAGGGGTCGTTGTGCGAACTGTAGGGAGTAGCCGCGATTTATTATTCACATAACCCAATCTGACACTACGGGAGTGGCTTGCCATTGTGTGGCCCAGATGGACAGGGGTTGAATTAGCTCGAGTGCTTGTCCGCTGCACGGGGACATAGCACTCGTGAGTGATATGAGAGGAAAACTGCTACTACCTACTTTTTCTGAAAGGTTGTGTTTTTTATATTGTGCGCTATCACAGCGCTTTGCTGACAAGGTGGACGGCAGAACACACGGGGCAGTTTGGGGGGTGGTCCGGAAGTGGCGAGACATAACCCCCTCCTCTTTCTTGCCTGTAGATCAGAATGACGGCACAGGGTCCAGCGCTATCTTGGCCCAGGGTCCCTGGCACTTAGGGAACTGAAACCGTCTGGTGGCCGAGCGAGAACGGTGTCTAGGCACGAATTTCTCAGGCTGGGTAGTGGCGGCAGCAGTGGGCGCTTGCTTTGGAGGCTGGTGAGTCGGCGCTTGCTTGGGGCGACTGGCAGCAGCAGATGAAGCGTGCTTTGGCAGGAAGTGTTGTATCACCTGGGACGACTTCTGTGCCTCAGTGAAGTGTTTGGCGAACCCTTCCACCGCTGGTCCACCTTCCACGCGGCTGCTTGTCCCGCCGACGAATAAGCGCACCCGGCGAGCGCCGACGTCGTATGGCAGGGCTTGGACGGATGGTTGGCCGTGGCCTTCCATCCAATGGCCATGGGCGGGCAGAGATGCGCGGCCACAGACTCATCCAATGGCGGCAGTCGTTCGTACCCCTTTTCTTCGGCGCCATCAAGCGAGGTCAGGCCGAAGGAAGATGAAGTACATTGGCGTGCTGAGTAGGGGGCGCGCCATGACTTATTTAGCTCATCCTGGACTTCTGGGAAGAACGGGGAGGTTCTCTGACAAGGGGCTTGCTGGCGCCCCGGCAGAAACGACTCGTCCAGATGGCTACAGGATGGTTCCTCTGGAGGAGACCATTCCAGACCCAGCTCATCCACTGCCCTGGAGAGAATGCGGATGAGTTCGGTGTGCACCCCAAGCTTCGTGTGGCTGGGCTCAGACGGCATTGAGGGGCCGAATCTGGCGAGCTCGACAGCTCCTCAGCATCTGAAGTGGCTAGAGACATGCTGTCATCTAGCAGCTCTTCGTCACTCCCTCCGAACAAGATCAAATCGCTCACGGCAGCAGAGTGACATCATGCCGAATGGAGAGGACGGGGGAATCCCCTCTGGGCGGAGAAAGTGAGGCACACGGGGGATGAGCCAGCGTGAGCTCACTCTCATCCTGATGCTTTAATCCTCTCTGAAAAAAGAGCGATCCGCGAGTACAGAGAGGTGAGATTCATACTCTCGCAGTGAGAACATGAATTCTCAGCGAGCGCTGCGTCAGCGTGGGGTTTCCCCAAGCACGCGACACACTCGCTGTGTCCATCATCAGCGTGCAGAGGGGCTCTGCACGAGCTGCAATGACGAGCCAGCTTTTTCAACAACACTGTGGAAAAAGGCTCTTTTAGAGAAACTTGCTCTTTTCTCTCTCTCTCGCCGGATGGTGGCAGGGAAGCGAATGTTCTGCAGCGGGAACTGGCAGTCGCGTTCCTGTGCGAGGCAAGTCAACGGCGAGCAGTTCTGTGGAGATCAGCGATGAATCGTCGTCGCTGAAGGAGAAATCTGAATGCCTGTGGCGAAGCGGCCGCTTATATAGCCAGAGGCCCCGCTGATTCTGGTGGGCTTTGGCAGGCTTCACTGCCATAGGTTCGTGCAGCACTGCTGCCAAGCCATTGGTTTATTTCTATACACTGCATGAACCGATGGACGTGCAGTTTCACTGCGTGATTGAATAAGGCTTCAGTTCAGGAGAAAAAATTATTTTTTTTCCCATAGCGTCTTCGATGCAGTACGAGTGAAGTATTGAAAGGGTACTATAATAAGTACATAATAAACCATGGTTTAACTATGGTTTTTGTAGTAAAACCATTGTAACTACAAAAGAACCATGGTTTTTATAGTAAAACCATAGTAACTACAAAATAGTGGGAAGTCGTGGCCTAATGGTTAGAGAGTCAGACTCCCAATCGAAGGGTTGTGAGTTCGAGTCTCGGGCCGGCAGGAATTGTGGGTGGGGGGAGTGCATGTACAGTTCTCTCTCCACCTTCAATACCATGACTTAGGTGCCCTTGAGCAAGGGCATCGAACCCCCAACTGCTCCCCGGGCGCCGCGCAGCATAAAATGGCTGCCCACTGCTCTGGGTGTGTGTTCACAGTGTGTGTGTGTGTTCACTGCTCTGTCTGTGTGCACTTCAGATGGGTTAAATGCAGAGCACGAATTCTGAGTATGGGTCACCATACTTGGCTGAATGTCACGTCACTTTCACTTTCACTTTTAAATAAACCATGGTTTTAATACAGTAACCATAGTTAAACTATGGTTTGTGTAGTAAAATCATAGTAACTACAAAATGAACCATGGTTTTACTACAGTAACCATAGATAAACTATGATTTCTGGAAATGAAACAATCAAATTTGGCAAATGTGTTGTCAGTTATTACAACTAATAACATTATAAAACTCAGCTTTGACCAGTTTTAACTATAAATGTAAACATGCAATAGGCATCCTTTTTCAGATAAGACCATCTCTTCAGAAAATACAGCCGCAATCTCAGATGCATGTTTTAAAATGAACAGTGAATGAACGACTAAAAATCAGTTTGCGTGACACAACGTGAAACCAGACCTCATTTGCCCCAAGCGAAAGCATATTTACACTGTGTAAATCCTTCCCTATTGCCTACATTGTGCACTACATGCCATTTGCCATACACTGTGAACAACTGACCAATCTCAGCCGCAGCTTCAGCATCTATTTATAGTGTGGGGGCGGGCACTTCGGATTCTAGAGAGCATTTAATTGGTCAGATGATTTGATGAGAAGCTGATGTACGAGGTGACGTAAAAAAAAAAATTAGTTGCAACCTTTGAATTCTTATATCTTCTAAATCTGAATTTTGTCACTGTTTTGGAGCACACTGACTTAACATATTGATACTAACACCCAAAAAACTTTCATATTGACTTCACGGGGACTTTAACTAAGGGACCAGCACCAGTTCAATCGAGAGGATGTGGTGCTGGTCCTTCAGGAGTCAATCTCAATCTGTCCAGCTATAAAGCCTAAGGGGGGTCATATTTCAGGGTGTCATAGCAAAGTCTCTAAGAACCTGACACCTTGCACTTCTGGAGTCTCCAGAAGTAGGTTTCCGTTCTGGAAAATGGTGTCACTGGAGATTAAAAGGGCTCCTGATGGTTTTGCACCTAATTCTTAATTCCTTGATTTTTTTTTTTTTTTTTTTTTTTGCAGTTAACATGCATCTTTTCTTCTTGGCCTGTTTTTGTCTGACCCTGCTTAACTAATGAGCGTTTTGCTATCCAATGGTCACACCTTAATTTTGCAGTTTCTAGAATTGCATCCTTCACAAGAGCATTTAATAATTTTTGACTTTTCAATCTGAGTTAAATAAATTTTTTCCATCCCATTTTACTTGTAAAAGAAATTCTGCCTAATAATTATGCAAACCATGAATATATGAATATTGTCAGTAAAATACGGCTCTGTGTAGTGAAAGCCGCTCCATCTGAAAGCAGGTGATGCTGATTTGGTTCTGTGTGGTGGGAGCGTCTTTATTTGAGAGATGGTGATGATGATCGAACGTTTTTCATTTCCAGCATTCCTTAATTATATATATATATAACATATAAATGATGAAATACAAAATTAATAGTAGTTATTAACATTAATGTGGTTTGGAATTGTAAAATGTACATGGAAAAAAAAGATTATTTTTATGCATGCACTGGAATGAATAGAACAATAGAAGCTGGAACTGGAACAATAGAAGCAATCAGATCAACAAGAGAACAACAATGGTATACAAGTGCTATGACAAGTCTCAGTTAGTCTAGTACAGAACACGTAGCCAGAGTTTTTTTTTTTTTAAGAATATGATAGACAAGAAAAGAGAAGGTAAGTAGTAGTATTATTTGGTTAAGTGCAGGCGAAAAAGATGAGTCTTTAGATGTTTTTTGAAAATGAGTAAAGACTCAGCTGTTCGAATTGAGATCAGGAGGTCATTCCACCAGCTGGGCGCAGTCCAGGAAAAGGTCCGTGAGAGTGATTTTGAGCCTCTTTGGGATGGCACCACAAGGCGTCGTTCACTTGCAGAACGCAAACTTCTGGAGGGCGCATAAGTTTGAACTAGTGAGTTTAGGTATGTTGGTGCCGTGCCAGTGGTCGTCTTGTAGGCTAGCATCAGTACCTTGAATTTGATGCGAGCGGCTACTGGTAGTCGGTGTAACCTGATGAGGAGAGAAGTAGCGTGAGCTGTTTTTGGCTCACTGAAGACAACCCTCGCTGCTGCATTCTGGATCAGTTGCAGAGGCTTGATAGTACATGCAGGAAGGCCCACCAGGAGAGCATTACAATAGTCCAGTCTGGAGAGAACAAAACTTGGACAAGAAGTTGGGTGGCTTACTCTGACAGGAAGGGTCTAATCTTCCTAATGTTGTATAAGGCAAATCTGCAGGACCGGGTCATTGTAGCATTATGGTCTGTGAAGTTTAACTGATGATCCATCACAGCTCCTAGGTTTCTGGCTGTCCAGGAAGGAGTTATGGTTGACGAACCCAGCTGTATAGAGAAGTTATGATGAAACGATGGGTTAGCTGGAACCACCAGCAGTTCAGTCTTAGTAAGGTTGAGCTGAAGGTGATGGTCATTCATCCAGCTAGAAATATCCGTCAGACTGGCTGAAATGCGAGCAACTACCGTCGGGTCATCTGGTTGGAATGAGAAGCAGAGTTGAGTGTCATCAGCGTAGCAGTGATAGGAAAAGCCATGCTTCTGAATGACAGATCCTAATGACGTCATGTAGATGGAGAAGAGAAGTGGTCCAAGTACTGAGCCTTGAGGAACCCCAGTAGCAAGTTGTTGTGACTTAGAAACTTCACCCCTCCAAGACACCCTGAATGATCTATCAGAAAGGTAGGACTTAAACCACTGGAGAGCGGTTCCAGAGATGCCCATCTTTCTGAGGGTGGACAGGAGAATCTGGTGATTAATGGTGTCAAAAGCAGCAGACAGGTCCAGCAAAATGAGTACTGAGGATTTTGAAGCTGCTCTTGCCAGTCACAGGGCTTCAATAACCGAGAGCAGGGCAGTCTGTTGAGTGGCCGCTTTTGAAGCCAGATTGGTTGCTGTCCAGGAGGTTGTTCTGTACAAGAAACATAGAGAGCTGGTTGAACACAGCTCGTTCAAGTGTCTTTGCAATGAATGGAAAAAGTGATACCAGTCTGTAGTTTTCTAGAAGTGCTGGATTTAGAGATGGTTTCTTCAGCAGTGGGCTTACCCGAGCCTGCTTAAATGCTGAGGGAAATGTTCCAGAGTGAAGAGTGGTGTTGATAATTTGAGTAAGTGAAGGTATGACTGAAGAAGAAATGGCTTGAAGGAGGTGAGTGGGGATCGGATCAAGTGGGCAAGTAGTAGTCCTTCACTCCGGCACCGGGACACCACGGACCCTGGGTGCATCCGCAGCGGAGGACGCGAGCCAGGCCCCGGGCGACGACTTCTCCCCCTCCGGTCTTCGAGATATCCACACAGAACCGCTTCTCTCCCCTCCGCGAAACGGAACACGACGCTGTGATCGTCGGAGACTCCATCGTCCGACACGTCCGTGCTACGTTAGCCGAAGGTAAAGTGCACACTCACTGTTTCCCTGGTGCTCGTGTTCTCGATGTTTCTGCGCAGATACCCGCGATCCTGAAGGCCGACGAGAGCCCCAGAGCGGTCGTGCTTCACGCTGGGGTTAACGACACCACGCAGCGGCAGACGGAGACGCTGAAGAGGGACTTCAGGAGCCTGATCGGGACGGTTCGCAGCACGACACCCGCGGCGACGATCATCGTGTCAGGACCACTGCCCACGTATCGACGAGGACACGAAAGGTTCAGTAGACTTTTTGCTCTAAATGAATGGTTATTGTCATGGTGTAAAGAACAGAAACTGCTCCTTGTTAATAATTGGAATCTTTTCTGGGAGCGACCTAGGCTTTTTCGCACTGATGGCCCGCACCCCAGCAGAGTCGGAGCAGAACTCCTGTCGGACAATATCTCCAGGACTCTACGCTCCATATGACTAGTAAGCCAATTCTCAAATAACTGCTATGATGGCTTTTGTTCTACCCGCTTAAATGTTAGAAGTACTTGCGCTGTCCAATCTATTAAGACTGTGTCTGTTCCCCGAATAGTGAGGTCTAAATACAAATTTAATGTAGGATCTAGAAAAAAATCTTATCGTGATTAAACCAGAAAAACGTAAAATAAATGAACAAAAACAATTTTTAAAGTTTGGGCTCATAAACATTAGATCACTCACACCCAAAGCAGTTATTGTAAATGAAATGATCACAGATAATAGTTTTTGATGTACTCTGCTTGACTGAAACCTGGCTAAAACCAAATGATTATATTGGTCTAAATGAGTCTACTCCATCAAAACTACTGTTATAAGCATGAGCCCCGTCAGACTGGTCGTGGGGGAGGTGTTGCAACAATATATAGTGATATTCTCAGTGTTACCCAGAAAACAGGATACAGGTTTAAATCATTTGAAATACTTATGCTTAATGTTACACTGTCAGATATTCAAAAGAAATCTATTGTATCTCTTTCTCTGGCTACTGTGTATAGACCACCAGGGCCATATACAGAATTCCTAAAATAATTTGGAGATTTCCTCTCAGACCTGTTGGTTACCGCTGATAAAGCGGTAATTTTCGGAGATTTTAACATTCATATTGATAATACAAATGATGCATTAGGACTTGCGTTTACTGACTTATTAAACTGTTTTGGAGTAAAGCAAAATGTCACCGGGCCCACTCATCGTTTTAATCATACGCTAGACTTAATTATATCACATGGAATCGATCTTACTGACATAGATATTGTACCTAAAAGTGATGATGTTACTGACCATTTCCTTGTATTGTGCTTTTTTGGTATTGATGTTAATGACTTTGTTGTTTTGCGTTATAGTGATGGCAGAACTATTGTTCCAGCCACCAAAGACAGATTCACAAATAACCTGCCTGATTTATCTCAACTGCTCTGTGTACCCATAAATACACATGAACTAGACAAAATGACTGGCAACATGGGCACTATCTTCTCTAATACATTAGAAGCTGTTGCCCCCATTAAATTGAAAAAGGTTAGAGAAAAATGTACTGTGCCATGGTACAACAGTAATACCCACGCTCTCAAGAAAGAAACTCGTAGTCTTGAGCACAAATGGAGAAAAACGAACTTGGAAGTTTTTAGAATTGCGTGGAAAAACAGTATTTCCAGCTATAGACAGGCTCTAAAAACTGCCAGGGCCGAGCATATCCACAAACTCATAGAAAACAACCAAAACAATCCAAGGTTTTTATTTAGCACAGTGGCAAGATTAACAAATAACCCGACGCCACCCGATCTAAATATTCCCTCACAGTTAAATAGTAATGACTTTATGAATTTCTTCACTGATAAAATAGATAACATCAGAAATACAATAACAAATGTAGATTCTACAGCGTCTAATACTTTAGTTTTATCCATCGCACCCAAAGATAAAATGCAATGCTTTACAACTATAGGACAGGAAGAGCTAAATAAACTTATCACTGCATCTAAACCAACAACATGTTTATTAGATCCTGTACCCACTAAATTACTGAAAGAGTTGTTACCTGTAGCAAAAAAACGCTTTCTCAATATTATTAGCTCGTCGTTATCTTTAGGTCACGTCCCAAAACCATTCAAGCTGGCGGGTATTAAGCCTCTTATTAAGAAACCACAACTAGATCCTAGTGAACTGGCAAATTACAGACCCATTTCAAATCTTCCGTTTATGTCTAAAATTTTAGAAAAAGTTGTGTCTGCTCAATTGTGCTCCTACCTGAAAAAAATGATCTCTATGAAGAATTTCAGTCGGGTTTCAGGCCCCATCATAGCACAGAAACTGCACTTGTTAAAATTACAAATTTCTTGCTTCAGATCAAGGCTGCATCTCATTGCTAGTTTACTTGATCTTAGTGCTGCGTTCGACACCATAGATCATGACATGACTCATAGATAGATTACAAAACTATACAGGTATCCAAGGGCAGGCTTTAAGATGGTTTAGATCCTACATGTCCGATCGCTACCACTTTGTTTATCTAAATGGGGAGTCATCTCATTTATCACGAGTAAAATATGGAGTGCCACAAGGATCTGTCCTAGGTCCTCTGCTATTTTCAATATACATGTTGCCCCTTGGTAATATCATTAGAAAATACGGGATTAGTTTCCACTGTTATGCTGATAATACTCAACTATATATCTCAACAAGACCAGATGAAACTTCAAAATTATCTAAGCTAACAGAGTGTTTTAAAAATGTAAAAGATTGGATGACCAATAATTTTCTCCTATTAAATTCAGATAAGACAGAGATATTACTTATTGGACCAGAAAACATTACACAGAATCTCGTAGATTACAATTTGCAATTAGACGGATGTACTGTTACTTCCTCTACTGTCAAAAATCTGGGTGTTATATTAGACAGAAACTTGTCTTTTGAAAATCATATTTCCCATGTTACAAAAACAGCATTCTTCCATCTTAGAAACATTGCCAGGCTACGAAACATGTTACCTGTTCCAGATGCAGAAAAGCTAGTTCATGCATTCATGACATTTAGACTGGACTATTGTAATGCACTGCTAGGTGGTTGTCCTGCATCCTCAATAAACAAGCTACAGGTAGTTCAAAATGCAGCGGCTAGAGTCCTTACCAGGTCAAGAAAATATGATCATGTTACCCCAATACTACAGTCTCTGCACTGGCTACCTATTAAGTTCCGTATCAGTTACAAAATATTATTACTTACTTGTAAGGCCCTTAATGGCTTAGCTCCTGCGTACCTAACTAGTCTTCTACCACGCTACAACCCATCACGCTCCCTAAGGTCACAAAACGCTGGACTTTTGATAGTACCTAGGATAGCAAAGTCCACTAAAGGAGGTAGAGCTTTTTCGCATTTTGCTCCAAAACTCTGGAATAGCCTTCCTGATAATGTTCGGGGTTCAGACACACTTCCTCTGTTTAAATCATTCAAATAATGCATCTCATAATTTTGGACTGCAGTTATATCTGATCAAATGTGCATTATTATTCTTTAGCTTGGGTTAAACTAATTAATTTTACTTGGCTGGAACAGCAGCTACGCTAAATATGTCTCTATTTGTTTCTCTGCTTTGCCACAGGATTTACATTCCGTGGTAACTAGGATTTACACAAGCTCCAGTCTGGATCCAGAACACCTGAGAAGAGATGATGCCAACCCCTCAGAGGACCTCAGATGACGCTAACCCAGAGACAACATACAGAACTACCACATTTTGCTATAAGTTTGATTGCATAATTGCTGTTAATAGTGTTAATCGTCTGTTTGTTTACGTCTTTTATTGATTTTTCTGAACATTTCTGCCATATCCCATACATGAACTGACAGTCACCACTGATAAGCTACTACTAAATATTGTAGAAACTTAATTTTCTGTAAAGTTGCTTTGCAAAGATTTGTAACGTAAAAAGCGCTATACAAATAAACTTGAATTGAATTGAATAGTAGGATGACTGGACAGGATAAGTTTGGAATCGTCCGTCTCTGAGAGTGGAGAGAAGGAGGAGAGCAAGTGTGCATTAGTTGTTGTGAAGTTATCCTCAGTCTGTGGTGTGGAGAATTGGTCACTGATGGTTCTTGTCTTATTTGTGAAGAAAACTGCAAAGTCGTCAGCTGTAGGAGTCGATGGAGGAGGAGGTGGAGGCGGATTAAGAAGAGAAGAGAAAGTTTTGAAGAGTGTGCGAGCGTCACAACAGTTGTTAATTTTGTTGTGGTAGTATGATGTTTTAGCAGTGAAGACATTTGCAGAGATGGAAGAGAGGAGAGACTGATACACACTGAGGTAGCCAGAGTTTCTTGATTTATGCCATTTCCTCTCTGCAGCCCTGAGTTTAGAGCGATGTTCACGGAGAACATTGGACGGACAGCCAGGGGGCAGATGGGGTGGTCTAGACGACAGTGGGCAAAAGTTGTCCAAGCAAGAGGTTAGAGTGGAGCAAAAAGTGTCCATAGCACTGTTCGTGTCCAGAGCTGAAAACTGCGAGAGTGAAGGAAGTGAGGATGAACCCACAGAGGATAGGCGAGATGGAGAGAGTGAGCGTAGGTTCCGTCGAAAGGTGACCTGCGTTAGAGCGTGTGCCACTTCAGGAGTAAGGGCTAGGTTAGCAGTAATGAGGAAGTGGTCTGAGGTGTGCAGTGGAGCAACTAAAGAGTTGTCCACGGAGCAACAGCGTGTGTAGATGAGGTCCAGTTGGTTGCCCGATTTGTGAGTCGCTGTAGTAGACACTCGCTTGAGAACAAATGAGGCAAGCAGAGTGTTGAAGTTAGCAGCCTGGGGTTTATCTAGGTGGATGTTGAAGTCACCAAGCAGTACCAGAGGAGTACCATCCTCAGGAAAGCTTGATAGTAACTCATCCAACTCCTCCAAGAAGTTTCCCAATTGACCTGGGGAACGAAAAATGACCACAAAGTGGATTTTAACAGGGTGGGTTACAGTAATAGCATGTGATTCAAATGAACCGTTACCTGTAGGTGATGGTTGAAGATAAAATTTCCAATCTTTCGATATAAGGAGACCAGTACCTCCACCTCTCCCAGTCGTACGAGGGGTGTGGGAACAAGTGAAATTAGTGGAGAGGGCTGCGGGAGTGGCAGTGTCTTCAGGTTTGATCCAAGTCTCAGTCAGTGCCATGAGTTTGAGACCGGAATGAGTAGCAATAGAAGAAATTAAGTCTGCTTTGTTAACAGCAGACTGGCAGTTCCAGAGACCAACTGGAATAGAGAGCGTAGTAGTAGATGTCAGAGGGACAGGCCGTAGATTTGTTGGGCAGGCCTTCCTTTGACGTACATAGCGTGCTCTCCGAGTGTTAGTAGTGATAGTAGAGATCTGAAAGCACATAGTGACTACAAGTGACCCAAATAAGTATTTGAGGACAAGCTGTACAGAAATTGAAGGGGAGAAAAGCAATCCTCAAGTGCCCCGTCGGTGTCCTTGATCGTTGGAGTCGCGCAGGAAAAGTCGATGGTCTTTACACTCGTTGGTCTTCACACGAAGAGGCTTCACATGAGCTGCCGCAGTGACACCTACCACTTATATATTTGCCTGACTACCTGTGATTGAAGTCAACTGGTCATGCCTTCCTATTTAGCAGACCGAAACTGGCCAGTCCTGCGATAGGCAAACACAAAACCAAGCGCCACTTCAGCACATATTTACCAGGGTAAGACACACAGTAAATAAAGCAAAGTTTTCCTAGCAAAGACGATCACTCAGTAGTCTAATGAGAAAATGAGGCAAAATACTTACAAACTGCTGTCCTTATCTGTTGCTCGACTGTTTCTTCTGACAAGCGCTTCCAAAACAGCTTGTTAAGTACTTTCACTGGCTATGGTCACGCCTCCCTATTTAGCAGACCGAAACTGGCCAGTCCCGCGATAGGCAAACGCAAAACCATGTGCCACTTCAGCACGTATTTACCAGGACCGTGGAGATGGTCACATGCACTTCTGATTGTCTTCTAATACTAGTGGGTTAAGCTACCAGTCTGTTCAAAGCAACAGGTGCTAAACTAAGTTTTCAGTGGTTTCAATTGTGTTGACAATTGGGATGACATACTGCTTTTCGTCTTCAGTTTGCCTATCGCCCCAACAGAGCTACTGAAGATGCCATCTCTCACGTCCTGCACTCTTCCCTCAAGCACATTGACAGCAGCAATGGGAACTATGTAAGGCTGCTATTCATCGACTATACCTCAGCTTTCAATACTATAGTCCCCATCAAGCAAGTTTCTAAACTCACGGACCTCGGCCTGAATTCTTTACTCTGCAACTGGATTCTTGATTTCCTCACTGGTAGACCTCAAGTGGTGAAAGTAGGCCAGTTCACCTCCAACTTCATCACCCTGAACGTAGGAGCCCCACAGGGCTGTGTCCTGAGTCCCCTGCTCTACTCTCTCTACACACATCTATTATCAAATTTGCTGATGATACTGTGGTTCTGGGCCTCATTGACAACAATAATGAAGCCGCATACTTGGATGAGGTAGAGAAACTCACATCATGGTGCCAGGACAATTGTCTCTCTATTAATGTGAGTAAAACTAAAGAGCTGATTGTTGACTTCAGGAAGAGACAGCAACGGCCCTATACTCCTCTTATGATCAGCGGGACCCCAGTGGAGAGGGTGAGCAGCTTCAAGTACCTTGTTGTAAACATCTCCGAGGACCTGACTTGGACTTCACACATCCAAACACAGGTTAATAAAGCCAGGCAAAGACTGTACCATCTGCGACAGCTGAGGAAATTCAGGGTCTCACCAGCAATCCTGAAAACTTTCTATTCAGGGGCCATAGAAAGTGTACTGACTCAGTGTATCTCAGCGTGGTATGTGAACAGCTGCAGTCAGGACTGCAAAGCCCTGCAGAGAGTTGTGCGCTTAGCTGAGCGCATCTCAGGGTGTGCTCTCCCCTTTCTGCAGGGCATCTACCTCAAACACTGCAAAAGCAGAGCTGTTAAAATCATTAAGGACTCTAACCAACCTGGTAACTGTCTTTTCATTT
This sequence comes from Cyprinus carpio, assembly GCF_018340385.1. Classification (NCBI taxonomy): domain Eukaryota; kingdom Metazoa; phylum Chordata; class Actinopteri; order Cypriniformes; family Cyprinidae; genus Cyprinus; species Cyprinus carpio. The sequence continues at coordinate 2,120,514 of NC_056607.1, read as the reverse complement.
TGCTGCCATCTGGTAAGCGTTTCCGTAGCCTGATGGCGAAAACTGTGAGACTTTAGAGGAGCTTCTTCCCCAGGCCATCAGGCTCCTAAACTCAAACTCAGTCTCTTAACTACTACGTGACTTCACTTGAGTATCAGTAAGATACTTGATATACTGACATTGTCACTAGCACACAGCATTTTCTATAATTTTTTATTTTTATTTATTTACTTTATTTTTTACTACCTCTATTGCTGCTATGTAAATACCCTGTACAACCTGTTTGCACATTCTTCTCTTGTACATTCCTGCTCATCTTAATATTTATTAAGTCTACAGTATACTGTCCTGCATAATTTATTTTATAAGCGATTTATTTTATTCTTCCTTTTAATCTTACTTTTACCATACCATATTTATATATATTTAATTTTCTTGTGTTTGTATTCTTTAATAATTGCACTGTCCATGGAGCGGACCTGACTTACATTTCACTGCTGGTCATACTGTATGCTCTCCATAAAACCACGTATGTGACAAATAAGTATCTTGAATCTTTTCCCTAATCTTAATGAAAACACATTATGTTTTGAGTGATGAAACAGGAACAGCAATTGTTTCAAGGCTCGCCACTGCACTCAAATGTGAGTCTGGAGCCCTGATTATGATATTTGGTTTAGTAGACTGTTCAGAATTTTGGGAGAATTGTGATCTAAAAATTATGATTATTAATTATCCAGAAACGTGGAGAAACGTGTCAACTTAGCATGTTTCCTAAATATCTGCAAACATATTATGGTATTTTTATGCTTTAGTACAGTTAAACAAATGCATCCAGCACCATACAGAAAATTGCATACAGGATAATGTTGGTCATATAATGTACATTCTTTTTGCTTAAGCCTCAGGTCCTGATCACCCTTTTAGGGTTATTTGTGATAACACCAGCTAAATTGACATTATTGCACTTATTACATGCTGCACTTATAAAAAAAGGTTCTTAAATGGTTCTTTGGCAGGGTGTATCATTCCACGAAGAACTTTAAAATCCAAAGAACCATTCCATTGCACAAAAGGTTCTTTGTGGCACAGAAAGGTTCTTTAGACTATTTAATGGTTCTTCACAGTCAACATGTTGCAAATATATATATATATATACACTCACCTAAAGGATTATTAGGAACACCTGTTCAATTTATCATTAATGCAATTATCTAATCAACCAATCACATGGCAGTTGCTTCAATGCATTTAGGGGTGTGGTCCTGTTCAAGAAAATCTCCTGAACTCCAAACTGAATGTCAGAATGGGAAAGAAAGGTGATTAAAGCAATTTTGAGCGTGGCATGGTTGTTGGTGCCAGACGGGCCGGTCTGAGTATTTCACAATCTGCTCAGTTACTGGGATTTTCATGCACAACCATTTCTAGGGTTTACAAAGAATCGTGTGAAAAGGGAAAAACATCCAGTATGCGGCAGTCCTGTGGGCGAAAATGCCTTGTTGATGCTAGAGGTCAGAGGAGAATGGGCCGACTGATTCAAGCTGATAGAAGAGCAACTTTGGCTGAAATAACCACTCGTTACAACCGAGGTATGCAGCAAAGCATTTGTGAAGCCGCAACACGTACAACCTTGAGGCGGATTGGCTACAACAGCAGAAGACCCCACCGGGTACCACTCATCTCCACTACAAATAGGAAAAGAGACTACAATTTGCATGAGCTCACCAAAATTGGACAGTTGAAGACTGGAAAAATGTTGCCTGGTCTGATGAGTCTCGATTTCTGTTCAGACATTCAGATGGTAGAGTCAGAATTTGGGGTAAACAGAATGAGAACATGGATCCATCATGCCTTGTTACCACTGTGCAGGCTGGTGGTGGTGGTGTAATGGTGTGGGGGATGTTTTCTTGGCACACTTTAGGCCCCTTAGTGCCAATTGGGCATCGTTTAAATGTCACGGCCTACCTGAGCATTGTTTCTGACCATGTCCATCCCTTTATGACCACCATGTACCCATCCTCTGATGGCTACTTCCAGCAGGATGATGCACCATGTCACAAAGCTCGAATCATTTCAAATTGGTTTCTTGAACATGACAATGAGTTCACTGTACTAAAATGGCCCCCACAGTCACCAGATCTCAACCCAATAGAGCATCTTTGGGATGTGGTGGAACGGGAGCTTCGTCCCCTGGATGAGCATCCCACAAATCTCCATCAACAGCAAGGTGCTATAATATCAATATGGGCCAACATTTCTAAAGAATGCTTTCAGCACCTTGTTGAATCAATGCCACGTAGAATTAAGGCAGTTCTGAAGGCGAATGGGGGTCAAACACAGTATTAGTATGGTGTTCCTAATAATCCTTTAGGTGAGTGTATATACATACTGTATAGATAATTTTTTTTTTTTCTTCTGGAAAGTGAGTTCAAGTGATCTAAATTGTCCTGCCTGGTCCAGAACTCATTCCAGACACATTTTCTATTAGTTGTGTTCAATTTTAGTGCAATATAAATTATTAATTTTGAGTCGTATAAATAGTGTCGTTGTGTTTATTAGGCTAATTTCAAAAAGACCAGTAGATACAGTAAGTCCTTTATATCTATTTTATATCTACATCTATTTTAATGCTGTTTTGAATGACTCAAAAACATAATAATAATAAATATTAGTTTAGTTTTTTAACAAAAGCAAAGTTTAGTATTTAGTTTAGTAACAAAAAGGCTGAGTGATACAAAATCTTAAAATATAAAAGTGCCATTTTGTATCGCTATCATATATTTTTGCACATATGAATTGGTTGTAGAACTACAAAATGAGTTTAAAATTCACGACTTTATAAAGATATGATGTGATTTTAAGAGTTTCGTTTAAAGGCTAATGTTTTCTGTGTGTTTGAAGAGTGGAGAAGTAGGCTATTTGCCATCTAGTTGTTGTACATTATTTTATTTTTATGCCACATCATAGTGATAGAATGTGTGATGAAAGTCTCTTATGCAACACTTTGTAACATGCTGCTTTATAAACATTTCACAATTTGAGGGCTGATGTTGTCTCTTTCTAAACTGTCTCTTTCTTTGTTCTCTTATAACTGTTAGAACCATGGTTTAGCTATGGTTTTTATAGTAAAACCATAGTAACTACAAAATAAACCATGGTTTTACTACAGTAACCATAGTTAAACTATGGGTTTTGTAGTAAAACCAGAGTAACCAATGGTTAAATATGAGGAATAACTACATAGTAACTACAAAAGGGCCATGGTTTTATCAATGGTTATCAATGGTTTTTCTAGTAAAACCATAGTAACTATAAAATGAACCATGGTTTTTGTAGTAAAACCATAGTGACTATGAAATTAACCATGGTTTTACTGCAGTAACCTTGATTTATCTATGGTTTTTGTAGAAACATATAATAATTACAAAATGAACTATGGTTTACCACAGCATTTGCAGTGGTAAACCATAGTTCATTTTGTAATTATTATGGGTTTCTATTTCAGGGTGTCATAGCAAAGTCTCTAAGAACCTGACACCTTGCACTTCTGGAGTCTTCAAAAGTAGGTTTCCGTTCTAGAAAATTGTGGCACTGGAGATTAAAAGGGCTCCTGAAGGTTTCGCACCTAATTCTTAATTCTTTTTTTTTTTTTTTTTTTTTTTTTTTTGCAGTTAACATGCATCTTTTCTTCTTGGCCTGTTTTTGTCTGACCCTGCTTAACTAATGAGCGTTCTGCTGTCCAATGGTCACACCTTAATTTTGCAATTTCTAGAATTGCATCCTTCCCAAGAGCATTTAATAATTTTTGACTTTTCAATCCGAGTTAAATCTATTTTTTTCCATCCCATTTTACTTGTAAAAGAAATCCTGCCTAATAATTATGCAAAACATGAATATAAGACGTTTTTCATTCCCAGCATTCCTTAATTATATATATAACATATAAATGATTAAATACAAAATTAATAGTAGTTATTAACATTAATGTGGTTTGGAATTGTAAAATGTACTTGGGGAAAAAAAAAAAAAGATTATTTTTATGCACGCACTGGACATGCACTTCTGATTATCTTCTAATACTAGTGGGTTAAGCTACCAGTCTGTTCAAAGCAACAGGCGCTAAACTAAGTTTTCAGTGGTTTCAATTGTGTTGACAGTTGGGATGACATACTGCTTTTCCTCTTCAGTTTGCCTATCGCCCCAACAGAGCTACTGAAGATGCCATCTCTCACGTCCTGCACTCTTCCCTCAGGCACATTGACAGCAGCAATGGGAACTATGTAAGGCTGCTATTCATCGACTATAGTTCAGTTTTCAATACTATAGTCCCCATCAAGCAAGCTTCTAAACTCACGGACCTCGGCCTGAATTCTTTACTCTGCAACTGGATTCTTGATTTCCTCACTGGTAGACCTCAAGTGGTGAAAGTAGGCCAGTTCACCTCCAACTCCATCACCCTGAACGTAGGAGCCCCACAGGGCTGTGTCCTGACTCCCCTGCTCTACTCTCTCTACACACATCTATTATCAAATTTGCTGATGATAATGTGGTTCTGGGACTCATTGACAACAATAATGAAGCCGCATACATGGATGAGGTAGAGAAACTCACATCATGGTGCCAGGACAATTTTCTCTCTATGTGAATGTGAGTAAAACTAAAGAGCTGATTGTTGACTTCAGGAAGAGACAGCAGCGGCCCTATACTCCTCTTATGATCAGCGGGACCCCAGTGGAGAGGGTGAGCAGCTTCAAGTACCTTGTTGTAAACATCTCTGAGGACCTGACATGGACTTCACACATCCAAACACAGGTTAATAAAGCCAGGCAAAGACTGTACCATCTGCGACAGCTGAGGAAATTCAGGGTCTCACCAGCAATCCTGAAAACTTTCTATTCAGGGGCCATAGAAAGTGTACTGACTCAGTGTATCTCAGTGTGGTATGTGAACAGCTGCAGTCAGGACTGCAAAGCCCTGCAGAGAGTTGTGCGCTTAGCTGAGCGCATCTCAGGGTGTGTTCTTCCCTCTCTGCAGGACATCTACCTCAAACACTGCAAAAGCAGAGCTGTTAAAATCGTTAAGGACTCTAACCAACCTGGTAACTGTCTTTTCATTTTGCTGCCATCTGGTAAGCGCTTTCGTAGCCTGATGGCGAAAACTGAGAGACTTCAGAGGAGCTTCTTCCCCAGGACATCAGGCTCCTAAACTCAAACTCAGTCTCTTAACTACTACGTGACTTCACTTGAGTATCAGTAAGATACTTGATATACTGACATCGTCACTAGCACACAGCATTTTCTATAATTTTTTATTTTTATTTACTTTATTTTTTACTACCTCTATTGCTGCTATGTAAATACCCTGTACAACCTGTTTGCACAGTCTTCTCTTGTACATTCCTGCTTATCTTAATATTTATTAAGTCTACAGTATACTGTCCTGCATATTTTATTTTATAAGCATTTTATTTTGTTCTTTGTTTTTATCTTACTTTTACCATACCATATTTATATATATTTAATTTTCTTGTGTTTGTATTCTTTAATAATTGCACTGTCCATGGAGCAGACCTGACTTACTTTTTTACTGCTGGTCATATGCTCTCCATATAACCATGTATGTGACAAATAAGAATCTTGAATCTTTTCCCTAATCTTAATGAAAACACATTATGTTTTGAGTGATGAAACAGGAACAGCTATCACCAAATCACCAGCGCCACTGCACTCAAATGTGAGTCTGGAGCCCTGATTATGATATTTGGTTTAGTAGTCTGTTCAGAATTTTGGGAGTATTGTGATCTAAAAATTTATTATTAATTATCCAGAAACGTGGAGAAATGTCAACTTAGCATGTTTCCTAAATATCTGCAAACATATTATGGTATTTTTATGCTTTAGTACAGTTAAACAAATGCATCCAGCACCATACAGAAAATTGCATACAGGATAATACATCTGTCATATAATGTACATTCTTTTTGCTTAAGGCTCAGGTCCTGATCACCCTTTTAGGGTTATTTGTGATAACACCAGCTAAATTGACATTATTGCACTTATTACATGCTGCACTTTAAAAAAAAAAAAGGTTCTTAAATGGTTCTTTGGCAGGGTGTATGGTTCCACGAAGAACTTTAGTATCCAAAGAACCATTCCATTGCACAAAAGGTTCTTTGTGGCACAGAAAGGTTTTTTAGACTATTTAATGGTTCTTCACAGTCAACATGTTGTATGTATATATATATATATTATTATATATATATATATATATATATATATATATATATATATATTTTAGTCGTAGTGTATATATATATATATATATATATATATATATATATTTTTTTTTTTTTTTTTTTTTTTATATATATACATATATATATATATATATACACACATACATACATACACACATATATATATATACATAATTTATTTATTTATTTATTATATATTCTTTCTGGAAAGTGAGTTCAAGTGAGCTAAATTGTCCTGCCTGGTCCAGAACTCATTCCAGACACATTTTCTATTATTTGCGTTCAATTATAGTGCAATATAAAGTATTAATTTTGAGTTGTATAAATAGTGTTGTGGTGTTTATTAGGCTAATTAAAAAATGTGTTTAGTTTATTTAGTTTTAAATTAGTTTAGTTATTTATCAAAAGCAAAGTTTAGTATTTAGTTTAGTAATAAAAAGGCTGTGATACAAAATCTTAAAATATAAAAGTGCCATTTTGTCTCACTATCGTATATTTTGCACCTATGAATTGGTCGTAGAACTACAAAATGAGTTTCAAATTCATTATTTAATAAAGATTTGATGTGATTTTAAGAGTTTTGTTTAAAGGCTAATGTTTTTTGTGTGTCTGAAGAGTGGAGAAGTAGGCTATTTGCCATCTAGTTGTTGTACATTATTTTGTTTTTATGCCACATCATAGTGGTAGAATGTGATGAAAGTCTCTTATGCAACGCTTTGTAACATGCTGCTTTCACAATTTGAGGGCTGATGTTATCTCTTTCTAAACTGTCTCTTTCTTTCTCTTATAACTGTACTGTGATGGGATGTACTGTCGAGTATGTTACATTGGGAGTCTGAAAACAGCATTATTTTACAGTACAATGAACTTTTACTAAGTTGAAATATCAAGGAAAATGTGATTCCTCATGATGGTCTACTGAAGTGTTTTTTTTTTTTTTTTTTTGCTTTATTCTGTTATTGCTCAATCTTTTGTCTGTTATGTGGAACTGGACCCTTCATGAACACACTTGAGTGTTGTTGTGCATGACTGTGAGGTAGGGCTCCTGAGGTTAGATGGGTGGGAGGCATAAGAGCTATATAAGATGCCCACTATGATTTAGAGATCTCTAGAGAGAGACAAAGAAAGCTGTATCTGGTGCAGAGCCTGAGTATATAGTTTATTTAATCTTGCGCCCTCAACAGCATTTCTGCGCGTCTGATATACAGGTCAATCTCAATAAATTAGAATGTCCTGGAAAAGTTAATTTATTTCAGTAATATTCGGCTGAGGCTGCCACACAGTCTGGTGTTTACTAGATAACAGATGATCAGCGCGATATTTTACACAATTTTCTAAAGTCACGCGATAATAAGTGTGTAAAGTGAATGAATGTATAAACTTCATGAAACTGTTGCGTCTCTGTGCATTTCTCAGAAATCAGAGCTTGGCAAGAGTAATATCAACTAAAATGATAAATCATATACAGGTACATATCATGTATTAATGAGGCAAACCACAAGCAAATGTCAACAACATGCTTTACTCAGGTAAATAACATACATCATACACTACAGCACATCACATGACTTAAATACTTGCTCCCAAATTTGGGTGTCACAGAGCTGCCCTCTGTTCCCTCTGACTAGTTATTAAGCATTAACACATGAACACATACTTGGGTTTTAAAACTCTTTATTTACCTTGATGTGTCAGCAATGTGTAGAGATGGACGATACACACACAAGTACACACATTTACACACCTGTAACGAGACTGTTGTGTTCAGACTGGCCACCTGAACACTAAAACCGGTGGACATTTAAGTTTTCTTATAACCTTTTGGCTATTACCTGGATCAGCATACATGGAGGGGCGGCCATCTTGAACTGAGTCAAAGACCCGAAAGGGCTTTTGTCAGCCTTTTTATACCTTTGCTGTGTTGCATCATGGGGAATGTGAGATACCAAGTATGTGTGGAAAGGGGTAGAAACTGTTCATGAGTTTTTGTATTTGACTTTCTATAATTGCTGAAGTTATGGCATATTGTGCTATTGATATTTGGTGGATTGAAGGAAATAATGTTACTTGATTTTTAATCCTTTTTATGTGATAGTATTCATATGATGTTCATGTGATATTACGGCTTCTGAGAAATGGTTGAACCCATGTGTATAAAGGCTCACATAATGAAGCAGTCAGGGAGTCCTTGACTGGGGTGCAGTAGCTATTGAGAAGTACTCTGAATGAATCATTGTTATACCTGAACCAAGGTTGGTTGTTTTTTGTTTGTTTGGTTTTTTTATATTTTGAAGTTGGATTTTTCCTGATGGAACTTTAGTACTTTGGTAATGGTGCTTAAAGATGAGCTAAACATTATGCTCTCCATGGGGGTGATTGAACCATCTCATAGTGAGTGGTGTAGCCCCATTGTTCTAGTCCCGAAAAAGGATGGCACCCTGCGGTTTTGTATTGACTTTAGACAAATTGACCGCTTGTCTAAGGTAGACCCCTATCCGATGCCAAGAATTGATGAGTTGGTGGAAAGACTGGGCAGAGCCAAATATCTATCCACAGTGGATTTATGCAAGGGGTACTGGCAGGTTCCTTTAACGGTCAGAGCTAAAGAACTGACTCTCTTTTAAAACCCTTTTTGGGCTATGCCATTTCCGGGTTATGCCATTTGGCCTGCAGGGGGTGCCAGCGACTTTCCAACGCCTAATGGATCAGATCCTGCAAGGCACTCGGGAGTTTGCGGCAGCCTATCTGGACGATGTGGTCATCTTCAGTGAAACCTGGGAAGACCACTGCCAACATCAAGTCAGAGGCAAGAGACAAGTCCTAGAAAGAATTAAGGCAGCAGGTCTTACCATCAATCCAAAGAAGTGTACAATAGCCAAACGAGAGATCGGCTATTTGGGATTGTGATTGGAGGAGTCATTCACCCGCAGTTGGATAAAGTAGCAACCATCTGGAGGTACCATCTCTCTACCACTAAGAAACAGGTGGGATCTTTCCTTGGCTTGTTGGGATGGTATCGCAAATTCATACCTAATTTTTTGGCCAGGGCCTCTGTGCTTACAGATCTCACTAGAGCTACAGTTCCCAACAAGGTGGTTTGGACGGAGCAATGCGAGCAAGCTTTCCAGGACTTACGAGAGGCAGTATGTGGAGACTCCGTTCTGCCGAGCCCGGATTTCCAGAAACCGTTCATTCTGCAGACCGATGCCTCTGGAGTTGGGCTGGGGGCGGTGTTACTGCAGGAAGTGGATGGAGACCGCAGACCAGTAGCCTTCTTGAGCCGGAAACTGTTCCCGCGAGAAACCCGTTATTCGACAGTGGAGAAGGAGTGCCTGGCTATAAAATGGGCCACAGATTCCTTCCGGTACTAACTTCTGGGGAGACCCTTTGTATTAGAAACCGACCATCGAGCTCTGCAATGGTTGGATAGAATGAAGGACTCCAATGCCCGGATTACAAGATGGGCTTTATCTATGCAGCCCTACCAGTTCATGGTAAAATACTGCCCAGGAGCTAGAAACAAGGTTGCTGATTTTTTTTGTCCCTTATCCCAGAGCAAACAAATACTGAAATGGGCTGTTCGACCTCGGTTCTTGGGGGGGTGGGGGGGGGGGTCTCGACACTCAGGACAACAGTGGTCGTCCGCAGGTAGGGGGGGTGTTACAGAGCTGTCCTATGTTTCCCCCTTGACTTTCTATAATTGCTGAAGTTATGGCATATTGTGCTATTGATATTTGGTGGATTGAAGGAAATAATGTTACTTGATTTTTAATCCTTTTTTTATGTGATAGTACTTCATATGATGTTCATGTGATATTACAGCTTCTGAGAAATGGTTGAACCCATGTGTATAAAGGCTCACGTAATGAAGCAGTCAGGGAGTCCTTGACTGGGGTGCAGCAGCTATTGAGAAGTACTCTGATTGAATCATTGTTATACCTGAACCAAGGTTGGGTTTTTTTTTGTTTTTTTTTGTTTTTTTTGTTTGTTTTTTATATATTTTGAAGTTGGATTTTTCCTTATGGAACTTTTTCTATGTTTTGCACCTGTGAGCACTCTGCACTTTATTGGCTTGGGAGAAATGAAATAAAAAGAAAAGCTGACATCTTCCAGTTATTGTTTGAAGAACTATAGACGGTGCCCTTAGTGGACCTTTGACATTGGGTACCAATAAGATGCCAGACATCAACCAAGTAATTTCAAAATTATCCAAATACACCACAATACAAAAATAGTAGAACATACAGTGGGTATGGAAAGTATTCAGACCCCCTTAAGTTTTTCACTCTTTGTTATATTGCAGCCAAAGAAAAACACAGAATTGTTGACATTTTTGCAGATTTATTAAAAAAAGAAAAACTGAAATATCACATGGTCCTAAGTATTCAGACCCTTTGCTCAGTATTTAGTAGAAGCACCCTTTTGATCTAATACAGCCATGAGTCTTTTTGGGAAAGATGCAACAAGTTTTTCACACTGGGATTTGGGGATCCTCTCCAGTTCTGTCAGGTTGGATGGTAAACGTTGGTGGACAGCCATTTTCAGGTCTCTCCTAAGTATTAAAAGATCGCAATCTCGATTAAAACACGTAATTTTATTCCTAAACAATGGTGATTCTGTGCTCTGCACAGTCACATCAGAATATTTACAACTGCTTTCGCGCAGCCGCTGATGCAGATAGAGCAGCGCTCATCATGTAGCCTAAGCTTTATGTTTGAAACAGTCTACACAAACAGCCTACTTACACAGTAGGCTACCCAGATAGCATGTAGTAATCGGCCTGAGCTCAGCTGCCGAGTTTATGTGATTAAAGTCAAATCGAAGTCGACTAGTCGCTGATGACGTCATTAATGAACAAATAATTCTGCAGCTGAGACTAAAACATCTTGTGCACAGTTATGGCATATGACACAGCGTTGCCCACGTGGCTATTGCTCATATAATAGATCATTTTGATCAGTTCTTTTGTCTTTGGGTAGTTATTTTTCTCACAGATTTCAGCTCGTTCTAAATCAGATACAGATAAAGTAGCACAGTAAAGATGAATGCATTAGTGAAGCTATGGGATTTAGTTAAGAAATATGTGCTTGAACTATTCAGTTTCTAAGCTATATTATTGAGAAATCACAGAACAGTGTTGACAATACATTTCTGCTCTGAATGATTCTGTGTGCACGAGATCAGCGTGTGAGCTGCTGTCTGTAGCCTATGTGTGAGCGTTACAGTGCAGCAGCGCATTATATTAAAACTTAATTTACTGTACAACAAGCTGTTTAAAACATGCATTCTCCAGTTCAATTTCGAGCATCCAGTATTATAATCACGTCTTGTGGAGCGCTTTCAGAGCATGCATTTATATGTCATTTTAACTGTTTAGAAACGGAGCGTAAATGTGGAAGTCCTTCAAAGATTTCTTACACTGTTGCGCCCTCTATAGGACCAGCGACTAGTCGACGTCAAGCTTAAAGTGTCATGGCAGAGAACTGAAGTAGACTAGTCGGTGCAACCCCTAATACATATATATATATATATATATATATATATATATATATACATATATATATATATATATATATATATATATACCAAGATGGAGGCTTGGCGTCTCTCCAGCTTTTGCAGTTTTGCAGTATTTTTCCTGCTCATCTCGGGTCTGTTCGTACTGAACAGCTTTGCCTTAACATCCTACACCCCACAGGAGCATTTGGATATTGGTGAGCACTTTTCCAGCAGTTTTATCATCAATCTTTAACTCATTCCTGAGATCTCCAGAACACCTGGGGCTAAGCACTCTATCCAGCCGGGCAGAAGTGCTCGCAGGCGGCGTCCAGATCGTAAACAAAGGCGGGGGAAGCGCGGAGGTCTAAGAGGTAAGCTAAAGCTAACACCGCTCCAGCTCTCTTTACCCAGCATTTTCCTAGCTAATGTGTGGTCACTGGTGATCAAAATGGACGAGTTACGACTTCGCATCACCCACAGTAAGAGACTTTTGGATTGCAATGTCATGGTTTTCACAGAAACATGGCTACACAGCGATGTACCCAGTAATGCTATTGAGTTAGCCGGATGCTACACGTTCCGGGCAGATAGAACGGCAGATGACTCCGGCAAGACAAGAGGTGGTGGATTGTGCATTTATGTTAACAAAGCTTGGTGTACGAACACTATCATTGTTGGGAGACACTGCTCAGCTAACCGAGAGTTTCTCATGGTTAAGTGTAGACCTTTTTATCTGCCGCGGGAGTTCACTTCCACCATTATAACTGCAGTCTATATTCCACTGGATGCTAATGCCAAGCCTGCTTTGAATGAACTTCATGCGGCCATTAGTAAACAACAGACTGCTCACCCGGAGGTTGCTTTTATTGTTGCAGGTGATTTTAATCACTCCAAATTAAAGACAGTGCTCCCCAAATTCCATCAACATGTTTCCTGCCACACCAGAGGAGACAAAACTTTGGATCATGTTTGAACAAACATTGATGGAGCTTACACTGCGACCCCCCCTCCCCCACCTCGGACAGTCTGATCACCTTTCTATGTTTCTCACCCCTAAGTATTCACCCCTCATCAACCGTGAGAAGCCATCAGTGAGGACCATCAAAGTGTGGCCAACTGGAGCAGACTCTTTACCTTAGGACAGATTTCAATACATGGACTGGAGTATGTTTGATTCTCAGGCTGCCTATGGCTCTCACACGGACATTGATATCTTTACCTCCTCTGTACTGGATTACATCAAAACCACCATTGACAGTGTTACAACAGAAGAACAGCTCACAACATACCCTAATCAGAAGCCATGGATGAACAAGGATGTGCGACTTCTGCTGAAAGCCCACAACACTGCCTTCAGGTCAGATGACGCTCAGGCCTACAGTAAATCCAGGGCTAACCTGAGGAGGGGCATCAAAAAGGTCAAGTACTGCTACAAGCTGAAGGTAGAGGGACACTTTTCCAACTCTGACCCCCCACACATGTGGCAGGGTATCCAGGTCATCAGTGACTACAAGTCAAGCAACTCTACTCCAACGGTCACAGACGTCTCCTTCCTTAACGAGCTAAATTACTTTTAGCAAGGAGATGGCCACCAAGATCCGTGTGTGATATGGATGTGTGGACTTATTTCAGTTAAACACTTCTGGTAAGTATTATTGAGCATTTATGTTTAGTATTTTACTTGCGCAGGCACTTATTATAAGCTTATAAAGGAACTTGCAAAAGTTCACCTCACGTGTGAGCCTGCAGCGAATGCGGCTTTGTGCGAAACGTAAGTTAAAAATAAACAATATCTTTTTCATCTTTGATCTAAGTATTGTTGTGTGAGTCTAGAGCTGCGGTTCTCAATTCTAGTCCTCGCGCCCCCTGCTCTACACATTTTGTATGTTTCTCTTATGGCTTCAGACGCTCATTCTATTTGAACATAAGTGCCCTGCGAAGTGGACATCACAGGATATTCCACCATGATTCCAGTTCGAAGCGAATGTATATGTTCCATTCAAAGTGCACTGAAGTGTGTGAGATGTGAATATAAATTGTATTTATTTACAGAGGTATATGATGTCACACTTGTCCGTGTGTGAAGACGTTGCACAGTGCGAATCCGTGAATGAATGTTCCGATGTGAGATAAACTTCAACAGATTTCCCCTGCTCAGGGAGGGAGCAGTGAACACTGTAGAGACCATGTCAATGGGAACACAGTTCATACAGGGAGCTCGATTCTAACGAGCTCATTATCTGAATCAGGTGTGTTAACAGAGAGACATTCAAAATATGCAGAGCTGGGGGGCACAAGGACTGGGATTGAGAACCACTGGTGTAGAGCATTTACACTGCAGGAAACTGACAAGCAACACTACAGTCCGCCAACAAACATATGAGGAAGAGGATGGCGGTCCAGCATATACAAAGAGAAAGGTTTGTTTGTATTTTTAGCTGCTACATTCTTATTTTTTTAAATGCAGTTGAAATAAGCAAACGTTGCCCCACCCCCCCATATTTCTTGACACTTGTATGAGTGAAGATTTGTTTAAGTGTCTGTAAGGTCCTTGTTTTCAAATAACCTTAGCTAAATACATAAGCTAATATGCTAGTTTCAGTTATTTTTATGATGAGAATGTACTGCATCAGTACATCTGAGATCATCTGCAATATCTCTGTTCTGCTTTTACAGATGCAGACTGTACATGTAGAGATGCTCATCTCTGCCTAAACACGTGACTACAACACAAACACAGCATCACAGTTCATCACTTTACTTTAATTGCTTCTTCACTCAGGATGTAGAGACACAGGAGTAACTGATTATTTCTCTTAACATGCTACAAATTTCTTTCAATATTTCTATGTTTTGTAGTAATCAAGAGAAGTGTCATCGCTGAATGAATGGCAGACATTACTCCTGAGACACCTGTGAACACAGAGCAGTGCTTTGAGTCCAAGACAGTGTACATCATCTTTATTATACATCTGACTGAACTAGCAAGAAACGTTAGAGCCAATGAGAAAGTAAGTTCAAGTAAAATGTCTGCATTGACAATTTCACCGTGTTATTTTCTGCAGTAACTGCGGGGAATATTAACTGAAGAGACTTGATCAACAGCAAGCTTTTGATCTACTGAATGTGTATTTTTCAAGCATTTTATTGCAGGGTTCACTGTTATTTTTCTGTAAGCGATGACTGGTGAAAAGAGTTCATTAATTTCCTTCAAGGTATAGTTAACCAGAATTCTGTGATTAACGTTTTACCAAACCTCTGACATATGTTTTTCTGTAGAACTCAAAAGAAGATACTCTGAAGAATGCTGGTAATCAAAACCAACAAGTTTGTCAGGTATGGACAGTATGGAGGGGACTAAAGTTTTTTTTATTTTTTGAGTGAACTCTTTAATTAGCATGCTACACACTAAATATTAATCATGCTGGGCACAGACACTTATTGTGCTGTCACTGCAGTTAGTGCTGTAAATAGTCTGTCAAACAACAGGTACATTGCTACAACATACATTTAATGTAGTTCACATTGATGCATTATGTTAGACCTTTACTAATAGATACTTGTATATTATTTGCTCTTTACAGGTACAGAAATGAAAGCTCCCAAACAAAGATGTCACTGGATTAAGAAGTAGAAAGACATGTTACACCACAACAACCATAAATCCTGAGCGATTTGAAAATGGGCAACAACCAAGAAAAAGTACTCATTGTTTCACTCAAAAAATTATTCATGGTAATAGTTGTAAATGATTACATAGATAAAGAACAAAATGTGTTTAATTTGAAAACTTTGCCCTTTACTAATGTGTTGTTCAAAACACTAAGTTTTGGTGTCATAAGTTAACGTTAGTAAATGTTGAAATTAACATTAAATAACAATGAGCAATACATTTGTTATGCATTAATCTTTGATACTGGTAATTTCGCTAAATACTTTCTGTATAACTTTTTTTTTTCTGTCTCTGTAATTGCATAGTTTTGTAAATAAATTGTGTAAATAAATTTTTCTCATGCCAACTTAATAAAGTGAGTTCTTTACTTTAAAAATGCATTCATCATAATGAGATGTTTATAATTACAATGGAAGTAAACATTTTGGCTGCGTATCAATTTTAAATGAAAGATTAGTGAACAGTAAAGTAGATATTAAAAATGAATCCAGGCCACATCCGGCGCGCTGTGCACTTTAGTGTCGGGCCGTTACTGGATCAGATGCGGCAGTGTGGGCTCGCTAACGGCCGCCACATCTGGCCTGATTGACTCGAGTGCGGCAGACAGAGTCGGGCCGAGTGGTTAGTCTCCAGCAGGCGAGAATCTAACCGGAACCGGCCTGAGTGTATTTTGCTATCTAGGTACATTCCTGTGTTGCAAACATTCAATAAGAATGAAAGTATGAAGGTAAAATGACGTCAAAAAGATTTGCATACGCAAGGTAATATTTGTGGAAGTGTACATAAGACTGTAAACATAAATTAAATTGCCATGCACAAGAGAATCTTTGTAAAGGTGTAAATTCCGTTTTAAGTGTAAGAAAAAAATGATTTGCAGCATTTTACTGTTACTCGTAAGTGTAATTCATGCATTGAGAAACTGCAGCTTCATGCTAATGCAAAATAAATATGATCTGCATGCTTCTGACTTCCATTTTTCTGCGCTTACACTTTTAGCATTTTTTTTTTTTTTTTTTTTTTTTTTGCCAAAAGTCGGTAAAAAGCACTGCAAGCCTGTGAACACTGATTTACAAGCGAAAACAACAGTTTAAAGAACTGCAAAACGGATTGACTGCGTAGAACCAATCTGTATGTGTACAAAAATAAACTGTTGCAAATGTCTAAATGACTTCTTGTGCATGTGGAAATAAACCGATATGTACGGTTGCGTCTTTCTTTTCTCTGCGCTTACAATTTTGGTACGATTCTCTCACTAACTGAGTTTTGCAAGGGGGAGGGTGGGGCTGTAAGCTTATTTTAGATTTTCATGTGAGAGTGTAGCTTTGTATTGGTTTAATTTTATTTTATTGTTTAATTGGGCACATCATACGCCAAGACATTAATCTTCATTGAGTTCAAAATAGTTCTTGCTGCCAGAATGGTACTTTTAACGTACACATACAGTATAAATAAATAAATAAATAAATGAATATCAACTTAATTAAAACATGATATTTGTATACGATAGTTGTGTACCATTAGGCTATGTGTTCTTACTGAATTTGGAAATTTGTGTAGTTTCCTTCTCCTCCTCAACAGGCTATATCAGGGATTCTGCAGGGCATTAAAAAGCATTAAAAGTCCTTAAATGGATTTTGCAAAAAATAAGGCCTTAAATGGCATTAAAAAGCATTAAATTTGATTCCTACAGTCATTACATTTTTTTATAGTTTTGAAGAGAATTTTATATAAATTTCTTGAATATAGTCTTCATAATTAATAATAAAAAAAAAAAAAAAATTGTTGTCGCAAGATATGTAATATTACGTTAGTGTGATAGACATGCGGAACCAGTTTGGTAATTGGTTCCGGCCAGAGCAAAATTGCCATGATGCGGGCGTTTTGTACAGCGGTGGACCGATCTGAACCTAGGAAAAATGAGAAAGTGTAAGTTCCAGCCGAAGTGGTTGCAGCCTGTTAGTGGTAAAAATTATGAGGGATTTTGCAGCGTTTGCAAAAAAGCATTTAAGTTGGGTACCATGGCAATCAGCGCCGTGAAGTCCCATATGCAGTGTGACGGCCACAAATCGGCGGTGAGAGTCAGACAGCAAATATCTAGGTCTGCTTACTTTGGTGTGACCGATAAATCTACAAGTAGTAACGTTACGACGACAACTGATGCTGTAGTCACCAACGTTACCATAGCGAAATCGAGTGACATTCAATCGTCGTTCGGCTCAAATGCGACTTTGCAGGTGGGGGTGCTCTGGTGTCTGAACACTGCTGTCCATCACCACTCTTACGCATCCAATGAAGGTGTTTCTGAGTTGTTCCAGGCAATGTTTCCTGATTCTGAAATGATCAAATCTTTCACTTGTGGCAAGGACAAAACCGGCTACATTTTAAAATTTGGACTTGCCCCAAACTTTAAAAATCAACTGATTAATGCAGTTAACAATGCAGGACCATTTGTGTTGATGTTTGATGAGAGTTTAAACCATACAAAAAATAAACAACTAGATGTCCATGTTCGATTTTGCGAGGCTGGATCTGTCCAGTCCTGTTATCTGGGATCACAGTTCATGGGACATTCAAAGAGTGAGGATCTACTGCACCATTTCAAAGTAAGTATGCATTTTTTTTTTTTTTTTTTTATCCATTTATGTCTTTCTAACTGATTAGAAACTGAAGGAAAAAGATTATGCTTCTTATCCTTTTCCCCTGTCTAGTGGACAACCTTAGTATTGCAGTCTTAATTTTGTGATATAATTGTTTATTGATCATTTTGTCATTATCATGGTTTATAATTTGCTGTTAGGCCACAGAGCATCAGAAATTCATTAAATTAAGCATGTTTCCTCAGAATAACTTTTTCTTTGATGTAAAAAGTTTTTAGGAGTTTGGACATTGCACTCTACAGGGTTAGTTCACCCAAAATGAGTCGTTAATTACCCTAATGTCATTCCAAAACTTATTATACCTTGAAACACTTTTTTTTCTGATGTTTTTATTTGTGCTTATATTATTACTGACTGTTTATTGTCTTTAACAATGTGTGAATTTTATATTAATTAGGCTAGTTGTTTTTGCTGTATTTTTTGTAAGTGTTGTCCAAGTAATAAATGGAAAGCTAAGTTGTTGTTTTTGCGCTGACCCAAAAAGAATGATCTGGTCAGTGACTCACAAACTGTATTATCTGAACCGTGAGTCTTGTGATCCATTGCACCCCTTTTTTTTTATTATTAAAGAATATTTTCAATAACCAAACATGTCTATAACATCTTTTCAGCATATTTTGTTGGTGTCTCATTATTCATTTATTTATTTCTGTTCTCAGAAATGTGTGCACCTATTAGACCTGAGACATCTCATTTCCATGCCCAACGTGAACTTTAAGTTCCTCAATAATCTCCAGCAAGAACATGGTGAACTGTATGGAGGTCAAAGGCTAATTTCGGTTGGGAGCTGTGGACTGCACACGGTACACAATTCATTCAGGACTGGCTTCTCCGCATGGAATATTGAGAAACTTCTGAGAGCAATGCACTTTGTTTTTCACAATGTTCCTGCAAGAAGGAAAGATTATACAAAACTTACTGGCTCGTCTCTTTTTCCACTCCCATTCTGTGGACACAGATGGGTAGAAAATCTGCCTGTTGCAGAGAGAGCCATTGAGGTATGGCCAAAGCTGAAAGGATATGTGGAAGCAGTCCGTAGAAAAGAACTACCAAACCCTGGAACCTCTTCATTTGATACCATCGAAGCAGCAAATAAAGATCCCCTGATCTTAGCAAAACTTCATTTTTTTATGGCGTTATCCAGAACGTTTTGTCCATTCTTGAAGAAATACCAGACTGATGAGCCAGTCTTGCCATTTCTGTGCAGAGACTTGACTGAGTTAATGATGGTAATAATCAAATTTCTGCTTAGTTTTAATAGCTATTTTTTGTTTTATTACGACTTTTGAAGTGGCTATACCACATTGAATAACTGTATACCTGTGACAAAGATGGTGAACATTATGCTAAATAATTAGACAAATTTGTTTTTCCTTTTTGTAAAGTCTGGTGAGACGTTTCATCAAAAGGGAGCTACTCCAAGACATCACTCCCTATAAACTGACCAAACTTGACGATGACCAGAAGAACTGGGTCAGTGCAAGCCACACTCTCACTGGATTGGGTGCTGACTCTGTCCTTAAGGTAATGCATTGTTACTGTTTTATATGTATACATAAACTTTAAACTACACTGCATTCATACCTGATATTTTACTATATAACTAACATGATGTGTGCTATCCCTCCTTGATAGGCTCTTCAGAGCAAATCAAGCAACAGAGTAGGTGACCTCACTGTCCTCGAAGAAGGGACTGCATGTGCCTCTCCAGAATTGTTAAAAAAAAATGCAAGAAAAGAGTCCTTTGAAATACCCTTCTGTCAGGCAGATAGCATGCTTAGACCCCTCCGTCATGAGCAAGGACCAAGAATGGTGCAAGGGAAAGATGAAGTCTCTAGTTCAAAGATTTCTGCAGGACAAGCAGTTGACAGGAGGAGTTTCAGCTGGTAGGAATAGTATAGGAAAATAAAGGTTACACACAGTGCAGTATGCATAAACTGTGTTCTCAGTACTTTGATCTTAAGAACATTTTGAAGATTAGTTTAAGTTTGTTTTAAATGTGCTTTCTTAATAAATGCATGATATGGGAGTATGATATGGACTTAAACAGTAAATGATTAAAGTAGAGTTCCTGCTAATTTTGAAATATCTCCAAATAAATTGACATTTTAAGCTGCCTCCTGAGCCATTTCTAATTCAGTTCAGAGTGATATAGTTTCATCATTGCACCATCGTCAAACTGATTGCAATTCAGAATTTGGGACATGTCTAAAAAAATGTGTGTGTGTGTATATATATATGTATAATATCCGTGGTTAGTCATGGGTCATGTATGGTATTACTTTTTTTAAAAAATGGCATTAAAAAGGCATTAAATTTAATTTGAATATACCTGCAGAAACCCTGTATATGAAACATTAGTTTATTGTAATAGTTTTGATGATACTTAAAGAAGGGCTAGTATCTGCACTAGCATAATACATGCATAATTTTACCTCTCTACTGATCCATTTTTTAAACACAAATTTGGTTCAATAATAATTGTACCAACAGTAATCATTTTTTTTTTTTTATTTAACATGTTGTAATTAAAGGGGATTTTACAAAACATTACTAAAATATTTATTAAAATATTTATCTCTAACTTATTCATCATTTATGACCTGTAATACTATCGTGTAACCACTAGATGGCTGTTTAGCTCTCTCTCTATATAAACATGGCTGTGTGGTCCCTATAGTGCCTGGGAACTTTGGATTCCAACATAATTATTTACTTGAATTTGGATATATATTTAGACATTATTAAAGACATTTATCAAAGTTTTTACATTAGTCAACAAATCTGGACACAAAGAAAGCATTTTGTTACTCATTTTTGCTTCATATAATAGCTTGATCAGTCACATGAAAGTAATCAGTGTTCAATAACATAAACAGAAACATGGTCTGAAAAACTGACAAATTCATATTTAAGTAGCTTTATTGGCATGGTAAAAAGGTTTTACAAAGTATAGCACTCTGATACCATAGTGTTGAGCATTGTCACATAACTTCATTTTGATAATAAAGTTTTTAGATCAGCTCAGTGGTGTAAGCAGATAATAAAATTTCAATGTAAAGCCAAACCAAATAATGTTAACA
The DNA here is from genome assembly GCF_018340385.1 of Cyprinus carpio. Lineage (NCBI taxonomy): Eukaryota > Metazoa > Chordata > Actinopteri > Cypriniformes > Cyprinidae > Cyprinus > Cyprinus carpio. The sequence goes on along the minus strand of NC_056607.1, from coordinate 2,099,367 downwards.
CTAGCTCACAATTCAGTATGAACACATGGGAGTCTAGCCTGAAGGAACACAGCTTATGAAAGGATCATGTTTTTAAGTTATTTTTAAATTTATTTATTTTTTACTGTATCATGTGTACATTAAATGTCGATTCTGGCAGCAAGAACTATTCTGAACTAAATTAAGATTAATGTCTTGGTGTATGATGTGTTTATTGAACCAATCAGATAAGAGTAAATGAAGAGTGATAACATAATAATATAACATAACATAATAATAGTTCATTTAAATGGATCCACCCATAGGCCTACTCCAAAAAAAAAAAAACCTGATTGATCGATTAGGGTTGGGAATTGTTAGAAATTTTCCGGTTCCGGTTCCATTAAAATCATTAAACAACTATTAAAAAAATAGTGGTAAGGAAAAATGCACAATACTCAACTATTCAATGCCCAGTACTGTTTATTACTTACTGTCAACTTAATTTAAGGGTTGGCAATGTCAAAATTCAACATATATTACAGTATACAAATTTTCAGGTTCCGGTTCCATTTAAATGAACTATTATTATGTTTTTTACTATTTTACCCTTCATTGAATGTAGTGTTGCTGGAAGGTAGTAAGTAATGTTGAGTAATGCTACTCCATCAATCAGCATGTGCTTCAAAGTTGATGTTTTTTACACTATCAATGAGTGGTTTCCACATTTTTAAACATTTAAAATGCATGAAAATAAATATTTTCTATCACTTTGTTTATCACTCTTGTAATGACCTGTACACTAAATAATCTAAGCCTCATACTTACATAACAATAGCAGTCTATTTATTTAGTGGTGCAAGTTAAAGTCAGTATGTATATTAATGACAATATGGGACAAATATAATGTAATTTAGTGGTGGCAGGTGCTGCGCGCGGCCGATACATGTACGGTCAGACAAAACTAATGTGCAAAGTTGTGAAAGGTTAGAGTGGGGTAGAGTGGTTGTAAAGTTCTTAGGTAGTTAAAGACACGATGCGGCGAGTCTGTGGAGTGTGAGTCATTGGAAACAATGTGTTCAGTAATTAAAGAGGCAGGGCGGCGTTTCTGTTATTTGGTTTGGGACATCCTTTACGGGAAACGCAGATTCATCAGAACACCAGCGCAAGGCTGCGCACAGCACTTGGTCACGTGTCGCACCAGAACCGGTTTCGGAACCGAAACTTAGAAATTGCTCACGGTTCTGGTTCTTTAAAAATAAAATAAAAAAAAAACAACAAAAAAAACGGACCGGTTCTGAATAAGAACCAGTTCTCGGTTCCCAAACCAATCATTCAGGAACTAAGTGAGCGTCTTTATGAATGGGGCTCACTGGATTCCTTAAAAACACAGGTTCATTCCTGATGAAACACCACTGTGTTTGCTTGGAGACAGCGGCTCAGCTGTGACTTTGTTTGAAACTATTTTCGTTGACAAAATAGAGCCAAATCAGGCAGAACATCACTAAAATCAAAACAGAAACTAGACTATATAAAAACTAAATAGAAATATGTTCACGAAATAAAATCGAATTAAAATTAATTAGTCTAAATTATAAATAAAACTACTAAAAACGAAACTGAATTTTATAGCAAAATTGAAAACGATATTTAAATAAAAACTATAATAACCTTGGCACGAACGTGTGTCACTGGAGCGTGAGGTCCGCCAGATGAGGTGCTGTCAAATCTGCAGGAGCAGAAGGAGTTGTACTTCCCACTCTAGGGAAGAAAGTCAAGAGCATGCGCTCACTCACATTAAAGCCTTGATTACGTAATATATGGTAGGCCTATATAATATTAAGTTTTGTGTTTTATATTATTATATTTTTGTTTCACTTAAACTTTTTTTAGATGACGTTTATTTTTGTTTAAAAAATAAAAATTGTGGATTTTGTTGATGATTAATTTGATTGGTAACAGACCAATACTGTTCTACGATTTAAATGTTAGAATTTGGCATAAAAAGTGGTGCATTCATCTAACAACAACAACAACAAAAACACTTATATGGGTAAAAATGTCCTGCAAACCAATTTAAGGTTGAAAATATTGCCTCTTAAAAAAATAAATGAAAAAAAAGTAATAATAATAATAATAAAAAAGTAATAATAATAAGGTAGGCTAATATCAATCAGTGCTGTGACCACCTCATAGAATATGAATAATACTGAATGTCTTCATGAGTTTGAGGTCCAAAACAAGCCTAACCAGCATAAAAACAGCAAAATATCAACTAATAATTGTTATATAAAAAATTCTTTAAAAATACCAAGATTTTTAAAAACATTTTCCCCCAGTATTGTGCAGTCCTAATGTAGCCTACATTTTTATTTTTTTATTTCTTTGGACCAAAGTCTTTAAAACCCTTAAATTTGACTTTGTGCAGCCACCAAGAACTATTATAAGCACAATTGTTTTTTTTTTTGTTGTTGTTGTTTTTTGTCGTATACGGTCCTGTAATCATTGTTTTTTTTTTCTTTTCTTTTTCTCTCCATAATATCAAGCTAACTGTTATTTTAATTTATTGGCCAATTATTATATTTATTGTTTAATTGCAGTTGCTCTAGACGGTTTTACTCGTTTAATATGATTTTTGCAAGGGCTGTACGATGCATAATGCAAACAGTCCTGGCTCTGGCCATCATCACGTTCATGCAGAGGCAGACGTGCACGTTCAGTGAGAGGTGTGTAGCATAGTTAGGAACACCATAAATTGGGACAGCCCACATAACACTGTGACACAATTGCACTTCAAATGCAATCTTTGAGTTGTGCCACAGATAAAGCAAGCCGTATCTGCTCCAGAGCCTGAATATAGTTTAGTCTTGCGCTGTGAGAGTGAGAGCATGTCTACTGCTGTGAGTGTAGCGCTGCTGTTCTTCTTTTCTGTGGCACTGAACGAACAGGTGACCGAGGGCTGCAGATGTTTACAAAGACATCCTCAACAGGATTTCTGCTCGTCTGATATAGGTACGTCAAACACATGCATAGCTAATCTAACACCAACAGCTGCTGTATTCAAATCTGCAGACTGCATGCTGCTTTAAGAGGTTATCTTCAGTTCATTAACATTAGTTCAGTGACTTAAATTATTGAACCACACATTAGGTTTATGGAAAATACGATGATTGAACCTTAAATATTTCTAAATTATAGTATAAGACAATTACATTATTGAATTAAATCTGTTATTTTTCAGTAACACGCTCTTTTGTAGTGTCAGAGTATTTAACGCAACAATTCACACAAAAATGAAAATGGTCATTTATTCACTCATGTCATTTCATACCTGTATGACTTTTTTACGTGTGTAACACAAAACAAGATATTTTGACATGTCTCGGCGTCTTTCAATGGGCTCCAGTGTTATTTGGTTCCCAACATTCTTGTGTTACAACTCTTGTTCAATCTTGAATACCTTGAAGTGCAAAATGAGATGATTTTGCTTCGGACAAATATAATGTAATCCAACCCCCCCCCCTTTTTAAAATTACTAATCTGTCACATCTGGCATTTTTTTACCAATTAGTGATTCGAGCAAAGGTCATTGGAAAGGTGTCCAGCACTGTCCCTCGATTAACTGCATTCAAAATCCAAACTATTGAGGTGAGAAAATGTACACTACTTGAAAACACATCACTTTCCAATACAATCTTTTGTAACTGAGTGTGTTTTTTTTTTGTTTTATTTTTTTTTTTTAATCTAGACATTTAAGCAATCAGACAAGAAGAGAATTCAGGTCATCTATTCTCCTCAAACCTCATGTGGCATCAGTCTGTATAACGGCGAGTACCTGCTGTCAGGTAAAATCATTTACTATCTCTAGGCAGAGTTTGAGTCAAAACTGAAGACCATGATTCCTGATGCTGGTTGTTAACATCCATTGAGGCTGAAATATGCTACACATTATGCTCAGATTTTTAGCCCAATTTACAGTTTGGACAGGTTTTGGGCTGATTTCACAGAAAATTACATTGTGTATTCAGTTATTCGACTTTATCTTTTTTTGTTATTTTATATTTTATTTTTTGTATATAATTTTTTTCATCCAGTCTGAGTATCACGATTTGATAATGAGATTATTTTAGAGCACATTTTTACTTATGCATCTCTTAGCAAAAAGACCCGTGTCTGCATGGGTTTGGTGTTTGGAATGAGTTTGGAGTCTGTTTGCAAACCTCAGTAGTTTACACTCTCAGAAAAAAGGTACAAAAGTTGTCACTGGGGTGGTCCATTTTGGTACCTGAAAGGTACAAAACTGTACCTTTTTTGTAAAGGTATTGTCCCAGTGACAGCTTTTGTACTTGAGTGTAGTGTATGATATCCAGTTTTTCCTCTGTAACATTTACAAAGTCGGCATGGCATGTTTGTTCGGATTTGATCTGTATTCCAGTCAGATCAATTAAGCCTCACAGTCCTCTTTAATACCTCAAAAACATACTTTAGAACTTGATAACACACTTCATTATTAAACACTAATTGACCAAAGACTAACCTTAAATCCTCAAAGAAAAGCCTAATATTATCCAGGACCTCAAACATAAAAACAATAATGAATCTCAGCAGAACATGAGGGTTCAATAAATGAGGACAGTTCTAGATATGAGAATAGTTGTGTGTGTGTGTGTGTGTGTGTGTGTATACACTGTACAATGAACTTTAACTGTGTAATTAATTGAGACTGTTTTTTCCACCTAAGGACGTGTCGAGGACGGCAGGGTCATTGTTGATTTATGTGACCTTGTGGAGCCTTGGAACCAACTCTCCCAAGTTCAAAAGGCGTCCCTCAGCATGTATCAGAAAGGCTGTGTCTGTGAGGTAATAATCCAGATCATACTTTTACAATAATTGACCGTAGTCTAACTTGCTCTGATTTCAGTGCTGTTGAAATCCAGTGGCTTTTATTTTTTCACCCAACTAAATTTTCTGCCATTTTGAATTGTTAAACACTTACTCAAACTCTGGCTCAAATAATTTTCAGAATCTTTTATAAAGATGCTTAATGCAAAAATAACAATGTTTACTGCATAAATTATTTATTTATTTTCATTATTATTATTATTATTATTATTATTATTATTACACTTGGTAGAGAAGGACCAAACTCTGCAGACCTTTTTTAAAAAAATAAATAAAATTGCATTTGCATACTTGGCTTTGTAATTTCTACTTGCAGCCCTTTGTATTAGCCTCTGACTGTTATCATTATTTTATTGTATATAAGTATTAAAACAGTTGTTGTTGTGTTATAAGTATAGATATGAATTCAAACTGTGATCTCTACAGATCTCGCCCTGTACTGGAGAATCCTGTTTGATTGAGATTCTTCAGAAAAAATGTCTGCTAAGTCTTGATGATGAAAAGGCTCTTCAGTCTGTTTGCCTGCCTGGCAGTGACGGCTTCTGCAGATGGCAACAAAGTTCCTGAGAACTAAAAAAGCTCCTAAAATGATGCCCTGAAGAACAAGTGCATCAGCCATTCAGCAGTGTGCATTTTTGCCCTTTTGTTCTCCAGAATGCTTAGAACATTTTGAAATCTAAACAATTTAACGAAGCTTTGCAATGCAGTCAAAATACATGCAAAACATGGTTTTCATGGAGATATGCAATCAACCATTAAACTATTTTGCATGTAAAAGCGTCTGTGTATTTGATGGGAAATGTAAGCATGTTTATATAAATATGGATGTCAAAAGCTTTCAAGTATTTTTCACTTTTCTAATCTGATGAACATTGAGTTAAAATGGACGTTTCAGTTTAAAAACTGCACTGGTGTCAAAAGTATTCACATTCATTACTCAAGTAGAAGTATAGATACTAGGGTTTAAAAAGACTTTTGTAGAAGTTGAAGTATCAACTCAAGCTTTTTACTCAAGTAAAAGTGTAAAAGTACTGGTTTCAAAACTACTTAAAGTATAAAAATAATGTAAGGAAAAAAAAAATGCTATTAAGAACAAAAGCTTAGGTCGCGCCACAGGGGCCTGTTGTGCACTACCCCACCTCCTCAAAAAAACATTTTTCTAAAGGCCATAGGCCATAATGACTATAATGTTATATTAAAATGTTCATGTTGAAAATTTTGGGATGCACTAGGCTACCTGTTTCAGCCGCATATATGCCCATTGAAAATGAACGCACTTTAGTACAATGCAAATACATTAAAGAACTAGAGATATGATGACTAGTTGCCTATAAGTATTGTAATGGTGCAAAAAGTCAATTTTCAGAGGCATGTCATCAATAACCTTTAATGGAATGTATTTAATGTACATCCAAGCTTAGCTGCAGGAATCTGCGAGGGCAATGAACAAGAAAATTGGTGTACCCAGGGCAGGCTTAGTAACAATTACCCTTGTATGGTTGTCTATATATACAATAAACATTAGTGCTGTCAAAATTAATGATTAATCCAAGTGATTAATCAAAAAATAAAAAAACTCATAATCCTAATTCCTCCTTGATTGATAGCTTCCTGTATTCGCTACATACGGGGGGGGGGGGGGTGTAGGGGGGTATATAAGTTGGTATAGCCTACTTAGCACAACATTGTCAATCGCAAAAGATAATTTATTCAAACGTCTCGCTACCGAACTACATACAGTAGCGTAATTGTCGGAGGAAGAAGACAAAGCACCCATTTGATAAATGAGCCAGTAGTGAAAAATAATAACTTTTAAGAAATATATTTTTTGATAAACGAACCCAACACTGGCTATGTCCTTGCTGGAGTGTGATGTGATTTGTGTCATGTGCAGGTGCGATGGATCGCGTACAAACCAATAGGGTGTCGGAATGGTATATGTTTATACTTCTCATCCAACCACAATCAGATTCACTTCATCCGGATGGCGCGATTTATCTGGATAGGTTTTTTTTTTTTTATTTTTTTTTGAATGATGACAAGCCGGCATGAAAACAAGGCGAAATGAAATAACGAACCTATTTTTAAAATGTAAGGAGTAGAAAGTACAGATAATTGTGTGAAAATGTAAGGAGTAGGAGTAAAGAGTCGGCTGAAAAAGAATTACTCCAGTAAAGTACAGATACCCAAAATTTCTACTTAAGTAAGGTGAAGTATTTGTACTTCGTTACTTGACACCTCTGAAAAACTGCAATAACAAACAGCAAGGTTTAAAGCTATTCCACAGCCACATCAGACAGCAGGAAATGTGTACTTCACTAGAAACCACAGAAACGGCACATTAGCTTGTTTGCACAATGCAGAAAGCTGATAAAGATTGTGAAACTGCATTACATTATATTGAAACACAGTGTGTATATGCTGCATAGAGGAAGCACTACTGAGACATTGAGTCCACTGAATGATGCAAACAAATGTTCTTTTAGAAAAACATGATCAGAGATCAATTTTAATTTCTGCTCATTTCTCTTAAAGGCAAAACCAGAAACACTTTGCCCAAATTACCAAAATATCCAAATAGTATAAGCTTTTTTTTTTTTTTTTCTGAGGAATAAATATATTCATTTAGCAGATGTTTCATCCAAAGCATCAGAGCAGAACCAAACCCTTATGAATAGTATAATATTCTATAATATTTAAATATAAGTTAATGTCATTACTTGTATGCATGTCACATTGGGATTGATGTGTATTAGCTTTTAATGTAATATCAAATGACAAGCTGCAATTAAAATTATAATCAGATACTTTACATGTCCTGTACATCTTTAAAGTACAATAATTATTAAATTACAAAAATTAAAACATGATTATTAAAAGTACTTTAAAGTAAAAGTTTTAAATTTGAAATATTTACAAAATGCATTTTTTTAAAGTGTAATTAAGTGCATTAGAAAACATAGCCATGAAAGCATCTCTTTTTTTTTTTTTTAGTACACTTAAGTGCCATTTATTCGATTGATATATTATCTGCAATTACAGGTCTTTTTTTAATGTACCTTTAATACGTAAAGTACACTACAAGTGCACAGTCACTATTACAGGTGCTTCTCAATAAATTAGAATGTCGTGGAAAAGTTCATTTATTTCAGTAATTCAACTCAAATTGTGAAACTTGTGTATTAAATAAATTCAATGCACACAGACTGAAGTAGTTTAAGTCTTTGGTTCTTTTAATTGTGATGATTTTGGCTCACATTTAACAAAAACCCACCAATTCACAACAAATCTCAATAAATTAGAATACTTCATAAGAGTAAATGAAAAAAAAAAAAAAAAATTCGTGAATTGTTGGCCTTCTGGAAAGTGTTAATTTACTGTACATGTTCTCAATACTTGGTAGGGGCTCCTTTTGCTTTAATTACTGCCTCAATTCGGCGTGGCATGGAGGTGATCAGTTTGTGGCACTGCTGAGGTGGTATGGAAGGCCAGGTTTCTTTGACAGTGGCCTTCAGCTCATCTGCATTGTTTGGTCTCTTGTTTCTCATTTTCCTCTTGACAATACTCCATAGATTCTCTCTGGGGCTCAGGTCTGGCGAGTTTGCAGTCAAGCACACCAACACCATGGTCATTTAACCAACTTTTGGTGCTTTTGGCAGCGTGGGCAGGAGCCAAATCCTGCTGGAAGATGAAATCAGCATCTTCAAAAAGCTGGTCAGCAGAAGGAAGCATGAAGTGCTCCAAAATTTCTTGGTAAACGGGTGCAGTGACTTTGGTTTTCAAAAAACACAATGGATCAACACCAGCAGATGACATTGCACCCCAAATCATCACAGACTGTGGAAACTTAACACTGGACTTCAAGCAGCTTGGGCTATGAGCTTCTCCACCCTCCCTCCAGACTCTAGGACCCTTGGTTTCCAAATGAAATACAAAACTTGCTCTCATCTGAAAAGAGGACTTTGGACCATTGGGCAACAGTCCAGTTCTTCTTCTCCTTAGCCCAGGTAAGACGCCTCTGACGTTGTCTGTGGTTCAGGAGTGTCTTAACAAGAGGAATAGGACAACTGTAGCCAAATTTCTTGACACGTGTGTGTGTGGTGGCTCTTGATGCCTTGACCCCAGCCTCAGTTCATTCCTTGTGAAGTTCACTCAAATTCTTGAATCGATTTTGCTTGACAATCCTCATAAGGCTGTGGTTCTTTCAGTTGGTTGTGCATCTTCTTCTTTCACACTTTTTCCTTCCACTCAACTTTCTGTTAACATGCTTGGATACAGCACTCTGTGAACACCCAGCTTCTTTGGCGATGAATGTTTGTGTCTTATCCTCCTTGTGAAGGGTGTCAATGATTGTCTTCTGGACAACTGTCAGATCAGCAGTCTTCTCCATGATTGTGTAGCCTAGTGAACCAAACTGAGAGACCATTTAGAAGGCTCAGGAAACCTTTGCAGGTGTTTTGAGTTGATTAGCTGATTGGCATGTCACCATATTCTAATTTGTTGAGATTTGTTGTGAATTGGTGGGTTTTTGTTAAATGTGAGACAAAATCATCACAATTTAAAGAACCAAAGACTTAAACTACTTCAGTCTGTGTGCATTGAGTTTATTTAATACATGAGTTTCACAATTTGAGTTGAATTACTGAAATAAATGAACTTTTCCACCACATTCTAATTTATTGAGAAGCACCTGTATAAGGCACACGTTTTCACAAGGGGTTTGTTAGCAGCAGCAGTGTTTTTTTGTTTTGTTTTTTATTTGACATTTTCAGTACTACTAATCAAAATACATACTGTAATAGATTTTATTTGCCATACCATATAGTGTTTAAAAAACTAATATATAATATACAAAAAACAGTCACATATTTTGTTATTTCTCAAAATCAATAACTTGCCACATTTAGAACAAAAATTGGATTCAAATCGAGTGAAACAAATGAAAAACAAGGTTGTTTTGTACATACCATGTCCTTGTAGTTTGAGTAGAACATCTGATCAACGAGAGGGAATTTATCTGCTCCCAGTCTCTTGTAGATGCTGATCAGTTGAGCAAACTGGGAGTAAACAGAGAATCAGTCTGGATGAAAATGTTGAAAGCACTGGAAGTGTCATTTAGCAGTGTCTATGCCACAATGCGGTCTGATCTGAGCTCACAAGTATACATTATTACACATTCAAAAATAACTGCATACCGTTATATATATTCAGAACCCAGAAACAACTAGGAAGTTTTAATGCTCCTCACATTGGCATTTCTTTTTTAAAGAAAAACACACAGTACAAAACATGTCTACTCACAGCCCATGGCTTGTCACAGAGGTTGTAAATGGACTCCAGCGAGTTGACGCTGGGGATCCCAGCATACTGCAAACCGATGATTATATTGCGGAAATCTTCATTCTGTGCCATGCTATAAGCATGCTGTCGCACCAAGACGAAGTCAGGCTTGAAGGACCTTTGTAAACAATAACATATATGGAGAACAGAGCAAAAGTGTCAGTCTATTATCTGTTTAACATTTCAATTGAGTAGTGTTTTATTGTGTGTATTGTTTTACACCACGCTTAGCCTATTGAGCAAAACCACATAAAAACAACTGTTAAATAACTGTTTCCTTAAGAAAAACTGACTCGTGGCCACATTCTGTGCATTATTTTCAACAGGCTGGAGTCAATTATGTCACTTATACTACGGTTACCCAACCCAAAACATTGTTCAGATGTTGTATTTCAACACATTTGTCAGGTTTTTGTCCTTAAAACAGTCATGTGACTAGGATTCATTTCTTATGCATCTCAATCTGATGCCTCTGCTGCTAATTCCAAAATGTCAGACCTAACAATGGAGGCTTTGACAGCAGACTAATGCAGTTAATAGTTATTATAGACAGAGAGAGAAGCGTGTGTGCATTTCCTCTGTGACTCTGTGCGTCTCTCAACAGTGTTCGGCAGCAGCGCCCTTACGAAAAAGAAGTTTATTCAAGTGTGCTATTAGTATACTTATTTTAAACTAAAAAATAGGAAAGTATACTTTTAGTTTACTTTTTATGTACTTCTCAGAAATGGGCTTTATGTACTTCTAAGATATATACTTATAATGACAATTAAGTATACTTGACTTATACTTACAAAAAGTCACTTGAACTTTACTTAAGTATACTTAATAAAATAAACTTGAAGTATACTACTTTTTGGTAAGGGCGTCTCTACTAATAGCAAAACTGTATGTTTATCTGCTTCAACAACAGTGCCGTTATTACCTCGCTAGTAAGAAATGTTTGTAGCTTAAAGTTGTCAGGTTTCACTGAAATGAAGAACCCAAATGCAGTAGAAATGCAACAAGAGTTTTATTCAGTGATAAATCGAACTGCTGAATTCCAGATCCACAATTCAAGAACTCAACAGAAGAGATCAGAGTCCAAACAGATACTTTCCAGGCGAGCTGTAGTCAGAAACAGGCGATGGTCATTAAAGATGATAATCCAGGCAGATTCAAAGAGATCCACAAAACTAGATAATCCAGAGCAAAAAAATCCAATAGTCCCCGATGAACCGACCACTGGCCAAGGAGCATTGACAGTCCAGACAGCAGTTGCAATAACTGGGCAGAAAAAAGAAAAACTGAAAAAAAATACAAAACTATAACTGATGAACCAAAACAAGAAACGCATAAAAAGCGTTAACAACAAAACACACTGGCAAAGACTAAGAGAAAACATGAGATTTAAATAAGGAAAAAAAAAATAAATGAGGAAATGACAAACAGCTGTGAATGGATACACGACCGCGCTGATTGCAAAGCGCAATCAGCTGAATGCGGCTGACACGCGCAAGTGAAAACCAAAACAATCAACACGTGCACGACCATGCTGATCGCAAAATGCAAACAGCTGATAGTGGCTAGCACGTGCAAACAGAAACAAAAACAAAGGTTCCTCCAGGAGAAAGAGACAGATCAAACCTGAGCCCTGACTAAAGTAGCTAAACTATTTTTCTGAAGCATCACAAGAGCAGTGCTGACAACACGTTTCTGCACGGCTGTGTGTCTATAGTACTGTATGTTTTTGCGTTTGTAAGGGAGAGAGAGCAGGAGAAATGGTGAATCTGGCAAAAACATAGAAATGATTTGTCATTTTTACCTTGTTGTTTACTGTATTTATTTGCTTGGTCAGTGTTGTTGAGGGTTTTGTCAAGCTCTGGGCACTATTTACTCTTTCACCCCTTTCCCCCCACTAGCAATGCCCCTGCCTGCAGGATAATACCTTTTAAATACTTTCTTTTAAAGATGAAGAACATTTGGACTATTTTCTGTCTGAAGAGGCAACACAAATTGGTATAAGAGCATTTACAGCAGACATTTACATGAAAAATAATAAACATTGTAATGAATATTGAGACAAATTAAACTAGTGCGCAAAATTGGAATATCAAATAGAACATTTACAAATAAAGCACCGTTTCCATCCAATGAGTTGAAGAGAACAAAACTGATTAACTCGCTCTAAATATCACAAAGAAAAATGTAATTTGCTGCAGTATGAGAAGGCACTGTATATGATAATTTTGGTTTACAATAAATTATGAGCTTCAGAGCATGCAGACGAAACACAGTCACGTTATCTTATTTTTGGAGTGTGCTGTTTGTGAACGCAGTTCTGGGAGTTAATTACAATGCAACACTTTGCTCAAGCATTTTAGAATGACAAAACTAGCATTTCAGATGCTTTGCAACAAGATCGGTCCGCTGGTTAGTCAAGTTATCCCATCCCATGGCAAAGTCACATGTCTTTTTTGATGCGCCTTAAGGAATTCATTTGGTAAGAGTGTTTCCATCGCAGTTTATGCGCATGTTTTCTTATTGGATAAGAAATGTATCCTACTTAGTTGAGTGCATAAGTTTTTAATGCACATTTTCAGAATTTATGCACATCTTGACACTTCCATTCAGTGTTTTATTTATTATGCGATATCCCAAAATATCATGAATATAATGGACTCATTGGCCTCACTGCTGTATTTTCTGAAGATTATTGATGTTGAACTTACCGAACCACCTTTGTTCCATTTCTGATCACTTGCATGTCCACACTGCATGTGCCATTAGCATGAGCCACAAGGTTGATCTCCGAGAACTCGGCCTGAAACAAAAAGAAACATACAGATAAATATAGGCTACACATTATTTTGATAGTCCACATATCTTCAGATGTTCATGCATCTTTATTTTGTTCTGTAACTTGTAGTAAACTGGAAGAGATGAATAGTTGCCACTTCAGCTATACAGGCAGATACAGCGATCCATCATGCCACATCAAAAGACTGCCAATATGGCATTTAATGTATAGATTGTGTGATAAAATGAACAGAATTCAAAAGCTGGGAATTTGTTTCTTATCAGCAGTAAAAAAATAAATAAAAAAAAGCAACAACAACATAAAGCTTATTATGATTATTGGATGGAAGGCACTACAAAAATTGCAGTTAACTGAAAACAGCAGACTAAAAGATTGATTTTGCATTTAAGAATTGACAAAGAAATATATAGGACCCAATGGGAGGGAAAAATTCTGTGGGTGATTTTCTGACAATAAGCACATTAAAGAACACAGATGCAGCAGATCATTTCCATAATGACCAGCGCAATCTACAGAGAGCAGCGCAAATTACCGCCTGCTTTAAGAAATGCTTTTTTGGATATTAAATAATGGTGCAAATACCAGTAATTTGACGAGTGCAAAAGTTAGGCAAGGCAAGTTTATTTATATAGCACATTTCGTACACAATGGTAATTCAAAAGTGCTTTACATAAAAGAAAGTAAAATAATCATGAAGAAAAATAATAAAGAAAAAAATAAATAAAACAAGCTGTTTTAAAACTTTGAAAACGATTTAAAAATTTACTTATTTAAAATTAATTTAAAACAGTTAAAAATAGACAATGATTTTACATAAAATACAGTGAATACGTAAAATACAGTGCAATCAGTTCGGACATCGCACAGTGCTCATTCAATAAATGCACAGTTAAACAGATGAGTTTTGAGTCTTGATTTAAATGTGACTAATGTTTTAGCACATCTGATCTCTTCTGGAAGCTGATTCCAGCTGCGGGCGGCATAATAACTAAAGGCGGACTCTCCTTGTTTTTTGTGAACCCTTGGTATTTCTAACTGACTCGATCCTAATGATCTGAGTGCTCTGTTAGGTTTATATTCAGTGAACATAACTGCAATATATTTTGGTCCTACTGTAGATCATTGAGTGATTTATAAACGAGTAAAAATACTTTAAAATCAATCCTAAATGTAACTGGAAGCCAGTGTAAGGACCTGAGAACTGGTGTGATGTGCTCAGATTTTCTGGTTCTAGTCAGAATTCTGGTAGCAGCGTTCTGGATGAGCTGCAGCTGTTTAATGGTCTTCTTGTGAAGGCCGGTGAGGAGACCATTACAATAGTCCACCCTGCTGGTGATAAAGGCATGAACAAGTTTCTCTAAGTCTTGACTGGAAAAAAAAACATCTAATTCTTGCAATGTTTTTAGATGATAGTATGCTGATTTAGTTACTGCTTTGACATGACTACTGAAACTAAGCTCTGTCTCCAGTTTTAGTTTGTGATTCCTGACTTGATTTTTAGTTGTTTGACCCCTAGAGTCAAGGTATGCATTCACCTTGAAAACTTCATCTTTGTTTCCAAATGCAATGACTTCAGTTTTTTTTCTTGTTTAACTTAAAAAAGTTCTGGCACATCCAACTATTAATTTCATCAATGCATTGGCAGAGGGAGTCAATGGGGCTGTAGTCATTTGGAGATAAGGCTAGGTAAATCTGTGTATCATCAGCATAGCTGTGATAGGCAATTTGGTTCTTTCTCATTATTTGATAGTGGGAGCATATACAGGCTGAACAAGAGCGGTGCAAGAATTGAGCCTTGTGGGACTCTGCATGTCATGGACGTCCACTTAGACTTATGCTCTCCTAGACTCACATAATAACCTCTCCCTTCTAAGTATGATCTGAACCATTTGAGTACCGTCCCAGAAAGCCTGACCCAGTTTTCCAGTCTCTCTAGTAGTATGTTATGATCGACAGTGTCAAACGCAGCACTGAGATCTAGCAATACCAGCACTGATATTTTGTAAGAATCAGAATTTAAGCGAATATCATTTATTATCTTAATCTGTCTCAGTGCTGTGATGCAGTTGGAATCCAGATTGAAAATTGACCAGGTATCCATTTGAGTTTAAGTATTTGTTCAGCTGATTAAAAACGACCTTTTCTATAATTTTGCCTATAAAAGGAAGATTAACAACTGCAGTTTTCAGGGAGTTTGGAAATGTCCCAGAAAGAAGTGAGGCGTTCACCATTTCTAAGAGATCTGCTTCTAAACTGTTAAGCACACCTTTGAGAAAAAGATGTGGGAAGTGTGTCAAGATAGCAGGTTGACGATTTTAGGTGGTGCACTATTTCTTCCAAATTTTTGCTATCAATTGCTTCAAAAATAGACAGTATCTTTTTGATATTGCGTCCAAATCTGTCTGACCTCTGCATAACTTGAGGATGTGCTAATTGCCTTCCTGATATTGATGATCTTCTCAGAAAAGAAGGAAGCAAACTCATTGCATTTGCTGTCTGAGAGCATTTCACTGGGAATCTGACTTGGGGGGGTTTGTCAGTCTCTCAACAGTAACAGAAAGAGTACGAGTGTTGTTTAAGTTACTGTTTATAAGGATTGAGAAGAAATTCTGTCTAGCTGTGGCTAGTTTCACATTAAAGGCATGAGGGCTGTCTTTATAGATGCTATAGTGAATATAAGTTTCGTCTTCCCCCACATCCGCTCGGCTTTTCTGCATTGTCTTTTCATAGTCTGAACTGCTGTTGATCTTCTCCAAACTTATTTCTGTCTGTTTGTTTTCTTACTGACTATTATTGGAGCAATATCATCAATAACATTCTTAACTTTTGAGTTAAAGGAATCAAGGAGAATATCAACAGAGTCTGCAGAAATGCTTGGTGTTAGAGATATAGCCTCCATAAACCGCTCACTAGTGTTCTCGTTAATGCATCTCCTTCTGACAGAGACAGATCTAGATTCAGTGGTAGCAGAGATCAATATATCAAAGAAATACAGAAGTGATCAGATAGTGCTGCATCCTTAATAACAATGGATGAAATGTTTAGACCCCTACTGATGATTAAATCTAGAGTGTGTCCACCTTTGTGTGTGGGTCCATGCACATGCTGAATCAGGTCAAAAGTGTTTAGAACCGTTATCATTTCTTTTGTAGTTTTGTTTTCTGCATTATCTATGTGAATATTAAAATCCCCTGCAATAGCAAAACAGTCAAACTCTGAGGATAACATTTGATAACATTTCTGTGAACTCTTCAACAAAGTATTTTGGAGGCCTGTAAATAATGATAAACAGAATGCGTGGAGCACCTTTCAGCACAATCCCTAGATATTCAAAAGACAAGTACTGACCAAATGACACTTGCTTGCATTGATAGACATCTTTAAACAGAGCAGCTACACCTCCACCTCTCCTAACAGTCCTGCACACACTCATGAAAGTAAAGTTAGGAGCAGTGCTTCATTGAGAACTGTTGCACTGCAGCTGTCTTCTAGCCATGTTTAGAAACATAAAATCCAGATTGTTTGTGGTTATTAAGTCATTGATTATAAATGATTTATTTTTTAGTGAGTGAATGTTTAAAAATGCTAACTTTATGGCAGAGCTTTGTGTCTTTACAGCAATCTCAGTTTGATGCATAATAGGCCGCAGATTAGATGAGTTTGCCCTTCGGCTTGAGAAGGCCTTAGACTTTCTATCACGTGATAAAACTGAAATAGAGAAAGCTACAGGCACACTGGGTTCCCGCTTGTTCTGTAAACATTTGTTAATGTTGCTGCTATTATAGGGATAGTGTGTCTGGTGAGCAGGGCTGTCTCTCTGGTGTCTCCGGTGACTGTGATATGTTGTCCTGGCTTCCCTGGCTGTTTTCCAGAAAGTCGTCCTTGGGTGCTGAGTCTTGTAGCTGTTTTGATACATCACAGTCTGTCTGAGATGAGCTCTGTGGGCAGGGCTCAGCCGGGATAGTGTCCATCAGCAGTGCTTGTTGTGGCTGCATGGTGTTTTCAGTGTCCTTGTGGGATGTGTCAACCACATGATGACTCGGACCTGGTGTGTGTGTGCTGAATGGATTGACACACTCTGCTGAAGGATGGCGGAGGGAGAAGTAGATATTGTCCTTAAGCACTCTGGCACCAAGTTTGTTAGGGTGGAGGCCATCCGGTTTAAACAGTTGTCTGTGGCCCCAGAACAGATTGAAGTTGTCGATGAAATTAATTCCTTTTATATTGCAAGATCTTTGTAGCCATGTGTTCAGCCCAAGCAACCGTGAAAACATATTTGTTCCCCTTGCTGGGAGTGGTCCACTGATGAACGACTGAACTTTGAGTCTTTGAAGTGTTTCAAAGATTTAATTGAAGTCCTTGTTAAGGAGTTCTGACTGCTCTTTCCGAATATCATTCTTCCCCACATGGATGATGATTCGATTTGCAGTCTTGTGCTTCATCAGAATGTTCTGAAGTCCCTTGTTCACATCAGAAAAGGTTGCTTGAGGAAGTCAGTATATTGTTGTATTTCTGCTACTGATGTTTCTGATAATAGAGTCGCCCACTATCAGAGTCCTGGGCTCGGCTGCGCTCTGAGCTGAATGACGCTGTCTGCTCGACCTTGAGCGCCTGTTAGTAAGGGTGTTAGCTGCTGGCTGATCCAATCCATGTTTAATCACATTTGGGGATTCCTCACCCGCATTCATTAATGCTTCAAATCTGTTCTCAAGATGTATAGGGGGTAGTAGAATACCAGTATTCACAAGCCTTGTCATAGTCGAATCTGGGGTAGAGGATGCTACGGCAGCAATACGAGAAACTGTGCCATCGATTAGTGTGGCGATCAGTTTCGGCTTGTTCCTCTACACTTGGTATAAACTGTTGAGATTCAGAAGATTCATGGGACTCACCGTCTGTATGCTGAGAGGGTCCATGACGACGGTCTGCTGAGTGTTCCGCCTGTTTTGGAACTCCAGCAAGTAACTTTGTTTCAAGAACCACAATCCTTTGTAGAAGTTTGCAGCATTTCATGCAACAAGTAGATTCAACAGGAGGCATTTTCTCTCTCTTCTGTTTGAATGTAGGCAGTTGTTTTCCCATCTCCGGAATGTAAGCTGCTGGCAGTGGGAGGCAAAGTCTTCTTTTTGTAGTATTATTCCAGTCCCAAAGAGTTTTTAGTTTTAGTGTTTGTGGCAAAAATCTGTTATTTGAGCACTGTGCTGATCTGCTGAAGTAAAAATCTTACAAAAATCAGAGAAATGTACAGAAATAAGAAGCAAAGCGCAGAGCAGTAAGCTAGAACGTCCGAACGGCAGCGAAGCCGGAAGCATTTGAGAAGTTAGTAAATCTCATTGCGTGATTCATTTTAATACTCTTCTCCTAAAAATTTTGCATCTGAAAGGGAATCTCCTACAAATGCATATTCAATAAGGTCAGGCTCAAAAATAATTGTCCATGCCTTTTTAGTGTTACTTCATCACTGTGTGTCTTTAGTAAAACCTTACACTGCTATTTTAACACCAAAAAACAGTTTGCACTGGTGTTAAAGTTAGAAGGAACATCTTTTTCAGGATATCTAAAGTTACCTCGCATCGGCCTCACTCCTCTATTACATCATGTCATATACATATTCTATATCATATACGTGTGTGTGGAGCAAGTTGAGACTGACATGTAAAGTTGTAGCGCCATTTTGGAGAATATGAGCTGAATGCAAACTGCGTTTGCTCTTCTGTGTCAGCCGCGCTGCAAGGTTGCACTGTTTTCTTTCAAATCAAAGTGTAAATACACATAGATGTATCCTTGTGTAGCAGCTGACACAAAGGAGAGTAAGCTGCTTGAGTTCAGCAGATATTCTCCAAAATGGCGCTATGCTGATGTGGAGAGACACAGAGGAAACGAATTGTAAAATAAAGTTATTTTTGTTTTATTCAAAATAGTACAAACAGTATGTCCATGGCTTCATAACGTTACAGTTGAACCACTGATGCCAGATGGATATTCTGACTATGCTTTTCATACTTTTCTGGACCTTGAACAGAGCTTGTTTGGGTTTAGAACGACATGGGGGTAAGCGATTAATGAAAAAAAAAATCTTTTTGCGGTGGACTATCCCTTTAACTCTAATTAGAGCATTAGGAGACTGTTACTTTAGGGCAAGTAGAATATTAAAAAGATACTATACTAGCAATCTAATGACTGGTAGTAGACATTGTACTGTTATTGCAAAGCAAATGCATGAAGTGGACTATCAAAGTAAAGTGTTGGCTAAATATGTTATATCTCCTATTATAATCATGAAAGGATCTCAAATTCTACAAGCATATTCAGTTTACAATTTTGGTCTGCTCAGTCAAACTTGAAATATTTATTAGTTGGCATGTATATATATATACATTAGTAGGCTACCAGTGTGTGTTTGCCTCTTCAAAATAGTCCATAAACTTTTTTTTTAGAGTCATTGATGCTTCTGATGATTTTTTAATAACTTTAATCAAGATGAGTAAATAGTAGCATGTACTGTAAATTGTTATTATTATTATTATTATTATACCAAACAATGAGATAATAACAGGAGCTATTGTCTGTGTGCAGTTCTGTAGATCCTTCTGAAGAATTTCAAAGTTTTCATTATTATTCATAACAATTTAACAACTTTTCCCATTGATATTTATTTAACTGCATCATCTGCTAAGGCGTGGACAGCATTTATCTGCAATTATCCTGTATGAGGCAGATCTCTAATGTCATTATCCATTGTGTAATCAACGGTTGTTTAGTTACAACACTAGTGACACTTTTATTAATCTAAAATGTTCCTTTAACTCTAATAGTTGTGGACAAGTAGGGGAATGTTTATTCTTTGCAATGCAACACCACCTTGATTTGCTAATTCAGGAGGCAGAGTAATGGCCTTGTGATCACATTAGTCATTTTAAATAAGCACCAGTAGGTGTGAATCATGTCCCGTAACTGTTCCCTTCCTTCTCGTCATTGTGGGCTTGTTAACATTCATCTGTTATGCAATGTGAGCAGAAAAAATGAGGTTTATACACAGACACAATAAAACTGGCTATGGGAAGCTGTCTCATATTTTATATGCTTAATTATTGCAGAATGGTTATTCATTGGTAATATAATATCAAATTATATTGTTGCAGGCTTTCCTAGTCACAGTGGTTTGCTTTATTGAGTGTTTAGCAGAAGACTGAAAGACTGAAGGCATCTAAATAAATGTTACTCTTTAAAATGATTTGTTTCCAATAAATTGTGCACTTTAATTATGTGATTTCAGCTGTGCTCACATTGAATGCTGCCATTTGTGCAAGACCAAACCATTTCAAAAGAGCTTAACAAAACTTTTTACTGGCAAAAATCTAGTTTAACTTACTGAAATATTAGTGAAAATGTATTTTCTGTCCCTTTACCCTAACCCTACACCTAAACCTACCCCTCATAGGAAAATCTCACTTCATTCTGTATGATTTATAAGCTTGTTTTCTCATGGGGACCTACAAAAATCTCTCCACAAGTCAAAATTTACTTTTATTATGTTACGAGTTGGTGAGGTACACACACACGAGGACAAAGGAGATCAACAAAAAGATATTTTAATCAGAAAATCCAGGAGACAGGCAAGTAAACCAACATTACATAAATGAGAACGGACCCTGAACTGAGAACAGAACATGACAAATAAAGGGAAGCTAATGACGATAATGAATGACAAACAGCTAAACCAAATGACATATTTAACAAAAGACAAAAACAGGTCACAGGGGAACAGGCTAACAGTTATTGTGACAGATTGCCCCCTCCCAGAAAGGCGCATCCCCGCATCGTAACATATTCCAACTGAGGGAATCCAACTGAGGGTGGGGGCTCAGGAGGAGGGCATGGAACAGGAGAGGGCCAGAAACAAAAAGAGTCCAAAAAGTAAGTCCATGGGGGAGTGTAGGGTGGGAGGAGCCAAGGGGAAGCCAGGAGCAGGAGAAGCTAGATATTTGTCAAGAGACCAACCAGTGTGGCCATTGTGGAGTTGGTCTAAATGACACCCTGAGGACAACTGAGGGAGACTGAGCCAATGGATGAGGAGCCCAGGATGGAGCCGAGCAGACGGAGAGCCAGGGTGACACTGAGGATCTAGAGGGCCAAGACGGAGCTGAAGGCTCAGGCGACCGAGGTGAAGGCAGGGCTCCAGAAGACCACGGCGGAGATGGAGCAACTGAGGATGAAGGTAGAGCCGAAGGGAAGGAGGAGCCTGACAGAGCCAGAGGGACGGAGTGACAAGGCGAAGCCAGAAGAGTGGAGTACCGACTGACCAAGGTGGAGCCGGAGAGACAAGGGAGTCCAGTGAAGCTGGTGGGTTGAGGGGACATGGAGGAGACGAGGGAGCTAGGAGCCTAGGCAGAGCCGATGGGTCAAAGGACCGAGGTGGAGTCCAGGGCTCAGAGGCTGGAGGCAGAGACAGGGGATCCTCATGCCTAGGTGGAGTTGGAGACTGAAAGTCCTGAGGCTTCAGATCAGAGCTCCCAGCTGGCGCTGACTGAGGGTGCACTGAGGGACTGACAAGCACCAGCAGAGATGGGGCTGAGGACCTGGCTGGTTTAAGAGGAGGTGGGAAAAGTAGCTGAGCGGAACCAGCGGAGACGCAGGAGATTCAGACACAAGAGAACTGGGTAATGCCTCCCCAAACTAGTCTATTAAATCCATCTGGAAAATGTCCATAAGTTCCTCATATTGTTTTTCATATAAAGGGTGTGGATCTCACTCTGTTTTGTGGGAGTGTGGGCGGGGGCTTCCCTCCAAGCCCTCAATCTCTACCAAAACTCCTTCAGGAACAGGCGATATAGCCGGCTCGCAAACCTGGTCAGACAATTCGAGAGGCTCAGGCCCCGGGGTGATCATAGGCTCAGTTGCAGTGATGCACGCTGGCTCACGTGTCGTGGCAGTGAGACATGAGACAAGTTCGGTGTGTTCTTGTGATGTGTATTTGGGGCAGGATGACGGCTGGCTGGTCTCTGGTTTGGGAGTGGGGCTGGAGATGTCTGGAGATTCTCTAGCACCCACTCCACGAAGTTGTCCCGAGGGCCGCTCCCGGAGAGGCGTGCCGTGGACTGCTCACTGAGGCTTGAGATGTGAAACACACAAAGTGAGCGGTCTGGATAGTGCGTTCCTGGTGTGAGTCTCTAGGGAGTGGTCCCTCTGCTCCAGGTATAACAGGGCAACATTCCCACCCAACCCCCGGTTAAAATTTTTCTAGACTCTAGACTTTAGAGTTTATTAATCAAAAAGCATGTTGTATTAATTGATATCATCAAACTTACAAAAATTACCAGGCTATATATTAAAAGTTTAACTAATTATTTTTTTTTTTTTTACAAATTCTGTGTTTTTCATTATTTTTCTGGATTAATACTCTAAGACATCTCTAAATGATTGATTTAATAATAATAATATTAAAATAATAAACTTTTTTTTTCTTTTTTTCTTTTTTACAGGAATACTGTGTTGTGTTTTATATATTTCTGTTAAATATTTTTTTCTGGTAAATATTCCTTAAAATAATGTTTTAATAATCATTTTATTATTAGTAGTAGTAGTAATATGATCATTACATAAAATAATATTTTTCTGTCATGGTTTCTTCAAACAGTTGAGAAAAAATATGATTCTGTAAGTCATAATAATGAGAAACTTTCTCATAATTATGACTTAGTATTTCGTTATATTGACAAACTTTCTTGTAATAATGAGAAAATTTCTTGTAATAATGACTTAGTTTCTCATAATGACTGTTTCTCATAATAATGACATTGGAACACCACAAACATTGCTATCTGAAATCATTATTAAATGATAGAATATACACTTTAGATTACAGAACAAGCAATGTTTGCGGTGTTCCTGCATGGCTTTGACCAACAGATGTCACTAGCATGCCCCACGTTGTGTTGCGCATGCGTCGATGAAAATATTTTGAGAAAATAAGTCATTATTTCAAGAAAGATTCTCATTATTTCGAGAAAGATTCTCATTATTTCGAGAAAAGTCATTATTATGAGAAAATAAGTCAATATTTTGAGAAAGTTTCTCGTTATTATGAGATGTTAAAGGGGTCATATGATGCGATTTCAATCTTTCCTTTCTCTTTGGAGTATTACAAGATCTTGGTGCATAAAGAAGATCTGTAAAGTTGTAAAGACTAAAGTCTCAAATCTAAAGAGTTATTCTTTATAAAAGTTAAGAGTCAACCACACCCTCCTAAAACAGCTCATTTAAACACGCCCCCACATGTCTATGTCATGATGTGGGAAGATTTGCATAACGCCACCCAAATGTTCACACAAAGAAAGAAGGCGTAACTTTGATTCTCACTGTTACTGCCGCCGGCGCCATGTTGTGAAGACGCTGTGTGTTTCGTTGTAAAAGCGAAGCTACTTTGTTTGGTCTTCCAAAAGAGGACACAATTAGAAATCCGTGGTTTAGTTGTATTTACAACACTGTTACAGAACAATTCAACCCAAATATTCAGATGTGTGCTTCACATTTTACGGAGGACGAGGACTGTTTCCTGAGAGAGTTAGCCCAACTATGTCAGACTATGTCAGGGAGCTGAGATAGCAAACCAGCTCCCAGATTTTCTCAGGCTCCGCACCAGCCGTCCAATCAACGAACAGAGGGCGGTGACGTAGACGCTAAGCGCTGAATTTAAGATTGTAGTTTAGGTAAGGGAAACCCGAAAACGACAACGGACATGAAGACACAAGATGCTATTCGCTCTGTTGTGGAGAATATTCCCGTCATTTGCCAACTGAAGCCCAAACAAGAAGAGTGTTTGTTTCACATTTTGAATGGAGGTGATGTTGTGGCCCTACTCCTGACAGGTTTTGGGAAAAGTTTAATTTAACAACTGTTACCGATCCTCTCAAGGAGGATCAGGTTAAGGAGGCAGCAAAACTCAGTCTGTGTGCTGCACAGCTTGGCGTGCACAATGATCGAGAAATCATGGAGGGGAATTTCAGCCCTATTTTTGGTAGCCCCGAATCCTGGATTCTCAATCCAAAATGGTGAGCTATGTTGGCATCAACCCTATACCAAGACAACCTCATCGCCATTGTCATTGACTAGGCACACGTCATATACAAATGGTGAGTTTGCATACACGGGTTTGGTTATTAACTTCAACAAGTTAATTTATTTCAGTTTGAGGCGGCTGAGCCGGCGTATAAAACACGTCATAACCAAACATTATGTAATTGGCTTACAGGTACACCAATGATTTTAAACTTCAGACAAGCGCCCCCCACGAGAAAGTAAATGGTTGTCAATTATGCCCTTCCAGACTCTGTCTACGAAGCAAAGCGAAGTAGCAGAGTTTGGTATTACCAGGCTATGAGAGAGTAGCCTACAATATGGTGTCTGTTTCTATAAAGTGGGGTAATTCCAACTTTGCAAGGACAGACTGGTGCTTCTGACTCACAGTGTTTTCATATTTAAAGAATTTGCCACTGATGATTCAAACTTGAGTTTTGAGCAGTGTAGAGTAGTGCTTGTTGTTTGTCATTTCTCGGATCACAAATTCAGACATGGTTTTATGTTTATACAGTGCGATATGCAATGCGTAAAAAGACAGAATAAGCCATTATAATCAGTAATTATGTCCCCACTGGATGCAACAAATGCCTCCTTTATAATGGGGTTTTATTGTTTTTGTCTCATCGCGCTGGGACACGAGGTATCACAGTATAGTAAGGGGCGTAGCATTTCCATCACACGCTTGAGGCATTTGGCCAATCACAATGCACTGGATAGCTGGCCAATCAGTGTTCATCTTGCTTTACAGAACAATGAGCTTTGTAAAAAATGACGCGTTTCAGAAAGGCAGGGCATAGAGGAGCAACAATAATGTACAGTATGTGGAAAATTATGTGTTTTTTGAACCATAAACCTAATAAACACATTGCATTACACCAAATATAAAAAATAATGTTGTCATATGACCCCTATATTAGCTCTGTTCCAACTGATATTTATTTGACTGCATCATCTGCAAAGGCGTTGACAGCATTTATCAGCAATTATCCGGTTTGAGGCAGATCTCTAATGTGATTATCCATTGTGTAATCAAACGTTTGTTTGGTTTTGACATCAATGACATACGGCATCATTGACACGTTAAACTTGCACAACCTGTGCCTTTTTATCTAAACTGTTCTTTAACTCTAATAGTTGTGGACAAGTTGGATCACGTTTATTTTTTGCAAACTAAAATAGACTGCAGAGAGAAAAAATGAAAAATGAAACAAAAAATATTATACAAAGTGACATGCACAGTTTAACTCTGTATTTTCTATAGTAAATTAATGCAACACCACCTTTTTTTGCTCATTATGTGTATTGCATAATTCAGGACGCAGAGTAATGGCCTTGTGATCACATTAATAAATTTAAATAAGCACCAGTAAGTGTGTGTCAGACTCTGTTCCGTGTTTTGTTTGTGTTTTGCTACCCATGTGTTTCCTTATGCCCTTATTTGGTCCTTCGTGTTTCCTGTTCCCATTATGTTCCCCTGTGTTATTAAGGACCAGTGTTTCAGTTACTCGTTCATCTCCATCTTCCTTGCTCCTCACAGTAGTGCAACGTGACAGTGTGAATCATGTCCAGTAACTGTTCCCTTCCTTCTCATCATTGTGGGCTTGTTAACATTCATCTGTTATGCGACGTGTGCAGTAAAAATTTAGGTTTATACACAGACACAATAAAACTGGCTATGGGAAGCTGTCTCATATTTTATATGCTTAATTATTGCAGAATGGTTATTCATTGGTAATATAATATCCAATTATACTGTTGCAGGCTTTCCTAGTCACAGTGGTTTGCTTTAATGAGTGTTTGGCAGAAGACTGAAGGACTGAAGGCATCTAAATAAATGTTACTCTTTATAATGATTTGTTTCCAATAAATTGTGCACTTTAATTATGGGATTTCAGCTGTGCTCACATTGACTGCTACCAAACGAGTTCACAGCATACAGGATGATGCTCACAGTCACATACAAGCAGTGATAAGTGATATGCTGGAATAAAGCTGACAGTAAGCCAAAAGTCAGAGGTGTTTCAAAAAGCAAAAGTGACCAGCAGACTGCGAGTTAATGAACTTCAACCGCAGCTCTATTATCTACATGTTCTTGATAAATAGCCAATTTCTACTAATACTCTTGGCCTTTTCTCTGGGTAAAGGGCATGCAGCAAATCACAAGTATTGGCACAATTCAGATCAATTGCATTGGCTTCCAATTAGCAACGTGCGGTCTAGAATTTCAATGATGCCTTGTGTCAGAAAATTACCTGGGAGTATTTTACTTTTGTAACTAAAAGCTATTTTAAATGATTGCACAGCTATAAAGTCAATGGAGAAGTCAGTCTATACCTATAAGGACGTGGTGACCATTTCTGAATGGTGCAGTCACTGGAACATAAGTTTTCTACAGTAACACAGTGTGGCTCAGGCACAGGACCCCCATAAATATGGCATTCAAAGTCTAAACTATTGGAGTCTCAAACCCTTCACCATCACATCTTGAGCTGTGATGTAAAAGACAGACCTAAAATCAGTTGGATGTTTTTAAGAGCTTAAAAAATTGTTACTAGCAAAAATGTAGTTTAATATACTGAAATATTTGCAGTCTGTATGTTGCTTGCTGCAAAGTTATTTTGCCAGAATAAACAAAAATTTTTAAATGACCATCAATAGAAGATTTTTGCCCCAAAATAGGTTGTAGTTGTGACATTTACCAGCATGATCTGGATCACACACACACACAGATATATTAAAAAAAAAAAAAAAAAAAAAAAAAAAAAAAAAATCTCATTATGGGTTCATTCCATAGGGATAACTGTCACGTCCGGGATACAAGTAAACACAGTGAAAGATCCAAATGCAAGTACGTCTTTATTTAGGGGCAATCCAAAGAATAAACAGTCCAGGCAGGGGTCAAAACCAAACATATTCAAAAGATAAACAAACAAGAACACCAGGCTAGACATGACTAGAGACAGACGAGAATAAACAAGGACTCCATGACACATACTAAGACAGACCGGGTATAAATACACAGGGAGAGACAAACGCTAATGGGGAATTGACTGAGTGCAATGATTAATAACCAGTGACAGCTGAGTGCAATGAGGAGACAGGGATCGTGGGGAATGGAGTTCAGGAAGTGACCGACACCGTGGGGAAGGAGGACATCTAGTGGTTACATATAACAGTTTTTATACTGTACAAAATGTATTTTCTATCCCCTTACCCTAACCCTACACCTAAACCTACCCCTCATAGGAAACTTTCTGCATTTTTAGATTATAAAAACAATTAATTCTGTATGATTTATAAGCTTGTTTTCTCATAGGGACCTAAAAAATTTCTCCACAAAGTCAAAAATGTACTGTTATTACTAGGGCCCTATATGAAATCCATTTTATTTATTGCAATAATCAAAAAAGCATTTTGTATTAATTGATATCATGAAACCTACAAAAATTAACAGCAATTTATTAAAAGTTTAATTAAAAACTTTTTTTTTTTTTTTCCTTTTTTTTATATTTTTCTGGTTAATAAATTCTGGTAAATATTTTTTCTGTTAAATATTCCTTAAGATTTTATTATTAGTAGTAGTAGTAGTACTATCATTACATAAAATAATATATTTCTTTAACAATTTCTTCAAGTTAATCTGAACTTTTATTTTGACAGGTTGTTGTGAATACTTTTAAGATTCTCTGTTTATATGATATAAAGTTTTTCTCAAAAGAAATGGTAAAATGTTCATGAAGTGACTCTCAGAACAGTTCTAGAGATCATGTTCATGTGTTTATGTCCTCATATATTGATGTATCAAATTGTGTATCATGTTCATAGTGATGCCATAGAAGAACCATTCCTGGTTCCTCAAAGCACCTTTCCGTGATCAGTTCTTAAAGGAACCATTATATTCTTGGTTTGAAGAACAATGAAGAACCCTTTTCCACTGTAAAGAACCTGTCATTCAGTGGAAAGTTCCCACGGTTGTTAAATATTCTTCATGAAACCATCAATGGCATTATTTTTAAGAGTGTCCCACTACCGGCCTCTAGTGATACAGTCAGGTTGGCACACTGTTTAAGCAAGTCATCCAAATGAGGGAAAAGATGTTGGTTGAAATCTCCAAAATCATCTCCACGTGGCTGTACACATTTTACACTCATATCCATTCTGATTGCCTCGATTGTGCAGCATCACACAGAATTCTGCTCCTAGTGACTTACTGGACATGTTTTGCATCATGCCTAGAAAGGATGAAGTATGCACTATAATTTAATAATTGATAGAGACTTGTTTTGGGGTGTTAGCAAATCGGTTGAAAGCAGCCAACTCAATATTTGAATGGTTTGTGCTGAGAATAACACCCAGGTCTAAAGCTATAATAAATGCCTTACCTGCTCCACTTTGACATCATAATCTCCTTGGACCTTCTTCCCACGAAATATCTTTGCCCTGAAAGACAAAAAAGTATTTGTGAATCATTTCATGCGTGTTTGCAGTGTTGTTTAGTCAGTTTGTGCAAAAACAATCCAACATCATTTACAAGCCTGCTGCTATAATGACTGGAAAAACAATCAAATAAACTGCGTAATTGCAGAGCTGGCGGCTGAGAAATGATAGCAATGCAAACAGCTGCTGTTTTGATGCAGCGTTCCAATCGTTTGATTTTGCACTCCTTTTTGATAAGTGTGCACATTTCTGCATCTCGTTAATGCTCTCCTTCACTCTCTCCAGCTTGTGTTTGTGTTATATGAGCAGTCACAGAGAAACCAATTGAGAAGCAATTGCAAAACAGGCCAGAGGAAATAGATAAAAGAAGGAAAGAAGGCGGATATCTGGTGTGATCCTTGTCTTTATCCTTCATTACTGTGCTGAAAAAGCAACACCAAGTCTAGGGGCTTATCTTTTTGAGCATCTGTGTTTGCTTTAGTATAATGTTCAAGAATATATTGCAATGTCGTCAGTCAATGTGAAGCAATAACATGCTCACACACTCTCAGTGTAAAATGTTCCCATACTATAAAGGTCGGCTGGTGTGTCCGGCACAGAAACAAGGACTGATTGTGCAATGCTGCCATCTAAAGGAAATGCAATAATATGTCAGAGAATATAGATGGCAGCATCCTCAATGCACACATTCATTTAACACTGATTCAGGAATGATTTGCACAATTCAACAAACAGAAAAAAAGAAAGCAGTTCAATGACCAGTGGCAGTGAAACATGCTGATACCACATTTTGGTTGATTTAAATTTTTGGCAGCATTTAAAGCAAAACCCCTGCATCTCATCAAACAGAAGCTGTTTGGACCAGAAACAATTCCATAACACCAAACCAATAGTCAAGAGTTTTCCATAGTGTAATGACTGTGTAGACTTGACACTGTCAGGAAAACAAAAATAATGGGGAGTGATGCAAGTTTCTCTTTATATCACACAGCATTGCTTCGTGCCAAAATAAATGTACTTTGCTAAGGCAAGTATCTCTGTTTCTATGCTGGATGATGCACCCACCCAGAACACAGGCAATGTGCTGAAAGCCACTCAGATTTCACTATACAAATACATAGTGTACCCAGGTAACCAATCATTACAACCTAGTAACCGAATAGCAGAGCAAAGCACAAAACAGCATAGCAACCACATAGCAACAGCCACCCACATCACTCCGTCATCATCATCATCACTGTGGAAGTGAGCTCTGCTCAGGAGTATCAGCACTCCAGCATTACACATCTGTCAGCTCTAGCATTTGTGAGTAGATAAATAAATAAGATAGCAGCTGTCTGTTAGAGAACAAACCGGCTGCAGGCAAACACTAATAAATGTTGTCATGAAATGCATGAGAATTCCCAGACCTGGAAGGTGTAAAGCCACTTGAACACGAGCAACACGCTCTTAAAAATAACACTCCCAAAAGTGTGTTTGCACAGCGATACCATAGAAGAACCATTTTTGGTTTCCCAAAGAACCATTCTTTTCTAAGCGTGAATAACATTATAATAAGCTAAAGAACATTTTGTGCAATGCAACGGTTCCACGGATGCTTAAGGCTCTTCATGGACCCACCGATGCCAATAAAGCAGCATTTTTGTGTCGAGAGCAATCTTACCATATATGACTGCTCTCATATAGAGTGTAAAATCACGACACACACTGCAGTCCTGCACTGATCAAAGCAGCAGCAGGAACTCACACATGTGATGATCTACATGAGCAGTGAAGCTTCAGCAAACTACAGGGAGTCTGGCTGCATTCACCTCAAGTGGTCAGTGCTTCATTAGCTTTAGACTGCGTTCCAATAAACACGCAAAAACAAACCAAATACAAGTTTGCTTGAGGAAACATGACAGTGAAAAGGGTTTAGGTTTGCTTCCTTATTGTCAGCTCACAGTCAAGTTACTACAACAACAACTCACTTCTTTGGGCTCGAATAACCCTAATTTTTTTTATATTTAATGTCTCTTCTTCTTATTTCTTTCTTTCTTTCTTTCTTTCTTTCTTTCTTTCTTTATTTATTCTCTCTCTTATTTATTTGTTTGTTCTCTCAAGGAGTCCTGCTGAACATTTGGTATTTAAGTCATTATTTTTTTTCTGCAGGCTGGCAGAGGAAAATTCCAAGACAAAAAAAGGACAGAGAAGGTTGTTGGTTTTTTTTTTTGGTCCGTTGCCAGTTCAGCAGAAGCTGACAGCTTTTTGCTAAAACCAAAGATCTCAGCTCATTGCCATACTGGAATACTCTGGATTGTTCTTTCCAAAAAGCCAGTGATTAAAGAGCTCCGTCGAGCAGAACAAGCAAGCTATGAATACAAATGGATAATCTTTTACAGATTGACAGTAAGAGGACCTTGTAGGTCACCAGCTGAAAAATGGCCTGAGAAATGCCTTTAAAAATGAAAAATGCCACCAGTCGTAATTTATTTAGTTACTTAGCAACATCTAATATACTTCTTTAAATTATGTCATTTTAAAAAGGCCTTGAAGAATTGATTTTAATGTAAAAACTGGACATCAAATTTCATTACTTGTTCTAAACTGTTTTGTGCCATTGCTGTTACTATTTTGTGTATTTTAGAACAACTGGAGCAATGTATTGACCGAAAGCAGAACTATCCATTTTGTGCATGTGATAGGAAATAATAGTAAACCGTGCTGTGACTTTAAAGACAGCGTCGAGCTTGTTTCAAGCTGCAGGACGTCTCTTAGCAAAAAAGGGCACATGTCCCCACCCAGTTTTCAGCCTCTGAAATGGGAAAGGGATTTGATGCCTCGGCAGCTTACCAACAGCAGATGAAAGAGGGATACTAATAAGCATCGACTCCTTTGATAGAGGCAGCTGCCATCGTTTGTGTGTGTGGATGAATGAGGAAAGAAGTGTCCCAGTGAGCCAGTGAATCTCATCTGTGCTCTGGATGAAGCGTCCGTATCACTGCTGCTCATGAAACTATTCTGAGGAGTCAAAAACAACAGTCACACTGATGCTGAAGTAAATGCAGTCTAAAAGTCTAATCCTGTTCTGTACACACACACTTCAGTTATTCAAAGGAGTGACAACCGCATTCTACAACAAATTAAAATTAATAATTCATGTTTCAATACTCCTTGGGACTAAATTGGCCGACTTTCTAGTATATAAAAGTATACTTTTAAGTATATTTTTTTTTTATCTTTAGAAATCTTTGAGTACACAACTAGTTTACCTCTATGTTTGTAGTTTGTACTGCAATTATACTAAAAGTGAACTTATAGGTATACTGATAGTTTACTAATTAAATACTCTGTACACTTTGAAGTACAGTATAGTCTCATAAACTACTAGTTTAGTAGTTTTATACTGCAAGTATAGTCATAAGTTTTCTTTAAGTGAACTTTACATCATACTTTAAGTATACTACTATGTCCCTATTTAGGTTTTAATTTTTATATATTTTGTTATATGGATATCTGAACATACAAAACATCCAAAGAAAAGAACAGGGTATCTGCTTATAAAAACAAAAACATTTTATTCTAGCTTCATGCATTGTTTTTTTAATCACTTTAATGTGGGTAAGTTTCACAAAAAAATTAAGAAATAACATTTTGAACAAAAAGCTGAAAAAAGACTATGAATTGGATTCAGAATGATAATCAAAATGTAGATAGATGTAGATGTATATATGATAAATGTAGATAAATGTAGATCATCACCCCAAAGCTTGACTGTAATTATTACCTCTTCATCGGTCAACATTTTATTCCATAATGTTACAGTTTTGATGCTGTTTCATAAGGGATACTATGCAAGTCAATGGCTACCGTCTGTTGTCAGTTTCCATCAGGTCAAGAGGTTTTCAGTTTCAAGAAGAAATGTTTTCTGTGTACAGCAGAAGAAAGAAACTCATACAGGATCAGAAGAACTTGAGGGTCAGTAAATGATGACAGAATGTAATTTTTGTGCGAACTAACTAGCAAAAAAAAAAAAAATTCAAGTAGTAATGACTGCAATTCTACACCGTGTCAAAGTGTACAGAACCCAACTGAACGACTAGTTTAGGACATCAGAGAGGTGTAAGACTCATTTGTGTTGCCAGATCTTTTTTAGAAAAGACAGCAAACAAGAACAAAGCTTTGATAAACCTAAACAACATCAAATGCTTTATATTGAAATAAGGTAAAAAAAAATAAATACATAAAAAACTAAATCACAAACCACAACTGACACTTCAATAACTCCAGAACAGAGCCAAGCCCAAACAACAAGCCTATAATAAGTGGGCATGGCTACACCTCAATGGAGTGCTCTGTGAATGTAACAAATCTTTGGTTACTGTGATATTAATTTGGTCAGAAATAGTGGATCCCAAAAGCACTAGAAGCCAGAATGTTGCTATGGTTACCACGGTGTCAATCAAAAACTCACTGAAAGAAATGAGTGTTGTGGGCGGTTGCCAGGTAGGTACAGTATTCTGGGGGTGATTTGGACATTGCCATGCAGGTGTTATGTTGTTTTGGGTGGCTCAGTAGGTTGTTAAGTGGTTGTTTACTAGTTGTTTTTATGGTCCCTTGATCAGTCGAATTGATTTATTTTTTAGATATGGGACTTTAGTTTGTTTTATTGCTTCAGGCGCACAGCACTTTAATTGCTTAGTGAAATAACAGCACACTTCTGCTCAACAAGCCACAGGATTTGAGAACATTCATGTCCAGAACAAAACAACATTACACGCTGGAATATAATGAGAGTTGGTTTTTACAAATGTATAAGCAACACAAACAGCTTTCTTTCTTTTTCTTTTTTTTTAATGAGTAGGTATTGTTCACAAAAAGCACACCAATTCAAAGCCAGGCCTTTAGTTCTGTTAAAGCTACTCCATTAGTTCTGCTTTTATGTTTTATTCATTTCAATCAATGTAGAGTATAAAATTGCTCAGAGCAGCTGAACTGCAGTCTAACCAGTGCCCTTAAAAAGTACATCCAGTA
Organism: Cyprinus carpio; assembly: GCF_018340385.1. Taxonomy (NCBI): domain Eukaryota; kingdom Metazoa; phylum Chordata; class Actinopteri; order Cypriniformes; family Cyprinidae; genus Cyprinus; species Cyprinus carpio. The sequence continues at coordinate 2,065,841 of NC_056607.1, read as the reverse complement.
ATGAGAAGCCAATCAATGACGCTGACAGTCACTATGTCTGCAGTGCGACCTGCCAACAAGCATTCATATCTTCCATTGAGAGATTCTGGGCTCCAACATGAACTTTCTGTCTGTAACGTCTGCAGAATTTATAATGACACTGTTTTGGGACAGTGCTCTTAAAGGTGAAACATTTAACAGTGAAGAGTTCCTACAGCACAGACTCCCGCAGGAGTTTTATTCATGCTCGGCGTCTGCCCGCGGTTATGACGAGAGTGCTAATGAATGTTACACATCATGTCACCAGCGCACACCAGCAGGCCATTATCTGAGTATATATATATCAACACAATATGATAATATACAGATATATACTATTAGGGTTTTAAGGTTTTAAAGGAGTGTTTTGACCGACTGTTAGTCTGTTTGTTCCTTAATGACATGCAAAGCTTGATGTTTTGGCTTCTTTTGGACAATTTTCACTGTCAGAAAATAATATATGAACAAATTGGCACTGTTTTTGTCTGAAACATTAAGTTATGTAATAAAAACTGGACAAAACCCATTGATTAAATGAAAAAGTGTTGATAACCACCGTAATAACACACACGGTAAAGTAGAAAGGCACTTGATGAACCAGCTTTCATCTGAAGTAGCCTGTTAATGAAACACCATCATAACAAAATAACAGAAAATGCAACACGGACGCTCTAAAGTACCTTAACAAAAAATGAGAAGATTTTTTTTTTATTTAAAATACAGTATAATCATATGTTATGAATACTACAGAAGGACTTTGCACTGGCAATGCCATTTTACTGTTATCATCATAAATTGTATGGTAATTCATTGTATGTGCCTAAATTTTAACCATAAATTTGACAGTATTTGGCAGTAAAATGTAAATAATTAATAGAATATAATGTGAAACATCAACAGTTTTTCAGTGTATAGATAACTGTTAATCAGTTACCAATTAACAGGTTTTTACAATTACAAACTTTTAAAACAGATTCGCTGCTTAGAAGATCTCGCTTAGAAACAGTCTAAGCCATTGTTGCTAGTGAAGCAAGCATCTGTACTAATTCTAGAAGGTCAACTAGTAAAGGATGTCTGAGACATTTCTATGCAGTTGCTGGAGAGAGAGAAAGAGAAAGTGTGTAATTATCTGTCTCTACCACGGTTCTCAGCAGTGTTGGTCAGGAGGAGCTCTACAAATAGCAACATAATTAGTTGATGTCCTCCAGAAGATAATTGGACAGACTCTTAAATGGGCAGGACTTTGAAACACATGCTGAATAAACAAAACATGACTGACTGAGCTTGAAATTCACTGTATCTGTTCCTGTACATCCAGTGCTCGGAGTTAGACATACAGTTAATTAAAGTCTAAAGGCATTTAGTTTGATGTTCATAATCATGTTTCTTGCTTTTTGGCTTTGTGCAATTTTTTGTGCTTCCTCACCAGGAGCCACTGCACAAACACTGTCCGGTCAGAGGATGATCAATCAGACATTAAGTAAATGGGATCAGCAGGGCCAAAGCTGCTACAGAAGCCTTTACAGCCTTAGATTTACATTTTAGGCACATTATTTCACATTCAAATGGTTTTTAATGAGAACATGCCTGATGATGTCACAATCATGGACTTCTGTTCTTACTTAGTTTCCTTATTTGGTCATGTTCCTTTTCTTGTTTAGTTAATTAATTAGCCCCACACCTGTTTCTGTTTCCCACTGATTACATTCACTATTTAAAGTCTGTGTTCTCCTTTATTCCTTTGTCTGCTATTGATGTTTGATGATTTGGATTTGTGTTTGGTTGTGCCCGTTCTCTTCTGTGGATAATTAAAAGAACTATTTAGATATTGCCTTCATCATGTGCTTTGATTTACACACCAACACATGTGACAGAATAGCGGACCAAAAAGTGAGCAGTTTAGCAGCGTTTTCTTTCTTGTGTTGTTTTTACCCTCTCCTGGAATGGCAATCCCAGCAGTTCTACTCCTGTGCCTGGAGCAACAGGACTGTTCGCTGGAGCACCATACCAGGGACTTTTTCGATCTGGTGTGCCTTACGGACTTCCTGGACCGCTCGCTCTGTGCATTCTATTACACCGGCCTGAGTGAGTGGTGTAAGGCACGCCTACCAGCGAACGGTCCCAAAGAGGATTTCGCCACTTCCGTGGAGTGGGTGCTGGAGAATAACGGATCACCGTTCACCGTCTGCCCCGCTGAGGAGGATATCTCCAGCCCCACTCCCGAACAAGAGACCAGCCAGCTGTCATCCCGCTGCATGGAGCAAATGCCAGAGCCCACCGCAGCTGCAAAGCCCAAGCCGGCCATGATTACAGAGCCAATCATTGCCCCTGAGCTAGGACTTGAGAGTGACTGACCAGGTGTCAGGACTCCTCCTAAACCAGCCAGTTCCTCAGCTCCATCTCCGCTGGTGCCTGTCAGTCCCTCATCTCACCCTCAATCAGCGCCATCTGGGTGCTCTCATCTGCCTCATGATTTGCAGTCTCCAGCTCCACCTTGGCGTGAGGATCCCCTGTCTCTGCTTCCAGCCTTCGAGTCCTGGACTCCACCTCTGTCCTTCAACACATCATCTCCGCCTTGGCTCTTAGCTCCCTTGTTTCCACCGTGGCCTGTCATCCCACCAGCTCCAACGGGTTCCCTCGTCCCTCCGGCTCCACCTTGGTCAGTCGTTGACCATCCGCCACCTCGGGACTCCAATCCTCTGGCTTCGCCTCGTCACTACATCCCTCTGGCTCTGTCATGCTCCACCTCCATCCTCAGTTGCTCTGGCTCCGCAGCGGTCTTCCGGTGCCCGCCTCCACCTCGGTCACCTGAGACTTGGCCCTCCGGATTCTCGGTGTCACCTTGGCTCTGCGGCTGCTCTGCTCCATCCTGGGCTCCTCCATCGGCTCAGTCTCTGTCAGTTGGCCCCCCTGGTGTTGTCGGCTCCTTCTCCACCATGGCTCCTCCCACCGTTGACTCCACCATGGGCTGCTATCCTGACTGGCCTCTGGATTTCCATCTGGCTCCTCCTGCTCGGGGCTCCTCCCTCCATCCACTCCACCCTGGTACTATGGTCTATTCTCCCTCTCCATTGCTTGCCCCATGCCCGCCTCCTGAACCCCCACCCTCCCTCAGCTGGACTATTTCTGTCGCAATCATGGACTTCTGTTCTTACTTGGTTTCCTTATTTGGTCATGTTCCTTTTCTTATTTATTTAATTAGCCCCACTTCTGTTTCCCACTGGTTACATTCACTAAAGTCTGTTCTCCTTTATTCCTTTGTCCGCTATTGATGTTTGATTTGGATTTGTGTTTGGTTGTGCCCTTTTTCTTCTGTGGATAATTAAAATAACTATTTTGATATCTCCTTCATGTGCTTTGATTTACACACCAACACATGTGACAGATGAAGTCATTAGATTTATATAGGTAAAATCACACAGGCAAGAGTGCCGTTTTCCCGAAAATCTGCATGATTGCAAATATATTGATTTTTATACACCAGATCAACAAAAAAGTAGTTCATATTACATTTTAGACAAGAATTATTACTGATTAAAAAGAAACAACTGAACGTGTTGCAGTGACAGAAAGAAAAACGTGGTGCAGGCATGAAAGTTACTCCCCATTGAAAAGCATTATATCGAAAATCATGCTGAGTGACATGAAAAAGGGGAAATTTGCATCTGGGAACACAAATCAATAGATTAAAATTTCATGACTGTCAAAAAATGCCATGAGACTGGGTTGAATGATAAAGGGGCCCTGCATCCCAATGTGCATACTAAATAGTATGTGAGATTAGAAGAAGTGTGTCCCAAAACGTAGTATTTTGAAAAAAGTCCCTGGATGGTGTACCATTTGCAGTAGATTTTCGGAGTGTAGATCCATGCACACTCTGTTGGCTAATATTATGCCCACAATCCACTTCACCTTGGAGAAGGATTCGGTTCAGAACTACAAACACGGACAATAAGTGTTAAAAAACTACAAACATGATGGATGTGCACGGCCAGTGGTTAAAACTTGACTTGACTTGGAAATACCAAGTCGGATTTATTTTTCCATGACAGACCTAAAGGTACCAGTATAAAAACACACAGTAAAATATAATTTAATTACTATAAAAAAATTCCCAGAAAGATATTGAGGTTGTCAATACTGAACACCCCTATTAAAGGGATACTCCATCCCAAAATGAAATTTTTGTCATTATTCACTTACCCCCATGTTGTTCCAAACCCGTAAAAGCTTTGTTTGTCTTCGGAACACAATTTAAGATATTTTGGATATTTTGTCCCATAGACTGACAAGTAAATTACAGTGTCAAGGTCCAGGAAAGTATGAAAAGCATCGTCAGAATACTCCATCTGTCATCAGTGATTCAACCGTAACATTATGAAGCAACAAGAATATTTTTTGTACACGAAGAAAACAAAAACAACTTTATTCAACAATTCCTCTCTTCTGTGTCCCTCCAAATCAGTGTAGCGCCATTTTGGCAATTCTGAGCAGTACGCAGATGGCATACACTCTTCTGTATCAGCATTAAAAAATTGATCTCTTCTGTGTATGTGTATTTATGCTTTGGTTTGAATTCTCGTTGCTTCATAATGTTATGGTTGAATCACTGATGGCAGATGGAGTATTCTGACAATGCTTTTCATACTTTCCTGGACCTTGCTTTAAGTGTTCTATTGTCACTTGTCCAGTGTGGACATGTTAGTGTGTTGTTGGTGATTTACATTGCTCTATCGTATATTTAGTAATATTTGTTTTGCTTCATTTTTGAAATCATCTCTTGAAAGAAAACCTCTTGAAAGATATTAGTTGATTCATCTTCATTCAGTTGCTTAGGTAATCTTAGTTCTGCAGAAGCTGTTTTTCTGCTCCTGTGATGTGTCTGTAATGTTTAGAATGCTACACTAGCAATATAAAATGACTTCTGAATACATATTACACCCGCGGGCATCCGTTCTGATGTGATCTGAGCGCTGCATGTCATAGGTGGGTATGCAGTGAACTGAAATTCATTACTTTCCTGATGGTGCCCTGGTTGAATGCTAGAGATCAGTCAGATTGTCCTGGATGGCTTCAGGTGTCTCTAGGTCTCTGATGAAGTGAGGTGTTCCCGTGGCTACTGTTTCCATGGTGATTTCTCAATAGTTGGTCTAGATGATGGCCACCCATCAAATGTGTGCATCTCACTGTGAGCTCAGGTGAGGCGGTGTCTTTGAATGGTGCTCTTTGTATTTGCTAAGACATTAACCATCTGAAATCTTGACAAATCGCAGAAAATTCAAATGGCGTTTTCCTGCTATAATTGGTGTACGCATTCGGTGTTGACAGAAATGTTAAAAGCTAATGCATTTCTTGTTGTAGAATACAAATCTTATTTTGGTTTTGATGCATTTCATCTTTTTAACTGCTTTCATTACAACCAAACAGAGCAGCAATGTTCTTGCAAGTAAATGAGCCCCCAGTGAATAGTAAATTGTGCATTTCTGTCACGGTGTCTGGTTTGTGTATCCCTGGGTGTCCACTAGAGGTCTCACTTCCCCTTATTGTCACCCCCTTCAGAACTTCATTTCCCACTAGCCTTAGCTGCTCATCACTGTTCATTGTATTCAGCTGTCACCACTTACATTGTTTTGCACCTGTGTATAATATCCCCCGGTTGTTCTGTCATTGTCACGGAGTCCTTGTTGAATGTCACCCTGCGTTTTCCTGGTTCCCTGGTTTCTCGTGTTTTTGTATGTTGTTTATGTTTCTTGTTTTGGACTGATTACCTGGATGTTGACCTTTGCCTGGCTAAGTTATGATTTTTGGATTGCCTCAATAAACATACTGCAATTGGATCTACCTGTCTGTGTGCGGTTCGTGACAGAAGGACTCCGTCATGCCTAGATCCAGCGGTGTGGGATTTCGAATCTGTTCCCCAGCCACCATGGAGGAACGGAGGGGGAGATTCCGGAACTTAACCACCCTTCGTCAAAGGGGGAGTGAGGTGGGTGGCCTGGCGCAATTGTTTTGGACCATGGCAGTCGGGTGGGTTATAATGATGCAGCACTGAAGGACTTTTTTAACAATTGTCTGGATGACCCTTTGCCTCAATGGGAGATGAAGGGGCTGGAGATCCTAGACTTTTGGGGGTTTACCCATTACCTGTGCCATCGGGCTCAGGGGGATACATTAACCACACTTGAGTCTCCAGACAAGATGGCCGCCAGCCCAGCGCCACAGCACAGGATGGCCGCCAGCCCAGCGCCCACAGCACAGGATGGCCGCCAGCCCAGCGCCACAGCACAGGATGGCCGCCAGCCCAGCGCCACAGCACAGGATGGCAGCCAGCCCAGCGCCACAGCACAAGATGGCCGCCAGCCCTGCGCCACAGCCCAGGATGGCCGCGGAGACAGTATTAAGCTACTTTTTCCAGGATGTGCCAGATCCCAGAGTGTCCCAGGAGTGTTTACATCACGGCCGCTGAGCCAGCGCCAATGCCCAAGATGGCCACCAGTTCAGCACCACAGCACAAGAGGGCCGCCAGCCCAGCGCCACAGCACAAGATGGCCGCCAGCCCAGCACTACAGCACGAGATGACCGCCAGCCCAGCACCACTGCACAGGATGGTCGAATCTACACCTGTGTTGGCAGACAAGATGGTTGACTCAACGCCTGAGTCTTCCGTCAAGGAGCCACCGGCACGCCATCATAGAGGCCGCAGGAGGAGGAGAGACAGGCGTCAGCCGTTCGTCAAAGCCCGGAGGACGTTCCCGAGCAGGCCGCTGCCGTCCAGGAGGACGTTCCCGAGCAGGCCGCTGCCGTCCAGGAGGACGTTCCCGAGCGGGCCGCGGCCGTCCAGGAGGACGTTCCCGAGCGGGCCGCTGCCGTCCAGGAGGACGTTCCCGAGCGGGCCGCTGCCGTCCAGGAGGACGTGCCCGAGGCTGTGCCCGATGCCGAGGCGGTGCCCGAGGCTGTGCCTGATGCGGTGGCCGAGGCGGTCCCCGATGCAATGCCCGATGCCGAGGCGGTGCCCGATGCGGTGCCAGAGACGGTGCCAGAGACGGTTCCCGATGTAATGCCCGAGACTGAGGCTGTTCCGGAGGTCGAGGCGATGGCCGATGCCGAGGCGGTGCCCGATGCGGTGCCAGAGACGGTTCCCGATGTAATGCCCGAGACTGAGGCTGTTCCGGAGGTCGAGGCGATGGCCGATGCCGAGGCGGTGCCCGATGCGGTGCCAGAGACGGTTCCCGATGTAATGCCCGAGACTGAGGCTGTTCTGGAGGTCAGGGCGGTGCCCGATGCCATTCTGGAGGTCGAGGCGGTGCCCGATGCCGATTCCGAGGCGGTGCCCGATGCCGTTCCGCAGGTTGAGGCGGTGCCCGATGTTGTTCCAGAGACCGAGGCGGTGCCCCGAGTTGGTTCCGGAGGCCGAGGCCGTGCCCGAGGCGGTGCCCGATGCGCAGGCCGAGGTCGTTCCCGAGGCGGTGGCCGATGCGCAGGCCGAGGTCATTCCTGAGGTGGTGCCCGATGCAGAGGTCGTTCCCGAGGCGGTGTCCTTGTCCAAGGCCGTTCCCGAGGCGGTGCCCGATGCCAAGGCCGTTCTCGAGGCGGTGCCCGAAGTCGAGCCCGAGGTCGAGCCCGAGGCCGTTCCCGAGGCCGTGCCCGAGGCCGTTCCCGAGGCGGGGTCCTTGTCCAATGCCGTTCCTGAGGCCGTTCCTGAGACCGTTCCCGAGGCGGTGCCCGATGCCGAGGTCGTTCCCGAGGCGGTGTCCTTGTCCGATGCCGTTCCTGAGGCCATTCCCGAGGCGGTGCCCGATGCTGTTCCGGAGGCCGATGCGGGGCCCGAGATGGTTCCGGAGGCGATACCCGTGTCCGAGGCCGTTCCCGAGGCGGTGCCCTTGTCTGAGGCCGTTCCCGATGCCGTTCCCAATGCCGTGACCTGGCCATCGCCACAGCCTGCTCCTTACTGGCTCCCCGATTGGCAGGTTCCATTCGGGCCACTCAAATGGCGAATTCCTCCCTGGCCCGTCTGCACAACGAGAATGGACTGATCCACCGTGGCCACCTGAACTGCCTGACCCCTCGTGGTCCCCTGAACTTTCGGGTCCACCGTGGCCACCTGAACTGTCTGGTCCCTTGTGGTCCCCTGAACTTTCGGGTCCACCATGGGCCCCTGATCGGACCGAGCCACCTGGGCTACCAGGGGAGCCATCACTGCCGGTCCCAGTTCCCCTACACGGGCCTGGCCCCCCCATCCCTCCCCCTGTTCTGCCTCCACCAGTCCACCTCCCTCCTGGTCTCTTTGTTTTGTGTTTATTTTTGTTCTGAGGAGCATCTGGAAGCTGCTCCTTAGAGGGGGGGTAGTGTCACGGTGTCTGGTTTGTGTATCCCTGGGTGTCCACTAGAGGTCTCACTTCCCCTTATTGTCACCCCCTTCAGAACTTCATTTCCCACTAGCCTTAGCTGCTCATCACTGTTCATTGTATTCAGCTGTCACCACTTACATTGTTTGCACCTGTGTATAAATACCCTGGTTGTTCTGTCATTGTTACGGAGTCCTTGTTGAATGTCACCCTGCGTTTTCCTGGTTCCCTGGTTTCTCGTGTTTTTGTATGTTGTTTATGTTTCTTGTTTTGGACGGATTACCTGGATGTTGACCTTTGCCTGGCTAAGTTATGATTTTTGGATTGCCTCAATAAACATACTGCAATTGGATCTACCTGTCTGTGTGCGGTTCGTGACAATTTCCTGCTATTGCATAGTGTAGAACATTCTGACTGTATTTTTTATTTTATTTTTTTGGTTATGTATGAGATGTTTATTATCTTAAATTACCTTGAAGGGGATATTACACAGCTGCTTACCAAATACAACTACAACAATTTATTAGTCAGTGGCACAGGTGACCTGTGTAAGGTCTGTAAGGGTTGGCTCAATCGCAAAATCCTTTCAGTGCAATGGATCCCTCGCTCCCTTAAAAATCCCACAATGCACTGTAAAAACTAGGGAGCGGCGATGCTCACTATCTGCTCCCTTACCGGAAATTGCATCACATTTCTGAAGCACAAAACATAAACCACATGAGCCAACTAGATTAATATAATCCAAGATGGAGGAGTGGTCGGACGCAGTGGCTACTCTGGGTCCCAAAAACTGTGTTTTTATGTCTGTTAGTCTCATTTCCTCGTCTTTGAACAGTCTCACCTTATCGTAAAATCATCAGATGAACACTCGGAAACACATCTATGATCGACAGAGACTTCTGGAAATTGGCAGTGTGTACAAACATCAGCTTTCGCCGGTGACCATTGACAAGCTACTAGGGCTCTGTTTGCTGGTGAAGCCGAACCCTGAGACCGCGGCCTCACCTACTGTGAGAGAGGACAGAAGTGCGGCAAACATGGAGGCACATGAGCTAGGCTAAGGGCTAACCCCAAGTGCTCTCATGTGTTTGCTCTCTGGAAAATAATTTAGACTTAAATCAACTCAGTCGATCTGCACAGCATGATACAAGGGATTGTTGTGTGTTTGTTTTCACTGAAACATGGCTAAATGACAATATCCTAGACTCTGCTATTCAGCTGCATGGACTTGCCTTCTACCGAGTGGACAGAGATACAGCACTGTCTGGTAAGGCTCGTAGGGGTGGTTTATGTGTGTACGTCAACAAAGAGTGGTGTAATAATGCTGTGGTAGTGACAAAACACTGTTCATCGCCGGTGGAGTTTATGTTTGCGACGTGTCGACCATTCTATCTGCCGCGGGAGTTCACAGCCATTGTTATTGTCGCAGTTTACATCCCCCCGTGTGCTAACATCAAGGACGCACTTTGTGAGCTGTGCAGCACCATCAGCGAACAACAAACAAATAACCCCGACGGCTTTTTCATAATAGCCGGTGACTTCAACCACGCAAGCTTAAAGACAGTTTTTCCAAAGTTCTACCAACATGTGAACTTTGCAACAAGGGCAAAAACACACTGCGTACATGGCTGTACCCCGCCCCCACCTCGAGTACTCGGATCACATCTCTGTTACGCTAATTCCAGCATACAGACCACTTCTGAAACGAGCCAAACCAGTTCAAACACTCATCACAGTTTGGCCAGATGATGCTACCTCAAAACTACTGCTTTCAGTGCACAGACTGGAACATGTTTAAAGAGGCACCAGGACCACCAACACCATGTCTCTCTCCAAGAAGGCACAACAGCGCCTACACTTTCTCCCTCCACCCATCCTCATCACATTCTACAGAGGAACCATAGAGAGCGTGCTGACCAGCGTCATCACTGTCTGGTACGGGAACTGTAGTGCAGGAGACCGAAAGACCCTCCAGCAGACAGTGAACACAGCTGCAGAGATCAACAGTGCCCCTCTACCCTCCATCCTGGACATTTTCCTTACACAATGCTCCAGCAAAGCCAACAGTATCGTGAAGGACCCCACCCATCCCTCCCACAGTCTCTTCCAGCTCCTACCATCAGGAAGACTGTACCAGAACTTAAATCAACCCGCCCTCCTCTGAAACCCCATACAAACCCCCTACCTCCTCAAACATGGACCATCTCACTTCCTCCACTCCCCCTAAACACCCCCCAACCTTACCACATCACAGAAAATCTGTCTGAAACTCTCTCTATGGTGTAATTCGACAGTCATCTTGCACTGTTCCCCAGCCAGCTGCTTGACTTACGATGTTTCTCTTTGCACATGTACAGTATTATGTGAAGCATTCGTTTAGTTTTTTATTTTAATTTTTTTATGTATAGTTAAACATTTATATATAGTATATTTATAGTCAAAATCTGTCAGTAGGTTAGTTGTGTTTAGGTACAGTAGTTATGTGTAGCATTTGTTTAGTCTGTATTTTTTTATCTTATGTATAGGTAAACATTTATATACAGTATAGTATATTTACAGTCAAAATCTGTCAGTAGGTTAGTTGTGTATAGGTTTATACTGTTTTACTTCTGTTTATGTCTGTATTTATGTAGCACCGTGGTCCTGTGAGGCACGACATTTCGTTTCACTGTATGTCCACACATGTAGCGGAATGACGATAAAGCTCAACTTGACTTGACTTGACTTGATAATGACGCGCAATAAAACATGTGAAAAGACAAACCCTTTTTTAGTATATTTCAACATGAACACAGATCGCTAGACAGGTAGTGAACACATCTAGTTAACATTTATGATTAATATTTGGCTGAACAGAACAATGTGTTTAAAGAGAATAAAAATAATCTAAAAAAGAAACTGGTCCTTCCTGTTGATGATTAATTCCAGCGGTGACGTCCACTGATGTTGTACGCAGTCATCTCACCGTAAATTGAGTAAGCACTGTCCCAATGTGCAGTTTACTTACTAACTAGTGACCGGCTTTGTGCACACGATGTACTGAATGATGAGGTCAGGAGCTAGAGAGCTGACTGAGACACACCCGCAGAGACAGGCTGTAATGGGATATGCTGGTTTTGGAGGGAAATTTGGCAAAAGTGTTGAATCAGTCTGTTCTGTGTTATTTGAGGATCGTGTTCTGTCTTTTTTTATTGCTGGCATGAGTCCCATGAGTTTTTGGGAAAATGTAATTGTGCTACGAAGTCTAAAAACAGAGGACAATTATCATGACAGGAAGAAAGCTCAGGCACACTCTAATCAAATCACAGCATATTGAAATCCTACAGACAATCCAATTGTGGCGTCAGTAAGCGTATCCACCCCATGTCTGTACCTGCGAAGCAGAAATGTGAATTACATTAAGACTCCAGCGATCCTGACCGTCCAAAGACTCTGACCGGCAGCTTTGATGCCAAAATACTCTTTGACGTGACAATTATCTTGTTACAGTCTATAAACATTGATAAGGTTTGTCTCTTGAGATGTATTTGGCCATCATCCATTTAGTTTTTTACTGGTTAAACCTTCTCTGGTAGTTGTACATGGACAAGTGTTTTGAATTCATCGATCAGCAGTGATTTGTGACGACCTGCAGTTGTAGCTCACCAGTGGTGCTTCAACCTGGATCGATCTGGATCTCTTTTAGATTTATGACATCACTAAACAGGCCAGACGTTCTACTATTTCAAGACTTTAATGTGAAGACAACTGTAAGTAGGCTATTTATAGTTTGACTTCCCTGAATCTTGTAAAATCTGTGGCTTTAGGGGATGGTTCTGTTCATTTACTCACCCTCAGGCCATCCAAGACGGGGGTGACTTTTTCTTCAGTAGAACAATAAAGAAGATTTTTAGATTTGTTTTTGTGAACTAAATCTTTTGGACAATTCGTTTCAATAATTTGGATCAAATAACCAATATTCATATAACGTTTTATCCACCAATCCGCATCAACTAACTACATACAGTAGCAAGACCTTAACAGTCACCCAGAGCACCTTAGCAACCACCAAAGCCTGTGTCCCTTCAAACTTCTGAAGTTCACATACAGTAAGATTTATATTACCTTCAAAACTATTTATCAATAAAATTCCAGTCAAAGCAATGCGACAAATAGTTTACCTTGAAGAACTTTTCTAATTATTTTGCAATTCTATTTGGTTATATTAGTGACAGAAATTATTATCTGCAGCTTTAACACAGCAATTTCTAAATTCCTTTCAGAACCAGTTCCTTTCCTTTTGGAATCCAATTTTTGATCCACAATACAACATTCAGACTGATGAATGTAAAAAAAGAAAAAGAACAGTTAATTGCTTTTTAGCAGGACAGTGAATCTTATTTAGCAGTCAGTGTCTATTGTTTTGAATTGTTTTCTGTTTGACTGTGTGAATGTGTTTTTGGCAGATAACATGTCTTTGTGATGGAATGAATGGGTTTCCCATGAATCAGAAGTGTGCTGACTGGAATATCACTGAAGGCCATCAGAATGCACGCAGTGCTGCCCAATGACTTTGCAGTCCTCTGGAGGGCGAGAGTCAGGCAGACATTGTCCCCAGAGAATATTCAATGGCTGGTAGACCAAAGACACAGTCTATTTAATTCTGGCCCCGTGGAGCCACTATGAAGCGTGACAGCATGAGCTGGTATTAGCTGCCTTTCATAAGTCTTGTCTAATATAGTGCAAAACATAAGCCGGGTTATTAGACCTCCCATCTGCACTCAACTGCATGGCAGAACTACTTTACACTTCACAAGCATTTGAAGAAAATTATTAGCTCATTTTCATTACAGTGGTTTAGTGGTAGATGCATATCGTAAAGTCTACATTTAAGTAATTGTGTTACAATTACAACCTTTGAATTTACCCCGAATAGGTGCATATTAGTATATTATGTGTGCATATTAGTACCTAAATGGTAAATATAAGCATCTTTTGAAGGGCATCTCCCCAGTTACAGCTTTTGAACTTTTTTTTTTTTTCTAAGAGTGTAGCCACAAGGATGCAGCTAATCAAACAGTTCAACTAACAGGTAAATAATTAAGGAAAATTTAAGTCCCAACCATGATTGGAACAGTGCTTTTGTACAACAGTTAAATAAGCAGAGGTTAATACTGAGGAACTTACATTTTAGACACAATGTTGCCAGACCTTTAGAAAATTAACCATGGTTTTAAAAATAACACCAAAAAAACATGGTTACAGTAGTTAAACCATGCTTTTGGTACACTAACCATGTTTATTAAACTTTTTATTAAAACTGTGGTTATACAAATGGTAATCAATTCTCAAATAACAGCAACAACAACAACAACAAAAACATGGTTACTAGACTTTTACTACAGTAAAACCATGTTTAATTTTCGTAAGGGAGTTACTTTACTTCAGCAGAACTGTCTCAGCACACAGTATTAGTGTTTCGTTCCTGTATTGGTTTTTCACTGCTGATACAAAAACTGGAGTAACAATGTAACCTGCAAAAAAAGTTACTGTAAAATCCCTACCACTAATACAACGACAGACAGTCTGGAACAGATGCAGGCAAGAAGTCCCTGTGTTACACAGCTACACACTGGTTTGCAGAATCAGTTTCCGGATGTAATGACTCATTCACAGTTGGTGCTTCAGCAGGCGAGAGTCTTAATGCATGGAGACAATGCAGAACTTCTCATTAAATATAACACACTGATGAATTTTACTTATGATATGATTATATAAATCTCTTCCACATTCTCCCAGCGGTCTGTATCTAAAATGATCTGTAGTTCTAGTTTCCAACTGTAGTCAATGATAGGTAAAGCCTGTGTAATGTCAGTGTTCATTTGCATAATTGACTATACCTTGACCTAGCGGGTCGACTGATCACTTGACAGGCCTCGTGGCATTTCCTTTATAGAGCGTTTGAGTGCTTGAACAGATCCAAGTAATATACACTCTTAAAAACAAAGGTGCTTAAAAGGTTCTTCACAGCGATGCCATAGAAGAATCATTTTTGTCAAAGGTTCTTTAAAGAACCATTTCTTTCTTACCTTTTTATAATCTGAAGAACCTTCTTTTGCCACAAATAACCTTTTGTGAAACAGAAAGGTTCTTCAGATGTTAAAGGATCTTTATGGAACCATTTATGGACCCTCTCTGCTTGCTAGATGAATATATTTAGTCGGATCATTTAGTAAACACAACACGTCATCAACAAGACAAGGAGCAATAGTAATTCTTCATAACTTACTTAATGTAAGGGTAAATATTCCACAGCATTGTATAATCTCAGACCTGCATGGCTCTTGGTTCTCTGGTTTTGTATGGTTTAGTCCATGTCATACAGATAATGCAGCTGCACAGCATCAGCTGCTTTATCAACAGCGATTACGACAGTAGAGCCAAAGATCTGCCCTCACATCAGTGGTGAGTACTGGAGACAGTGAGGTTCAGTGCTTCCTCGACACGTCCTCACTATGTCTGCTGCAGAGATCTTAAATGCACCTTAAGAAATAAACACACACCTCATTACTGAATGTCCATCACACTATTAAAGCAGTGGTATTACACTTCATCTTGGTTTTACAATCACAACAGGCACAAGAGAAAAGCATCATAAATATTTAATCTATGATTGAAATAAAAGTTAGCTCTAAAAAACAAATTGTCAGGGAAAATCAGTATATAGATCCACACTGAGAAATATTCACGGGAGTAAAAAGTGAGACAACCCGCCCCAGTCTCCTCGAGATTGTTCCTACATTCTGATATTTCTTGCTGCTTGTTTTTCTGAACAGTTTATTAGGCCTGTCACATTGAAATATTGAATTGTGTCAAAGATTACTCTCTTTTTTGTTAGGATCAATACTCTTCTTTGATTTCTCTCTAGTTCACTTCACATTCACACAGCCACAATTTCCCCAAGGGCCGAAGAGACTTTGCATCAATGATGTGAGATTGCTTTACAAATATTGTGTTTCACAATACCAAACCCCTGTCTGCATTTTTCTTTTCTGTCATTCATTCTCTCTCTTTCTGGTTTCTTCTCAGAATGAATCATTTGCTAGTGAACATCACATATCATCAGCTCAGCAGTCTGAGGGCAGTGACACTAAACAGAGCAGCAGAGCTCCACATTTGGGCTGCAGTAGTAGTAACAATCTGTGTATTTTCTCTGTGAACTGATTCAGAGATAACATGTTAATCTTTCTACACAGATGTACCATGAGCTTCAAGTCTGTGTGATTCTAGTGGACTGCATTACCCATAATTATGAAGTGAGAGCTGACAATTAGGGAAGCTGCTTTTACCATGGAAACGGGAATCTCGGGAGCTCTGCAGTGTATTTGAATATTTATCAATAATCATAAACAATGACTAAAAATCACCTGTGTACACCATTTTTTTTTTTTAAGTTTTGGTATATCGCTATATTATTTGCAGTGATTCATGGCACAAGCAGTTCCCACATAAGTGATGTAAGGTACACAGCATTGACAGCATTGTATTAAAATTCTGTAAATCAGTATTTAGAATAATTTTTTTTTTAGATTTTGTAGTGTTGTGATTCATCTTGTTTTGGTTCAGAATGTGGTGAAATGGATGAGGAAAATGTGAGTGCTAACTGTAGAGCTCTATATCGCAGAGTCTGGGAGTTTTCTGCACCGTATAAACTCTTCAGTCAGGTAATCAAATATTTTCCTCATGTGGTAATAACTAAATTATAGACATATCTATTATCAAAAGTGTTAGTAGAATTGAAAAAAAAAGGTTAAAAAAGAAAGTCATAAATGTTTGGAGCTACATGAAAGTGCTATGCCTTTAAAGGAACAGGTTTGTAGAAATGTAGCACTGCATCAGTGTCTCATCAATGGATGCTCTGCAGTGAATGGGTGCCGTCAGAATGAGAGTCCAAACAGCTGATAAAAACATCACAATAATCCACAGCACTCCAGTCCATCAGTTAACATCTGGAGAAGACAAAAGATGAAACAAATCCATCAAGACGCTTTTAACTACAAACTATCACTTCTGGCTGAAATATCCATAAAAACTTAATCCATAATAATGCTTGCTCCAGTGAATCCATATCTCACATCAAAATCCAGCCACATATTTGATGTTTTTGATCCAGCTACATCGTGATGTTTTTATCAGCAGTTTGGACTCTCATTCTGACGGCACCCATTCACTGCAGAGCATCCATTGATGAGACACTGATGCAGTGCTACATTTTCAGAAAGGTTTCATATTTTGGAAAGTGGCTTACTATTCCTTTTTTAAGATTTATTTTTTGGCATTTAAACATACAGTTTATTGCTTAATTTGTTTTAACTGCTTTTTGCATTTACATTTCATGTCTATGTATGTCTTTGTATGTTTTCTCTTATCTGATGAATGCTCACTTACACCTCTGAAGGACATAACAGTCTTTATGACGCTGTAAAATAATTGCTTCAGCCGCTCACCTTGAGTGACGTGATAGTATGCTCTACATTATCTCAGATCTTTAATAATAATTCTCCCCAGTCAGAGGATTTCCACTCCTCGGGAGTTTATCTGTGGAGCAGCTCAGTGAGTCACACAGTGTTGGCTATCAGAGTAACACTGCTGTAAAGACAGTGTGGATCAAAGCACTGACCGACACAATCACGCTTCCCACCGCACCACGAGAAAGGTTACAACTCGCTCTCCTGTTCAGCTGAGAAAGAAGAAATCCTTCGAAAATCATGCTTCTTCGAGTTTTGAGTCTCTAAATCGTCATGAGAAAGTAATAGCATATTTGATCAGTAATATTTCCCTACATCTTTCTAATAGTGCTGTCAAACGATTAATCGCGATTAATTGCATAAAAATAAAAGTTTTTGTTTACATAACATATATGAGTGTACTGTTTATATTTATTACATATAAATAAATACACACACATGCATGCGTATATAATATAATATAAATTATATGCTGTATGTGTGTGTGTTTATACATACATAATAAATAAATATACACAGTACACACACATATATTTTGTGAACAAAAACTTTTATTATGGATGCGATTAATCGCGATTAATTGTTTGACAGCACTACTTTCTAAACACGTTTTTCAAAGTATTTCACATTAATCATGACATTTTCGTAATCGTAAATAGGACATAAAGTCTTTATCACACTGCAAAGGTGGCACAGAAGCGCTTCTGAAGTGGCTTTCAGTTAATGTCTTTTACAGTTTAATGCTGCTCAGAGGTGACATGAATGCATTTACACAGACACAATTACAACTGTATGATTTGATACTAGAGGCTGAGGTGGGTCAGAGGAGGCTTAGTTTAGTCTGGCTTTTATTCTGCATTATGTCTTTGCACTGAATTCTGAGCAGGCACAGAGAAGCCTTAACTAGGCTGTGTAAAGAAATCTTTAATGCTTCTCTTTAAGGCTCTGTGAATACACAATGTTGCATAATTAAGCCTGCTCTGACCCGCCTCAGCCCTTGTATTAAAGAATAGTCAATAAATGCATTCATGGCACCTCTGAGCAACATTAAACATTTTGTGTAAAGACACCGAAATGCCACTTCAGAGGGTTTTGCCTCTTTTGTCTGTATTTGATCAAAAATAGTAATACTGTGAAATATTAGGCCTATTATCATTTAAAACATCTATGATGGCAAAGGTGTTAACTGTATTGTGTTTGTGTGTGTATGGACATCATGTGTGTGAAGAGCAGAATGAGTGTGTGTGTGTGTGTGTGTGTGTGTGTGTGTGTGTGTGTGTGTGTGTGTGTGTGTGTGTGTGTGTGTGTGTAACTGTCACAGCACTCAATCACATTATTTCTCATAATCTCCACTTCCATAAACACAGCCTCGTTCAGTGTCGGTGGTCTGACCGCTGGAGGATGACAGCACGCTGACAAACCTGATTTACACAAACGCCACTTCATGGCCAGCCTCTCTGTCTGAACATTCATCAAGGATACAGTTACACTTCATGATTATTTGACATCATCTAAGAAGGAGAACTGTTAATCACATCTTAATTTCCAACATCAGACAGCAACTGTCCATTTCTGACAGTAATGAATGACATTTAAAAAACTGATTTTTACATGTTTGCTTTTTGACTATCTATTTTATTTAAAAGTGTTCTTTTTACACCATTTTTGTTGTCCACCAGACAGTGTAGTCACTTAGTCAATTTGCAGTAGGTCTGAGTTGAGGAATCATTCATATCTGGATCATAAACGCATCATACTCAACTTCAACACTTAGTGCTAGAGATTTGATCACTAACACTAACAATCACCAAATACATATTACTGCACATTATTCATATTCAATTTCTGTTACCATTCTGTATTCTTGGTCATTTAAAGCATTATTTTGAAGCAATGCATGATTTTTTTTTTTTTAAATCACGTTTATTTCAATGTATGAATTCCTGCCAACATCTCTCAATGTCAAAATGACTGACAGGCAGCAAGATACACAGAACTATGCTAAAATTAGATTTTAGACTTGTCTGTCAATCATTTCAACACAGAATACTTGATACAATATTTTACTATTTCTGCAAGAAGATGGACAGTAGACTACATAATGAACATCAAATCATTTTCTTTCCACACAGAGCTATAACATCACAGGAGTTCAACTCCTGCCTTTCTCACGCATTGTTTTTGGCTGCTGACAAACACATCTGTGTGCGTCTACACACGGAAGGTCTTCAGGCTGTGTGTTTACTTAAGTGCACAATGGGATTTTTTCTTCCTGCAGTTTGTCTTACTTCAGATTGGAAAAGCTGTAGCCTGAGCCGAGTTGCTTCTCAAACAAATGTATAGCTGTCCATGCAAGCTAACTGAAGCATTATGGGTTTTTTTTGTCAGAGTGGGCTGATAGCTGCGGGGGAGAGAGCACAACACACTCGTGCGCTCAGGCCCTGATCTATCAAACAGAGCTATGAGGATTATTCATGAACTAAACACAGTATACAAGACGACTGGGGGCTTTTCTGATGCTGTAGTCATATGTGATTCTCAGCAGGTTTTGTTTCAGAGGCAGACTGTGCATTATGGAAGCTTATTTCTGCCAGGGATTAAAAAACAAAAAAAACCTTAGTATCACAATTTTTACTTTTTCACAGAATTGTGAGCTTAACGATTGGCAAGTAATTAAAAGTAATTGTGAGTTCACATGTTTTTTTACTCTTGTTTCTGAATTTATATCTCACAATTCTGACTTTTTTGTTTCCGGCACAGAATAGAAACTGTGACTGTGACTTTGTATATCTCACAATTCTGTCATTTCTTCTCAGAGTTGTGAGTTTATTTCTTGCAGTTGTGAATTGTGAATTATTTTCTTATGCATATATTGTTCACATTTAACAGTTTTTTAGTTGTCTTTGTTAATAGTGATATGAGTGTGTGCATGTGTGTTATTAAGTGACCTGCTCTAATTGCAGGTTTTAGTGCTCTGATCACATGTTGGCCATGACTTTCCAATTAACGTGCATGAAACTGAATGCAGGGTGTATGAATGGTTTGATGAGAAAATAAGGTAGCATGATTACTAAAAGCTAGCATAAATATAGCTGGAAGCAGCCATTACGGGGTGAAGCCAAGCATCAGCAGCTTCAGCCGTACACCAAATACAACAAAGTCTATTGACAAGAGTGGCAAGTTTGGTGAGAAGAGAATTATATCCATTTATATAGAAATAAACACAAAAGCATTAACCCTTTTACATTTGGTGGTGTTCATTCGGCATGCAGAGCCAATTTTTCTACATTTTGCCTGCAATATAAAAAATCTCTCTCATTGATTAGTATTTATTTTTATTTTTATTTTTCTGATCAGGTGAGCTGGCTAAAAGCAATTCACTAAAGTTGTTTATGCAATAAATCAGCATTGTGTACAGGCATTAAGGTGAACCATTTTAGTGAAATACAGTATGTCAGCATCAAAATTTATAAGCATATATGGGAAAATTGGGAATATTTTAACTCGGTATGCATGACTGTACAAAAAGAGACCAGTCACATGGTTTTTGACATTATCATTAAGTTGTTAGCAGAAAACATATTTCATATTTCCTGACTTGAAACTGTGCAGATACTCTGAGATCATTATTGTGAAGGCAGTTACCAACTTTTATTTCAATATAACTACACATTTCAGAGATGAAGTCCCATGTCCACTTGGGCATGCTCACCGTCAAAGTCATTGCTGCGTTATACAAGAACACTTTAGTGTATCAACATGAACTTCCTGGGTTTTTGCCAGCATGGAGTCACAAAGGTCTGCACCAATTTTTGTGAAGATCGGATGAACCGTCTAGACTCTAGAAGGTGTTCAAAATAGTAGATATTAATGAAAATTAAAAATGCGCAAAATCTAGTCAGAGTTATAGATAAGAATTTAAACATATCTAGTATAGTTATCTAGTATAGTTCTGCAGTTTTGTTATTTAGAAAAGAGCAAATGATATGAGTTTTAAGTGATATGATGCTAGACGATAACAGAATTTGCTGTTTTAATAAATGGTTTTTAGAATTACTTTAACTACATTTAGACATTATTAATGCATGATTTCTATGCTACTGTTTTAGATAAACACTTTTTTAAAACCTAGATTTGTGTTGTTGTTGTTTGTAATTTAAAACTGACTAAAATCCTGTAATGTTTGTGCACAAGTACAGATTTCTGTTGATCAATTCCTGATTTCATATCGCTGACATTCTCACAGGATTATGGTATTATATCTAATGCACAATATTCCATCACTAGATACACTGCTCGACAATATTAGCCTACATTTGTCTGTTTCATGTGTCAGTCCAGTCAGATAATCCAGTGTCAGATAAATGTCTGTTCAATTGGCTTTAAAGAGGACAAACCCAGCAGCATCAGTTGTTTTAGTGGCTGTCTTATCAAAAAAGAAGGAGTGATCAATTCAGTTTAAGCCCTAAGCTTTAATGGCAGCTCATTCATCACAGGTCCCTCTGAGGACAATCAGTGAATCAGCACACACTAACACACACTAAAACACTCACAGTAAACATATTACTTGCACATACATATAAAACATGGCATTTGCACACGCATTCACATAGATAAACTAGCCTGCCCCATACAGGGGAAACAAAATCATCATTTTATATATACTGTATATGTGGCCAAAAATATATATTTGCTAAAATATGTATATATTTTCTTCTAATATATTTTTGGCCATTTTTTGTTTGCCTATTTTTGAAAAGATATTTATATGTCTAAAATATTTATATATATACAAAATACAAAATTATATATGCTAAAATTTGTTTCAAAATATATTTGCATATATATTTTCATAATATATTTACATATATATATATATATATATATATATATATCACATTTGAAGAAAAACTTGATTTCTTGTCTATAGCATGTTTGAACATTTGTACTTCAACAAGGAACCAAACAATTCAATATTGTTAAATATGTTAAATATTAAATAAAATGTTAAATATTATTATATTTGTCACGCCCGGGGCTGGCGTGCTGAGTCAAGCGCTCGAAGAAGAAGGTATAAGAGGGTATTTTTAATAATCCAGGTAAATCAAACACTCAATAATCAACCATCAACATGAACAATAGCGGACGAGGAGGAACTAAACAAACAGGGCTTTTAAACACCAGGAAAGTAATCAGAGGAGTGGAAACAGGTGGGGAGTAATCAATTAACAAAACGAGGAATGGAACGGAACATGACCAAATAGGGATAACAGAAAAGGAACAGAAAGTCCATGACTGTGACAGTTCGCCCCCTCCCGGAACGGTGCGTCCTCGCACCGAAAGAGATAGTCCAGCGGAGGGAGGGTGGAGGTTGAGGGTGTGTGAGTGTGGCAGGCAAGGGGCAGGCAATGGAGAAGGAACAGGGAGCATGGTACCAGGGTGGAGTGGATGGAGGGAGGAGCCATGGAGGAGCCCGGAGCAGTGGGAGCCAGATGGATATCCAGAGGCCAGCCAGGAAAGCGGCCCATGGTGGAGTCGACGGTGGGAGGAGCCATGGTGGAGGAGGGGCCGCCGACAACACCAGGGGGCCGACTGACGGAGACTGAGCCGATGGCAGAGGAGTCCAAGACGGAGCCGAGCAACCGCAGAGCCAGGGTGACCCCGAGAATCCGGAGGGCCAAGGCGGAGCAGAAGGCTCAGGCGACCAAGGCGGAGGCGGGGCACCGGAAGACCGCTGCGGAGCCGGAGTGACTGAGGATGGAGGTGGAGCCGAAGGGAAGGAGGAGCCTGACAGAGCCGGAGGGATGGAGCGACGAGGCGAAGCCAGAGGAATGGAGTCCCGAGGCGGCGGCGGATGGTCGACGACTGACCAAGGGTGGAGCCGGAGGGACGAGGGAGCCCGGTGGAGCAGGTGGGATGCCGGGCCACGGTGGAGACGAGGGAGCTAGGAGCCAAGGCGGAGCCGCCGGGTCGAAGGACCGAGGAGGAGTCCAGGACTCGGAGGCTGGAGGCGGAGGCAGGGAATCCACACGCCCAGGTGGAGGTGGTGACTGGAAGTCCTGCGGCGAAACTCCGCGCCCAGATGGCGCGGACTGAGGGTGAGCTGCGGGACTGACTGGCACCAGCGGGGATGAGGACGAGGAACTGACTGGTCGAAGAGGAGGCGGGAGAGGGCGGATGGGAGGGAACACAGAAGGATCAGGGCTGGACGGAACCAGCGGAAAAACAGGAGAATCAGGGCTGGGCGGAACCAGCGGAGAAACAGGAGGGTCAGGGCTGGACAGAACCAGTGGAGAAACAGGAGGGTCGAGGCTGGGCGGAAACCAGCGGAAGAGGAGCAGAGGAACCTGACAGGTCGAAGAGGAGGCGGGAGAGGGAGGATGGGAGGGAACACAGAAGGATCAGGGCAGGGCGGAACCAGCGGAGAAACAGAAGGGTCGAGGCTGGGCGGAACCAGCGGAAAAACAGAAGGGTCAGGGCTGGACGGAACCAGCGGAGAAACAGAAGGATCGAGGCTGGGCGGAACCAGCGGAGAAACAGGAGGGTCAGAGCTGGACGGAACCAGCGGGAGAAACAGAAGGATCGAGGCTGGGCGGAACCAGCGGAAGAGGAGCAGAGGAACTGACAGGTCGAAGAGGAGGTGGGAGAGGGAGGTTGGGAGGGAACACAGGAGGATCAGGGCTGGACAGAACCAGCGAAGGAACAGAAGGATCAGGAATAACCTCCCCAAACCAGTCTATTAGATCCATAATTTCTTCTGTATACTTCCCAGAAACCACATGCAGCTCACCCTCAGTCGCAGGAGTGTGGGCGGGGCGCTCCTCCACGCCCTCGATCTCCACCAAACGTCCCACGACGCACGGGGGTTGCCGGCTCACACACCTGGTCAGTCGCGCTCTCGAGTTCCTCCTCCCTGTCGGCGATAGGCTCGGGCTCTGCGGCTGCGGCGGTCTCTAGCTCCGTGCAGCGGGGTGATGGCTGGCTGGTCTCTGGGTCGGGAGTGGGGCTGGAGATCTCCTCCTCAGCGGGGCAGACGGTGAAAGGAGATCCGTTTTGCTCCAGCACCCACTCCACGAACGCGGCGAAATCCTCTCTGGGACCGTTCGCTGGGAGGCGTGCCTTACACCGCTCGCTCAGGCCAGCATAGTAAAACGCACTGAGCGAGCGGTCCGGGAAGTCTGTAAGGCACGCCAGATCGAAAAAGTCCCTGGTATGGTCCTCCAGCGAACGGTCCAGTTGCTCCAGGCATAGGAGTCGGACGCCTGGGATCTCCATTCCGAGAGGGGGCAAAACAAACAAACAAAAAAACACGAAAAGAAAAAACGCCGCTAAACTGTAAAGGGTCCGCTATTCTGTCACGCCCGGGCTGGCGTGCTGAGTCAAGCGCTCGAAGAAGAAGGTATAAGAGGGTATTTTTAATAATCCAGGTAAATCAAACACTCAATAATCAACCATCAAAATTAACAAGAGCGGACGAGGAGGAACTAAACAAACAGGGCTTTTAAACACCAGGAAAGTAATCAGAGGAGTGGAAACAGGTGGGGAGTAATCAATTAACAAAACGAGGAATGGAACGGAACATGACCAAATAGGGATAACAGAAAAGGAACAGAAAGTCCATGACTGTGACAATATTATTATAAGGAAAATGGGAAATATATATATATATATATATATATATATATATATATATATATATATATAAAGAAAAATATATTTTATTAAGCTTTCCAGTAAGCTTTACTGGTTGCTACATGTGTTAAGCATATATTTAAAATATATTTTGGGCCACAATTGTTTATTTATTTATTTATTTTTTGGCCATACCGTGCATTTACAGTTGCACATGCAGATTGAACACTATCATCCTATGTGTTACTGTGCGTGTAAGTGCATCCTATTCTAATAATAACAGTATTTTTCATTCAAGATAAGGCATTTCAAAGGGTTAGAACAACAGAAGAAGCGTTATTCACCACACACACGCTGTATAGTGTCCTCTGTGGTGGCACTCGTAAGCAACTTTATGAAAGTGAAAATGACAAATGAGACAGCCTACAGCCTCGTGGATATTACAGGCTTGTGGTGACCATCATGAGTCTGCAAGTGCACATCAAATGTGTCATTTGGGACAGGGCCTGGAGTGTGTGGGAGGAGGCGTCCTGTTCTCATGAAATGACGTCCAGCTTCACCTGAAACTACTTCAGCTCAGTAGAAAATAAAGCACCAGCTCAGTTCAGCCCATCAGAATCAAGCATTTAAAGACACATTAACAGATGTCTGAACGTTATTCCTTGGATCAGGTGACTGATGGTAAGAGCGTGCTCTAAATGCTGCAGGATCTGTTTTCTCCACTAACGTTTATTCTTCACATACTGTAGTGAGCACAGCATCTATATGTGCTAAACTGCGTATCATTTATCACTGCTTTGGCACGAAATGCATTCAGTGACTGACTACATCTGTCAAATTCCATGAGCTGCTTTCTCACTCAGACATAAAAACCAACAGAACTCAGTGTACCTGCAGGCCAATGTCTCAAAACTGTTCAAATTAAGTTCAAAACCTAATGCAAAACTGAAGAAGACAGCAATTTCTACAATATCGCTATACTGTCATATATTCTAAATCTAAACAATGAAATACTAGCAGAACGATTAGAAGTAGCTAAAAACCTTCATTAGCATCTACTATAAATAAAAAGGGAAAACTAAGCAATTATTTTGTACTGTCATTTTAATTCTAAATAATAGAGTGTGTCATTCTTGTTTCTTTTTCAGAAATCATTGTCTTTGTTTTATGAGTGAAAAGGTCTGTTTGTTGGTGGACAATCCTTACTGTTGTATAAGAATAAGTTGATTTGAGACTTCTGTGAAATTTACGTCTGTGCCAAGCTGAAAGTTGGTAATGAGAAATGTGTAAAGAGTTTTGAAAAAATGACATTAGTATTGAGAAATGTATCCTAATTAAATAAATTATAATAAAAAAAAATCTTTAACTAGCAATCTCATCCACTAACCACAAACTCCCACAATACTATTCTCATTTTCAACATTAGTTCTGTTGTTTTATCATCTGTGTCCCTGCGGCACAGAAGCAGTCATAACTAGTACAGGTATACATTGTATGAGTCAAAATGATCAACTTTTCTTTTATGTCAAAAATCATTAGGTTATTAAGTAAAGATTATGTTCCATGAAGATATTTTGTAAATTTCCTACTGTAAATATATCAAAACTTAATGTTTGATTAGTAATATGCATTGCTAAGAACTTCATTTGAACAACTTTAAAGATGATTTTCTCAATATTTAGATTTTTTTGCTCCCTCAGATTCCAGATTTTCAAATAGTTGTATCTCAGACAAATATTGTCCTCCTAACAAACCAGAATATTATTTATTCAATTTCTCAATTTCAAATTATTAATTTCAAATGATTAATTAAAATTTCCCTTATGGTTTTGTGGTCCAGGGTCACATTTATCATGTTTGACACTCAGGCATTTTTAATTGTGATTTAATCATCTAAACTCTGAGATCTGAGCAGCCCATCATTCACTATCAGCAGGGCACAATCTTATGACACACTATTGTACCATCAAACATCTGCTGTAGATTCTGACCTGCTATTACAGAAATGAACACATGTCAGCTGGATCATGTATTCAGCATTGACAACAAATTATGACAAAATACTCTGCATGTTTCCCAGATCCTGCAGCGTCAGTGAGAATGTAGTATTGAGTCGTTACACATACTGAAATCAGTCCAATGAGGAATCATTAAAACACTTCAAATAGAATCCATTACTGGCATTTTGTAATATATTGTATTTAATCTAATGAAGAAAAGAAAAAAACATCAGGACTATGTTTTATCATTCATGATGTTTTTGATTTATGATGATGTTAATAATGTACAATAATTTTGGTGCAAGGTAAAATACTGAGAACTCAATCACTAAACAGCTAAAAAGCTCTGGCAGGCCTAGAGTTTCTAATAATTGCACAAATAATTTTTCACCAGCTATCTGTCAAAGCTACAGAATTAAAATTTTCAGCCAACCCTTCAGTTATTAATCTGAGCAGATGTGTGCAACACTGATGAGAATCAACAGCCTCATTAAGCAAAACAAGCAAAGAACAAATGATGAGAGATATGCATGTTTTATTAAGAAACGCTGCAGAAGTTTCCCTCGAATCTGACTACTGGGCTACTGAGATTCTGTTTGATTAGGCTCTAAATATTACCATAAAACATAACTACCTCATTCCATCTCATATTGATCTGCATTAAAACATTATTATGGTTAAAGATTGTAATATAGTTCCAGATTTATTTTCTTTTAATCAAATAAATACATTAATTACAATGTAATTAAATCGGCTTATTTATAATAAATGAAAACTAATTCAACATCATTCGTTTTCAAAGCCTTGATGAGAAAATATTCAATAGCTTGATTATTAACCATCAAATGTCACATGATTGTGTATAAGAATGAAAATAATAAGATATTATAAACATTAACATCATGATTTTCTACAAAGCTGCTTTGAAACAACATGCATTGTGAAAAGTGTCATAGAAATAATTTTTACTTGACATTTGTCATACCGAAATGCAAAAGAATAAGTGCAACTGCTTTCAGAAGAAATCGTTTCTCTGCTCAAAGCACTACAGAAGCAATTTACAAACCAATGTCACACCTAACAGCAATCTTTTACAGCTTTATACAGTATTATGCTTTAATAAATGGTAATGCATTAGCTACTAACCCATATGTTATACCTGTAAGCTTAACAGCCATTGAATGAGCCTATAATGCAGAGCTTGGCTCTGTGTAGCACGCAGATAAAGCATGTGCTGTGTCTCTGTTGATGTTCAGCAGAGCAGTGCTAGATGGGAGGCATATGGTGATTGAGTTTGGATGCTGTAAAATAAGGTCAGAGGACATGATTAAATTACACTACGGTTAATATTCCATGTGTTGAGGGGCACAGACTCACAAGCACACCTGCCAGAGACACAAATGCAAGCAGACTGTATTCCAGAGCCGAAGACACATTCGTGAGGAAAGGTTAAACCCGGAGCGGAAGTGGAGTGCATGAGCACAGAATGCTTCTTTTGAATTGCAGATAAGATAAATAAACTAACTGCATAGCCAGTTTTTGACTGAAATATCAGTTTGTTAATGCTATTAGTGGTGTGTTGTTCATGAATGATTCGTTCATTTTAAACAAATCTTTAACATGACTTGAGAACATGACATGACAGCCGTATTGGATACAGCAATTAGTTCATAATTCCAACCTTCCTTACAAACACACACGTTGTACGTTTTTTTAACAGTTACAGTCGTGGCCAAAAATATGGGACCCCTTGGTAAATATGATCAAATATTATATGATATGAACTGTATATGATACAATTCTGGTCTCAAGTTGTAGCTTTTTATTTCTTACAATTTATACTTTTGTAAATTGTTCTTTTCCATGACATGATGGTTCTTTTCCATAATACTGGATTTGAGTAATAAAGAGTTGATAAATGCTTTAAACTGTATGATGGGGGAAATCACTTTAATGAAGCAAAGATGCAATAACAACATGCGGTTAATATGTAATGTTTGTGTTTGTTACTGAGCATGTGACATAATTATACAGTAGGAGGTGCTATTACAGATCTTCTGAAATCAAAACACAGTGGATTAAGACCAAGCAGAAACAAGAGATTGCATACCTAAGCAAATGTAAAATAGCATGTTCATAAAAACATTAAACATCAAATAAATCAAAACTGACAAAATGCCATTTTCTCAACTTTTTGTTCAAAATGTTGCTTAAAAAAAATTAAACTTGCCCACATTTAAGTGTATCATGAAGCTAGAAGAAAACAGGTTCGTTTCAAAAGCAGAGGCTCTGTTCTTTCTTTTGACATACTGCATGTTCACATATTCAACAAAATAAAGTTTGGGAGCAGCCTAATCATCCTGTCCTGTCAACCATCGCTAAGACTATATACTGTAAGCAGCAGTCTTCTCTGACGGAGGCTAAAAACACTGGCAGGGTAAGAGTTAATACATTGAACCGTAGTATGACAACGTCACACTCACATGTGCTGTAGTACTATATAATATGTGCTATAATCCCATCAGTATAGTGCTGAAATTTAAATACTGCCTTTCTGAAAACTAATTCTGCTCTGAGTGTCCAGTCGTCCCAGATTCTTGTGATTGGTCAACCGCTTAGGAACTTCATGAGCAGCTGTAAACAGTGTTAAAGTATCTACAGTAACTACCGCATTAGTATCAGTTGCCATACTACGTTTTATTGCCCTCACAGCTAACAAAACTAAAAAAACAACAACAGTGAAATCTCTAAACCAACTGTTGTTTGAGGGCTGGACAAAGCCAGTAGATGGATATTATGTAATTGTATATGGTGTCATTATGCACGGTGACATAGCTGTGTCACAGAAATGATGGCAGGACTACAAACGAGCAAGTCAAGTGCAAGTGTTTTCTGATGGAGAAATGAACTCGTTTTGACAGTGACTTTGTAACTTTACAGATTGTTTATATGCACAAACAGATACTCACTAAAGGAAAGATGAAAAAAAAAAAAAAAAAAGAAGCATGGTGCCCATTAACAAAACACACAAATGGAATATTAACATGCATGTAGCCTATATGCATAAACATTACTGCAATATGAAAAATATATCTGTGTCGACAATTTGCTTTCCTAGCTATAATAACATCCTCACACACGCTGCAACCACACACAGCGCACAGATGCAAGCCTCGAGCTTGTGCTGATTCACCATGTCCCTTTTCATTACTTCAACACATGACTGCCCTTATACTGCTCTCTCTGGATCTACATAGAGGAGACTCAAGGGCAGAACTGAGATCCCGTATTCACACATACCACCGGGATTTCTCCCTTCCTTCTGGGCTTGGAGGGGGTTCAGAAAACTAGTCTTTTGCAAAAGCACAGGTTTCTCCTAAAATTTAGGAAAACCAGGGAATAGTAAAGCATGGATAGAAAAGCACACCGTCTAGTGGGCAATAAACAGAGGTCTTTTTCTTTGAGGAGTGGACAGATCACACAGAAGATGGAAGCTGGCGGTTATGTAAGCTTCTTGTTTATGTCATCCACTATACAGAAGACCACAAATAATGAACCCTTCTCATTTAATGCAAGGACTGACCATCATACTTAAATGTGGATAATCATATGTAATTCGCAGGGATAGGTTATCATTATAAAATATGAACACAAACAGATTGCTGGCAGAAGCCCAGTGGCAAGGGAGTGACTAAGGATAATGTCTGTGTCATTATTCAGCACGACACATTGGAGATTCGCTGCACATCTCCTGGCACACGTCTCAAGCTGCACTCCTACTGCTTACTGCCAGGCGTGTGGCCTGAAGATGCAACATTCTGCATCCTTCCAGCATGCTAAATAAACCAAAATATCATGAAAGTCTTGCAAAATGAAATGCAAGTGTATGCACTAGGCTGGCTTTTATTACAGGAAAAGCAATAGCTTCTTAAGTGAGTCCTTTCAAGCCTTATGGGCTTCTCCAGTGCAGGAAAAATCAATAGTATCCACAGAAAACCCAGCTGGCTTTGCTTTCGTGGAGAGATCACATGCTGACTCCCCTGGAGGAACACCACTGAAATATTCATGCTTGTAACTAAGGTGTGATTCCTCTGCTCAGAGTGTGTCTCTGTGTATTTTATTATGCAAAGCCTGTGAATAATTATCTCTGCTGGTATTCTGGAGCATGTGAATTGCAGACCTAAGCTCATTAATGTAATGCACCCTGAACATTCATCAGGTGCATTTGGACTGGGCTTTTCTGAGCCAATCAATCGCAGCACTGGTGTGGAGCATAGCAACCGTGACCAGCAGGCGTTTCATAATCGCCAATTAGGATTAGTCAATACTGCAAAAGATGGAAAATTAGCAGATCATTCATATTTGAAGCAGTCTGGCCTTTCATCATCATTGATAGTATCATCACGCTCATCACTTTTAGCAGTGATACATCTCAATCACAGCTCACAACTCATGCTGGGAGAATTTCCATCTACTGTGACGTGCATTCCCTCTAACTGCAACCAGAAAACATAAAGACAGTCTCTGTGATGTAGAAAGCAGCTCTGGTGCTCAATCTGCTTTATTTGCGTTGTGACAAATGCTGTTGTAAATCAAACCTCTTTGCATGCAGCCATCTGCTAAAGAGGCGCATAAAAAAGACTGGTGGTGCTGTCCAAGGTACCAATCAACTTTGATTGAGGGAGAAAACTGAGACTGAGAGTGTACCTCTAAAACAAGGTGCAAACTTATCAAAGCTGGTTTGAATTCTAATGGCACACAATTCAAATGCATCAATCAACAAGTTCAGGTCAAAGCAAGGAAACTTACCACTCGTGTTGGGGCTCGTCGATGACCAGCAGGATCTTGAACTTCCGTGACACCGCCGCAGGACTTTGCTCCACGAGTCCCGCAGAGGCGGCGGTCTGCTTCACCACATTGGTGATGGAGCTGAAGAACCCCAAGCCGCTGGATTGGGCAGGCTGTGACCGTCGCTCGGGGGCCGGAGAAGAGGTGGGGGACTTGTCCGGCGGAGGGGCCGATGGGGCAGGAGTCGCTCCGGCGGGGGCTTTGGTGGCAGCAGTGGGAGGAGGCGGTGGAGGTGGGTCAGGCCTCTGGAGATCAGACATGTAGCCGTTGGGCAGGTTGGCAATGAAGCTGCTGTCAGAGAGACGACGGCGTAGGAAGTTCATGGCTAGTGAAAGTTAAGCTCTGGGTAAAGGTGAGGGTTGCCTGGGATTCGTAACTCTTGTGCCG
This sequence comes from Cyprinus carpio, assembly GCF_018340385.1. NCBI lineage: Eukaryota > Metazoa > Chordata > Actinopteri > Cypriniformes > Cyprinidae > Cyprinus > Cyprinus carpio. The sequence continues at coordinate 2,034,104 of NC_056607.1, read as the reverse complement.
CTTCTTAAGAGCGCAGGGTTGATATTGCTGTTGAATTTCTCCGTCTTCCTCCACTGACAGCTTGAATGCCAGGAAGAGATGCTCACGCTCTGCCTGTGTCTCCCTCCCTCCCTCACTTGTGCTGCTCTCACACGCTCCCCTCCCCCTAGTCCCTCACGATCTCCTACATCATTGCTTACGCGGCCCTACTACGTTGTACTGCAGCTGCTAAACAGGGTTTCCAATAAATATGCATGGCAGGAGGGGAGCTCCTACAGCAATTCCCCCGCCTGTGAGTCTCTCCTCCTCTAGCTCCCTCTCTCTGCTCCTCGGATTGACCCGCAGACCCCGGTCTGGCAACGCTGGGGCTGGAGGAATAGGTCTGCAGATGGTGGAGACACGCGTCAGTTCGGCTCTCTGGGGGTCTGTGAGTGTCTCTGAACATTGATCCTCTGCCATCGTTTAGTCAGTGATGCTCTCCTGAATACAGAAGCTCAATATGCCAAGCCAACGTTGGGCCATTACTGCAGAAAATACAAACAACATGGAGGCTGAGGAATGGTGATCACGATCGACAGTGGCATTTTACACAGCCGGGAAAAAGAAATACCATTATTAGTGATTCAGTCCAGCTGGAGCAACATGAGGTAATGAGATTTGCTCAAAGGCTCGATGGTGATGAGTTTACACCACAACACACACTAGTGGCCCACAATAGTAATGAGCACCTTAGCAAAGACGACACAGAAACAGTGCACATACAAAATATATGTGCACATGCAGAGACAATATAAATGCATTTATAAAGAAATTACAGTTGAAGAAATTGTTTTAAGAAACAAATGTCTTAAATGTGAAATTATAAATACAGAAACATAACAGCAAGGGTATGTGCATGGGTATGTAATGAAGAAGTTGTAGCTGGGAAACATCGATGGACACTGAACTGCAGAGATAGTGTTTACTAAAGCTAGCATTGCTATTATTATTGTTCATACCCAGAACACCCTGCAACCACCAAACAACACCTACACAGACACTGACACAAAGGACAAATGATTTGCAGCAGTGGCTTTGTCGTATTCAGTACAGACAGCCTTGTTGCGGCGTGATGCAACATGAGTGATAACGGTTGTGTCTGGTGTAGATATGGTGTAAAAACCACTCAGAACACACAAGCAACTGTCTAACAACCTGCTGAGAAAAAAAAAAAAAACCTGAACACCCTAACCAGGGTTTTCCTGGCTCGAAATGAGGTGGAGGTGGTACCATCCTGGTCATTTGCATACATACTGCATACATACTCAGCTGGCTGAAGCAAACACTCTTTACAATCAACGTCATCTAATTAGATGGTCAAAGAAAGTGATAATCATCAAGCATATTCTTCAAAAAAGCTAACCCGTTGAACATTAATTAAAAAGAACATAACAGCTAAAAGAGGCCCTTTTGCAGTGTAATTGAACATAAACATAAGGTTGTTAAACATTGCATTAAAGCCATACCCAGTGCACAACCAGAGGCAGAATGTTTCAGAACCTTATTTTTCATTTTATAAAACCTCTTCATAGTCCAATGCTTCCTGATCCACATCACTTTGATCCCAATACACATTTATCCATTTATTATAAAGAGTCTTTATAGAAAAAAAATAAAAATCTTACATTATAAAATATAATTGCATTAAGGTAACAGATGCATTAGAGATCAAATTAGCATCATGCTACTGTACATAAGACAATTTATTTGATTTATACTATGTTTTTCCTCAAAAATCACTTTAAACTGCCCCCTATACCTTTAAATAGGGCACTATTTGATTGGACAGCCATTTGTAGTGGAGTCTGAAACCATAGCAGATGTTTTAAGAGTGCACTCATTTAATCCCATAATGCACCACAAAAATCAGTGTACCGATGTACACTCAGTCAACAGCTAGAGAATACCCACATTGCACTGCAAGGGCCATGAATAGAATTTATGATTCTGTCTAAAGAAATATGAAGTAAACATGAAAATATATCAACATTTCTCCAAACATTCACACTTTTGGACTAAAAATCGTAATGGATGCTGTTGTCGACAGTCAGAGGCAGCACAAATATTTTCACAGATGCACTCGCCTCAGAATTGATCCTTTGCAGGGAGCTTGATTGACAAGTGATCTGACCAATCATAACACTGAATCCGCCGTTTTGTCCTCCAAACAAATTAAACATGAGAGTAGATTGATTTCGGTGGAACTTGAAAAATGCTGTGTATTGAGGTCTTTCCATAGTAGAGATAAAATATACTGTAAGTTCAATAGGAATAGGTTTATTCATGTTTATTTTGTGCTTAAATAAATAGGTGCACAATAATTTAACTTGACGAGTTAAAGAGCGACCAAACTGTAATTTTTTTGTGTATTTTGTAAAAAATACACCCTAGTAACTGCCTAACAACATAGTAAAAGAAACACCCTGAACACACTTACAACCGCCTAACGGCATGGTAAAAAAAAAAAATAAATTGTCCATTGTCCACACCAGCGGCTGCCTAACAACATGGGAAAAAGAAACACTCAGAATACATTAGCAACTGCCTAATAACATGAAAAAAAAAAAAAAAAAAACCCGGACATACCCTAGTGACTCTCTAACAACATGGTAAAAAAAAAAAAAATAACCCTTAAACACCCTAGCGACTGCCTAACAACATGGTAAAAAAACAAACAAAAAAACACCCGGAACACCCTAGCGACTGCCTAACAACATGAGGGGAAAGAACACCCGGAACACCCTAGCGACTGCCTAAGAACATGAAGGGGAAAAAACACCCGGAACACGCTAGCAACTGACTAACAACATGGTAAACAAACACCCGGAACACCCTACCAACTGCCTAACGACATGGTAAAAATAAAAAAATAAAAAACGGGAAAACCCTAGCAACTGCCTAACAACATAAGGGGGAAAAAACACCCGGAACACCCTAGTGACTGCCTAACAACATGAGGGAGAAAAACACCCCTAATGGAAAAAACACCCGGAACACCCTAGCAACTGAATAACAAGGTGTTAAGTAGCGACTGCCTAACTACATGGTATAAAAACAAACCAAAAAAACTGGAACACCCTAGCAACTGCCTAACAACATAAGGGGGAAAAACACTCGGAACACCCTAGCGACTGCCTAACAACATGAGGGGACAAACACCCTAGCGACTGCCTAACAACATGAGGGGACAAACACCCTAGCGACTGCCTAACAACATGAGGGGGGAAAAACACCTGGAACACCCTAGCGACTGCCTAACGACATGAGGGGACAAACACCCTAGCGACTGCCTAACGACATGAGGGGGGAAAAACATCCGGAACACCCTAGCGACTGCCTAACAACATGAGGGGACAAACACCCTAGCGACTGCCTAACGACATGAGGGGGAAAAACATCCGGAGAAACATCCGGACAAACACCCTAGCGACTGCCTAACAACATGAGGGGACAAACACCCTAGCGACTGCCTAACGACATGAGGGGGGAAAAAATCAAAAAAACATCCTAGTATAAAAACAAACCAACAAAACTGGAACACCCTAGCAAATGCCTTAGAGAATGAGTGGGGAAATGAGTGTAGCGAACAGCCCTAACGACATGAGGGGGAAAAACATCCGGAACACCCTAGCGACTGCCTAACGACATGAGGGGGGAAAAACATCCGGAACACCCTAGCGACTGCCTAACGACATGAGGGGGAAAAAAACATCCACCCTAGCAACTGCCTAACGACATGAGGGGGGAAAAAAACAAACACCCTAGCGACTGCCTAAACACCCTAGAACACCCTAGCGACTGCTTCTAACGACATGAGGGGAAAAAAACTGCCTAACAACATGAGGGGGGACAAACACCCTAGCGACTGCCTTACGGGAAAATTAACAACATGAAGGAGGGGGAAAACATGAGGGGAAAAAAACATCCGGAAACACCCTAGCGACTGCCTGAGGGTGGAAAAAAAAACATCCGACATGAGCCTAACAACATTAGCGGGACAAACACCCTAGCGAACTGCCTAACAAACATGAGGGGGGGAGCAACGGAAAAAAACATCCGACGGGACACCCTAGCGAACTGCCTAACATTACGGAAAATAACCTAGCGACTGCCTAACAACATGAGGGGACAAACACCCTAGCGACTGCCTAACAACATTAGGGGAAAAATCACCTGTAAAACTTTGGTGATGTACTTTCCTTTGAATTGTCTAAGGAGCAAAAGATTTGCAGCAACACTGAAAGAATATATTAATGCTGTATATACTACATGAATTTCCTCTGTTGGTAAAAGCTCTTTTTCACGCTTTCTTACATCTGAAAACATTCACTAGGCTTCAGATGATAAAATGCCCCTTCATGTCTGTGTTTATTTAGAACATAAATCTATTCTGATATCTTTGTATAAATATTATTATGGGATGCTCATGTGCTATAACTCTTATTTTGTGGACAGGTTTTATTAGTGGTGACTATTCATACTTAGTGTGAGTTTTAAACTTCAGACACCAATGCTTTTGTTACGACCAGATACCACAATACAAAACACTCAGAGCAACCTGGCAACTGCATATCGACACCATGGCAACAACCCACAGCATCCTGGCATCGCAGTGGCTGATTGTGCACTGCTGTAAACACAGAAGCGTGCTAAAGGATGAACTCTGAGGGTGAGAAAGGGTTAAATCGATGTTGACTCATCTCATGTCACGAGTTTCTCAGGCTAAATTTTCATTTATGTGCGAGGCCCAGTGGGGACAACTACACGCTGATGGCAAACAGGAAAAACGATAACAAATATGAGCATAATTGCATTGTGTCTTGTGTAATTAGTGAGATGAATGTGAATGAGTGTGGGTTTTGTGCTGTAGTGTAGGAGAACAGCAAGTGTGTATGATGGTGATGCTGCGAGTGCTGATGCTCTAGTGTTAGTGCTGGACGTGTGAGTCAGTGCTGACATGCTAAGCTCATTCTGACCTCCATTTTTCAAGCAGGTGCTGCTCCAGCATATTACAACACAAAGACCTCTGATTAACTTTAACTGCGATGCAGAGAAGATGCTGAACATTCATGCACACATGACTAGACTGTGATCAAAACATGGGAAAGCAACCACATGCATTTTTCATATCATATACTTTTGAAGCTTTGATATGATCTCTTGCATAAGAACAGGTCTGGAAGCACTTATATTTCTATAAGTGGTTTAGAAACGTTTGCTCATTTGCAAGAAAAACCAGATGAGCTGCTGCTGATGCTATATTCTGCTCAAATTATGGCTGAGACAATTGCAGAAGAGGTCATTTGCAATTTAAAGTTTTTTCAATGTTTGATCCCAGCAATTCTTGTTTTATATTTACAAACTTTCAATATTTATTAATCTATTTTGTCTATATATTTATGCCATAGAGTTAAACTCGTCAGCTATTTTATTATGATTATGTGCTGTTTTTTATGTGTGGTATTACAAAAATGGAATGTTTAGTGAAACATAAAAGGAGGCCTGCTAACACATTAAAATCTGAACTTTATGCCTCAAAACTCATGCATACATACATACATAAGCAAGGCTGGTATTTTAGCATGCACCTGATTTTTCTCGTAAGAGCAGTTGCAGACATTTGTACATTTTATGGGTCTGGCTTCCTGTCTCATCTGCGTCCAGCTATTTTTAGCTGTACAGAATAGCTGGTTTTGCTAGTAATTAGTATGTCTTATTATTTTAATGCATTATCTTTAGCTAATATGCTACAATACATTGAATTACGTCTTTCTTCATCTATTTTATTATTTATACTGCAGTGTTTTTATTTGTAGTTAATAGATGTTATAATATCTTTTATACCTCTGAATTATTTAACATGTTAAAAATGTTTTTTTACTTGTTTATGAACTGAATTTGTGAAAATATTTTTGTATAAATTTGCATTTGTTTTGAAAGCTGTAATGCACTAGTCAAGATTAAAAACCGATTTAAAAGGTGATAATATCGGCTGGGACAAACCCATCTGCTTTAATAAAATTAGCACTGGGTTGTAAACACATGAATATGAAGATGCTTTCTATTGCTTACACTCTGTATTCGAGCAGATTTCATGTTCTCTGCTAAAGTGTGTATATTCTGGCAATCGGCCATCCTCTTTCCCTCTAACGAGAAGTGCTGCATTAATTATTAAGCTTAATGTCATATTTTTGTTAGAGCATTGTGTTGATCAGAGAAGTGATTTGTCCTCTTTGCTGAGATGCTCAAGCCTCACAGGCTGCTTTAACTATAGCAGTGAGCGCATCTCCATGGAGCATCTCCATGGAAACTGGCAGTAAAGTGTTGAGAATGAGTTTAGGTGGAGATTGGTATTGGAGTGTGAGTCTTCCTCCTCAGCTCTCTGCGGACAGATGACCAGGCACAGTGAGGTACTGACAAACTCTGACATGGACCGTTCTGAGGACAGTTTGATGAAGATGAGCTTACCTCATGACCCAGTCAATGAAGAAAACACAATACTAGACGACAGTTCTCTTTGAGCTCAAGAGGAAATGCTTTGCAGCCTTATTCACTGCATGCAGATGATTTACTCCTCACAGAAGAATCACTGTATTTATACAGGCTAGCCCTCAAATTCAGTGTCACGCCATTTGAATGTGCATTAATATTCAGAATGATGTGTAATGCATTCTGATAAAGAGGAATCTTCAGCTGGAGTGAGACTGAATTCAGACTAGATGTGAATGAATGCTGTCAGATCAAACTGTCGGTCCTTTAGTGCTCTCTAGTGGCTGATCAGGAGAACACAGCAACACATCACTCTTCACTTTACCTACACATATATACTGTATATAAGGCCTTTTAAGGAACTCCAACATACCACAACATTTTATTGCATTTGACTTTAAAATTGTTTCCATATTTATTTATTTTTGCTGCCTATATTTAGAAAAATAAATAAATAAATAATAATAATAATAATAAAATGACCTAGTATGTCATAATGTCATAATGGCAATTCTGTCCCACAATGAGATTTTCTCATGGGTAATTTTTTTATTTGTAGTAGCAACAAATATATTATTGTAGTTTTTTTTTTTTTTTTTTTTTTTTTTTTTTTTTTTTTTTTGGAAGTGAAGCAATGTGTCTTAGTCATATTTAACCCTACACGTAACAAAGACAAACAAACAAATAAATAACTAACTTTCAAAAGTCTGGAGTCAGGTTGTTTATTTTATTTATTTTAAAGACATTGATACTTCTACTCATCAAGGATGCATTAAATCGATTAAAATGGAAAATAAATAAATGCTGTTCTTTTGAACTTTCTATTCATTTGTCAGTCCTGAAAAAAAAGAAAATGTATCAAAGTTTCCTCAAAAAATATTGTACAGCACAACTGTTTTCAACATTGATAATAATCAGAAATGTTTCTTAAGGACAAAATCAGCATATTAGAATTTCTGACAGTATGTGTGCATTTGTGCGTGTGTGTGTGTTGAGAATGTAAAAATCGTATGTGTGTCGTGTGTATGGTGACTCTGTGCTCTCCGCAGCAGCAGTGTGTTCCTCAGGACCTCAGTCTGGAGTTCACCTACAGATCCGCGGTGTTCAGAAGGACTGGCAGCTCTCCGGGGCAGATGGGGGTAAGTACTGACAGATCAGATCAGCAGCTTCATCAGAACTCAGAGGTCTGTGCTCAACATTAAGCTCTGTTTGTTATGTGTGTTTCAGAAGTGCATGCTGGACTTTGTGTTTACTGTGGATGATCATGGCACACCACAAACCTCATCAATCCAGGGTAAATGGATATATATATATGTGTGTTGAGAGGTTTGGGGTCAGCCTTTGTTTTTTTTTTGTTTTTTTGAAAGAAAATGAATCAGTGATGCATTACTTTGGTCAAAAGTGACAGTAAAGGCATTTATAATGTTACAAAAGATTCTTAAATCTTAAACAAATTCTGTTCTTTTGAACTTTCCATTAATCTGTGAATTCTGAAAAATGTATCACAGTTTCCAAAAAATATTGTGCAGCTCAGCTATTTTCAACATTGATAATAATCAGAAATGTTTCTTGAGCAGCAAATCATCATATTAGAATGATTTCTGAAGATCATGTGACACTGAAGACTGGAGTAATGATGCTGAAAATACAGCTGCGCATCACAGAAATAAATTACACTTTAACAGATTCACCTAATATGACTGATTTACTGTATTTTTGATCAAGTACAGTAAATGGAGTCTTGGTGAGCGGAAGAGACTTCTTTCAGAAACATGGAGAAATCTCACCAACCCCAAACGTTTGAACAGTAGCATATAGTCTAAACAGTTCAAATGTGTTTTGCTGTTTGACGTGCTGAAGTCATAAACACATGTTTGCAGGTGATCAGGTACGGGGTGATCGATGACCTGCTCATCCGCCGCAGCTCTGTGTGACGCTTCTGAAGGAAAGAGAGGAAATAACACTCGGCAGGAACTAAACACAATCCTCTGCAGCAGCTCTTTGTGAATCCAGTTATTCTTGTTGGATATGGTCATGGCCCATGAATTTACAGTTATGGAAATACTTTTTTAAATATATTTTTACGCACAGTTTCTACCCAATAAAATATTTTACAACTTGGCATAGCTGGAAAAATTCATTATAAAAATGCCATGGGGTTATACAAAGTTTTTTGTTTGTTTGCTTGTTTTCATGGCTTTTGCAGGTGTAGAAATCACACTTTTAAAATGAGGTTTCCTTATTTATCCAGGTTTTCCAAAAAATCCAAATTTATTGTTTAGTCTTATTTTAAATAATTTTGAGTCGTCTTGAGGCCCCTTGGTTGAGAACCACTGACGCTTTCTAATAAAGATCCCTCGTGTGTTGTCGTCTTCATCTTAACTGGTCTCCATATACTTAATAAAAATCTCTGTTTATTAAGCGAAGGTATATTTTGAAGATGAGGAGATCTTTTTCAAACGCATTAGTTTATTAGTAGTTGATGTGTTTGGATGAATCTTTCAGAAAGCACTGTTGTCACTGGACATTTGTTATTAGTATTAATATTGGACACTTCTGAGTCATTTGTTTCAGTTTAGAGAAGCCAGATGTTCAAGCATGAGTCCGTACATGTTTTTGTCTCTCTAGGTTCGAATTCTGCTCCAGAAGGAGAATGGCAAACTTGAAAAGTGCCGTGATCGCTTCGTTTCTCAGCCGTCAGACAGTTTCTCAGCAGAAGACCTCTTCCTCCAGATAGCAGGCTTGTCCTACTCTGGTGAATGTTTCTTGCATTCATTTGACATTTTTACCCAAATCTGGTTCGAGTGTTTGAAACCTGTGTCAAACATCTCTCTGGTCTTTCTCATGGTGTGGGATTTCAGGATGCTGTTTGGTGAGGAAAAATCCAAGTTTTCCAACATTGTTAAAGACAACATGCCACATTTATATAACAGTATTGTTTGGGAGTGTCCTCGTGTGAAGCACAAGCCTCAGCAGGGCCGCTGGAGGTGACACGCTCTGATTTCTGTGTCTAGCCATGTGGCCAGTCTCACTAAAGCAGGGTCTTTTGCATGAAGCACACATGAAAGCATTATTAGCAGGGGTGCAAATAAAAAATGTGCTGTGTAAATAAGTTCAGAGCAATCATTTGCACACCGACATGGTTGACAGCTGTTGCACAATTACCATTTTAGATCAACAGACTATACTGGATAAGATTTCTATAGCCCCTTTCACACTGCATGTTGGTCCCAGAAAATTGCTGGATTGCCTTCTGTGTGAAGGCAAACACGTCCTGGGATTGAGTGATTTTAAATATTTAAGAATTCTGATCCTAGGTTCGTGTCTGCTCCATGCACAAGCACTGACAGCGGCAGACTGTACCAGCTTTCATGTGAGAAAGCAGAGAAGAGACTTTTCATAAAGAAGAACCTCCCACTTTTCCTTAAGAAGCAGGCTTATCTGGGATGATTGTTCATTCGTTCAGTCTTTACTGTAGCAGTTCAAAAAAAACTTTTTTTCTGATTTACACAGAAAACTTTTTTTCATGTGCACATGTAACAACAATGATGTAATAACTAAGCATACTGTAATAACATGTTGTATGGAGGTCAGTCAAGTCAAGTCAAAAAAAGAAAAAGAAAAATTAAATCAGTGTACCGAAACCACAGGCCTGTCGAACTGAAATAAAACATGTCCTAACTAAGACCAAACACAGCCCAGGATACAGAGAGCTCCTGAGATCAAGACAGTGACTATAATGACAGTCCAGCAGCAAACTCCAGGATTAGAGCTTTAATATCTAATTATTACGGTTTAATATCTGTCATAGACTGCTGTATGTCTGTAACCCCACATCTCTACATGTTTCATCTTGTACTGGTGATTTATGCTGATTTATTTTAGTTTGCCTCATAGGGAGCACAATTCACCACATTTTTGAAAGCTCTGTTAAAGCCAAAGTATACTTTAGTTTTTAGCATAAGAGTAATTCATGTAGTAGTAGTAGTGATAATAATGTCCTTTATAAGGCTTTCTGAACACTTGAAGTCACTTTACAATGCAAAACAATACGACAGTCAGCACTGAGGTCTGGTTTAGATCCAGAGAAACACTGTGCACAACGATACAGTCTGAAGGCATCATCATTTACCATGGGTTTACTGTAGTAACTGCATCTTGGTATTGTGGCAGAAATGTGGAGTATTTACATTGAATTTCATTATATTTTTAATGTGGACATGCATTAAATGAGTAATGGAATGTATTTACAATATATATAGGGTTTGTGTGTTAATACTAAATGTATTTAGACTACTGTTTTTCATACAAATACCTAGAAACAATATAGTTAATTTTTTTACCATGGTATTGAGGTGTGGTTATAATGATCTAAATGTATGCTACAATGGAAAACTAATAGTTCATTTTCATAAAACTCAAACAAGTCAGAATATTTACATTTTTACAAAATAAAAATGAGGTTATTGTTAACAATTGTTTTTTTTTTTTTTTTTTTACCAATGTTACTGTTTTTCAAGCTACTGTCAAATGTGCATTTCTAAAAGACAATAAAAAATGTAATAATATAAACACTGCAGCATGCACTGCAAACTGTGCTGAACTGAACTGATCTTACTGCTTTTTACGGCAGAATTCGGATTTGTCTCATTGATGAAGTTTGCATAACTGATTATTTTTCTGTTTGTTACTGTGAAGCTGCTTTAAAAATCAGTATTGCATGTCTAAGTGCTGTAGATGTAAAGCTGACTTGACTGCACATATAAAGCTGCCGTGGCCTTCTATCCCAGCTGCAGCAGGTTAACTCGGGATGGTGGTGTGTTTTCGCTCACTAGCTGGACACAAGCCCGGAGGGTCAGTTCACGCAGCTCATGGCTCTCTCCAGCAGCAGATCACGCGTCTGGTGGAGCGTCCCGGGAAGAACAGAGACGTGGAGGAGATGCCGCTGCAGGTGGCACAGGAACCGACTGTAGCTCCGGCGTGCAGCAAGGTAAAGCACGCTCCAGAGCTCGAGCTCATCTGAGTAGCACACCATCAGGAGATGAACCGAGGAGCAGACAAGCAGTGGTTTTCACAGAGACTCGCCCAACTGGCCGGCTGGGTTTCTCCAGCGGCCTCACCCACACGTCTCTTTGTCATAATAACCGTCAGAGCATTTCTCACAAACACCTGCTCATGTACTGCACTTCACCATTATGGGATGCTGGACTAGTATTTGCATTGATTTTTAAAGGGATAGTTCATGCAAAAACGAAAATCACCCCAAGATTTACTCACTCTCAAGCCATCCTAGGTGTGTACTACCGGTCAAAAGTTTGGGATCAGTGAGACTTTAAATGTTTTTTAAAGAAGTCTCTTCTGCTCATCAAGGCTTCATTTATTTGATTAAAAATACAGAAAGAAAAAAAAAAACGGTAATCTTGCAAAATGTTATTACAATATAAAATAATGGTTTCTATTTTAATATCCTTTAAAATATTATTTATTTCTGTGATCAAAGCTGAATTTCCATCAGCCATTACTCCAGTATAAAGTGTCACATGATCTTCAGAAATCATTCTAATATGATGATTTATTATTAGAATTATCAGTGCTGGCAACTGTTGTGCTGCTTAATATTTTTTTGGAAACTGTGATACTTTTTTCTTGATTCTTTGATGAATAAAAAGTAAAAAAGTAAAGATAAATCTTTGCTATCACTTTTTAACAATTTAACACATCCTTGCTGAATAAAAGTTTTAATTTAAAAGAAAGAATAATGTGCTGACCCCTCACTTTTGAACTGTAGTGTGTATTGTTAGAAAAGATTCTATTTTAAATAAATGATCTACTTTTTAACTTTTTATTCATCAAAGAATCCTGAAAAAAGTATCACAGGTTCCAAAAAAAATATGAAGTATGAAGCAGGTTTCAAACATTGATAATAAATCATCATATTAGAATGATTTCTGAAGATCATGTGACACTGAAGACTGGAGTAATGATGCTGAAAATACAGCTGCACATCACAGAAATAAATTAGATTTTAATGTACATTAAAATAGAAAAACATTATTTTACATAATAATAATATTTCACAATATTAAGTTTTTTTTCCTGTATTTTTGATCAAATAAATGCAGCCTTGATGAGCAGAAGACACTCTTGTAAAAAACATTAAAAATCGTTCTGATCCCAAACTTTTGACCGGTAGTGTGTATGATAGTGGTGTAACGGTACACATATTCTTGTTCGCATGTGAACCGAACAAATACAGCACTTTTTATTTTAGGAAATTCAGACAATAAATGGCATTTTGACAGTCTCTGTGGCATGACAGATCACTGTATAAACGCCTCTGACAGCAGCGAGGAGCTCGAGTAAGTGTGATCATCCCTTCATATTTATTACTACACTGTAAAAACAATTCCGTAACATTTACTGTAAAAAAACCAGCAGCTGGGGTTGCTGGAATTTTACCATAAAAAGTATGGTAGCAACATTTTAGGTTTTACGGTTTAATCTTAAATTTACAGTTAGCCAAGTTTATGTCTCATTAATGTACAGCGGCACAAACTGATGGGGCCGAGCCGGCCGCTGTTGATGTTTACAGTGTTCTTTTTCTAAAGCACTGGATTATATAGAGGACGTCTGTTGTTGTTGTTGTTTGTTGTATGTATGTATACATTAAATTTAACATATATATATATAAAAAAAAAAAAAATCAAATTTGAAATGTAACACAGGGAATTGTGGGAATGTCAATTTACGGTGTTTCACCTTATACAGTAGGGGAATTTACCATTAACCATTTAACAGGTTTTTACTGTAGCATTTTTACAGTCTTTTACCGTTAAATTCAGGGTCATTTTTACAGTGTAGAGTCATTTAAAACATTGAACAGTAATAAACAGTTTATGGAGACTACAGCAGGTGTGATAAAATAATAGTAAATGGCAGTCAAATACCTGGCAGCATATATTTTCTACAGCACAGTACTGTAATATGTTTTACAGTAGTAAACTGTTGCAGCAGATTACAGTAGGTACACTGTAAAATTACAGCATTATGGAGCCAAATCTAGCTGCCAGTAGTTTAATGTAATTTAACAGGATTTTTTTGTGTGTGTGTGTGTGTGTGTGTGTGTACAAATGGTATAAAATTTGAAAGAATAACTAAACCTCTATGAAACCCCGGTCAATAAAGCATTTTTTTAAACATGGCACTTACATTGTTTAACTAAACTTTTATTGCAACCATTATAGCCTGAATGAATGAAAATGCATAATGTGATCTTCATGTTGTAACACTGCTAGAAGCTGATGATTAGAAAAAGACATTCCAGTTCACTGAAAATGGCTCAAACAAAAGATTATCTTAAAACATCATGCTTTTATTAAAACTGTCATATTAAAATTAATTATTAACACTGTGCTTCACCAGTGCTGGGCTGAACAGAACAATCCTGTTGCAGAATACAATGCAGTGATATTACAAACATTTTTGTTGCAGGACTCAATAATGTGACTATGTAAACATCTGCTTTCAGAAGCTTTGATTTTAACATTAACGTGCAGCTGCAGAACTCGTTGCCAAACATCTGATTTCAGAACACAATGCTGTGATTTGATTTGTGAATCGTTTTCATATATGATTTGACAAACATTTGACTGCAGAATTCAGTGCTGTGACTTTATGTAAACATCTTTCAGAACACAATGCTGTAACTTCACAACTTCACACTTCACACTCAGTGCTGAGACTTAAAGGGTTAGTTCACCCAAAAATGAAAATTAGCCTGTGTTGTACTCACCCTCAAAGCATCTTAGGTGTATGTGACTTTCTTCTTTCAGACGAATCCAATCGGAGTTATATTAAAACTGTCCTTCCTCCTCCAAGACTTTCAGTGGGGTAAGCAGGTGTTGGTTATCAACAGTTCAGAAAACATGAAATAAAGTGTGCATCCGTAATAAAACGTCCCTCACACGGTGAATAAAGGCCTCCTGTAGCGAATCCATGCAACATAATAAACACTTTTTTTTATGATGTATTATGTTTTTTATTATGTCACATGCAGGAGCAAAGGAAAACCAGTCTCCTCTTGGCTTATATTGAAATCCTCCCACATGTTTCTTTACAAACCCTCGTCTTGTGCTTCTAATTCATAAACGGCGTGTTGTTTTGTTCCGTGTTTGTCAGTTATCACGCAACTTCGACGTCTTACATCATCCGCCGGAACGGTTTCCATTTATGACATTCAGCAGAAGTGAGAAAAAAGTGTTTATTACGTTTGAAATGTGTATATTTATCTTATCACAATGCAAGACAAACATTACAGAATCAGGCTTTTAATTATTATCATCATTATTAATAATAATATTTTTATTTTCCTTTTTTAGGTCCCATTAGCAACACTAACAAAATGACAATTTAATGCACGCGTGATGTGCTTTATATGATTATTTCATCAATGCTGTAAACTTGACATTGTTAGGATTGAAATCTTTGGTACTCTTGCTTTTATTTTGTAGTTTAAAATTCAGTTTCTTCCCAGCACTCAAGAAGCACTTTTGGCATTTTCTGAATTGTGATTTGCAGAAATGCATTTCTATATTGATTTCACGTTTAGTGAGTGACTCGACTGTTTAAACACTGTCATACAGCGCAAAACAAGCTGCAGAAGACGTGGATGTATGTATGAATGTGTTAAACTAATGACTAAAGTCGTTCTCACTCTCTAATGTTCCTGAGAAAATCCCAGTAAACGTTTCTAAGTGCTTCTGTAAAGTGTGTTTGTGTATTGGCGGACTTCCTCTTCACGCTGTACCTGTTGCAAGGATGTGACGTCACTCCCTCATTAGCATAATGCATGCTGATCTCACTCCGCTGACCTCGACCAATGAGAACTCGCGACTCTCATCACCTGCTAGGAAGAGCATTCCATCATTCCAAGCATTCTTCCCGAGCAGCGCTGGCTCTGTCGCTCTCTGGGGGTTTGTGATTGGGGAGATTTCAAAGTGGCGCTTCAAGGCGGTATGTACTTTACACGACTTTAAACCGCCTGTTTTTAACATATACCACACTACATGTGAAGAAAGAGTGTGCGTGCGTTTTATGATCATTGCTGTAGTAAAAGTCAAGCAGCTCCAGCGTCTGAAGACAGCGCTTGTTACAATGTAACATTTCCCGCGGTGTTATTTACTGAACATGAGCTTCATGACACTGAGCGATCACTTTAAGAAGTAACGCTAGTAAACGAGTTCGTCGTGTTTAACACGCGGCGACGCAACTGAAACGCAACGCTTGTAGTGAACGAAGCGTTCTGTGTAATAACAAACGAAACGCGCGCGGGTTACTGCCGCGTCGCGTCCCCGCGTCTACTTTCTGAGTTCAGAAACCGCGTGTTAAAGTCGCTAGCGCTTCAGTGAGAGTTGTGTCGTGTCTCTCAGCTGTGGAATGTGAAGTGTGGGAAGCGCTTCAGACCTCACATGTGTGCAGGGTTTGTTCTGGAAATGCAAGAGAAAAATGCCACGAACCCGATTATGACTAAGGCTTTCCCAGAGCTTACAGAGTTAGCAGCTTCGGTTCGAGTGTGGATGATCTGATCTCTCTGTGAACAGAGTTTAATGATCTGATTCTGCATGCTCAGGGTCTGACCCAGGATGGAGACGCCTTTGGATGTTTTGTCGAGAGCAGCATCTTTAGTGCACCAGGACGACGAGAAACGTGAGTTTACCGAGTACTGCTTTCCAGACCATCTGTTGTGTGTGTTGCATTCCTGTGAGAAACACCAAAGCCATGGGTTCGATTCCCAGGGAATGCAGGTGAACGGAACGCATAATTCAATTCAAGAATACGCTTTCTAAATGTAAATGTTTAATTGACAGATAACTGATTAACTAAATGAAATGTGTGACCCTGCAGCACAAAACCAGTCATAAGCGTCAGTTTATTTATTTTTTTTAAAAAGAGATGTATACATTATAAATCATGTTTCCATTGATGTGTGGTTTGTTAGAATGACAATATTTGGCGGAGACAAAACTATTTGTAAATCTGAGGGTGCAAAAAAAGTCAAAATATTGAGAAAATCATCTTTAAAGTTGTCCAAATGAAGTTCTTAGCAATGCATATTAATAATCAAAAAATAAGTTGTGATATATTAATGGTAGGAAGTTTAGAAAATATCTTCATGGATCATGATCTTTACTTAATATCCTTATGATTTTTGGCGTCAAAGAAAAACTGCTTTTATTCTCCAGGGTCACACATCATCTCTACATTCCTCCTCCGTGTAGAGAGTTGTTGTATTTCCATAAGTGAGGCTGTGGTCTGTGTTTGTCCTGCCTGCATTGAGTCTTAGATCATTTACATGAGAAATGCCTTCACGTGATGCCCTTCGCTGCAGCTGCTTTCAGCTTAACGCACTGACACATGATATCCGAGCGCAGGAGTGTTATGAAACAATGAAACTTTGAAAAGAGCCGTGCTGTTTGCTGTCACATGTGCCGTTTACTCCGGCCAGGCCACACAGTTCCTCCCTGGACTGCCGTGTTTTCTCTCAGAAATTCCTGCCTAGATTAAATACCAACAAATCTCTGCAGGCATTGAGCGTTGTTGAAATTCATTGTGCAACATCTACATGTTGCAGCGGCCCGTTCCGTGAGGCTCTGCTGGGCTTGTACTGACAAAGCAGGATTTGGAGCAATGCTTCCAGCTTCACAGGGTTTGAATTTGATGAAAATGATCTCAAACTCTGAATGGCCTGGAGGTGTTTTTACATCAGGTTTGTAGAAATGTAGCACTGCATCAGTGTCTCATCAGTGGATGCTCTGGAGTGAATGGGTGCCGTCAGAATGAGAGTCCAAACAGCTGATAAAAACATCACACAGAGCGTGCATCTGGAGGAGCTCGGGACTGCTGTTGTTTCTTCCTCCCCCTGCTGTGTTGTTGTTTTGCGGGGGGCTGATGTCATGTTGTTGTGTGTGTGTGTGTGTGTGTGTGTCTTTGTCCCCTCACAATGAGTCTGACCTGTTTTCACAATAGAGCTGCTCCTGCTCGTTTGCATTTAGTGCTGGAACTCTTTAAGAGAGAGACTGACTTCAGCCAGACTCGTGCGTTTACACGCCACAGCAGTGCAACGGCTGATTCAATTCGATGCGAGAGCTCAATTACACGGAAGGTGTGGTTCTCTTTGTCAGTGGAGTCAGGTGACGGCTTGTATTCGTCTGCACGCTCGAGGCGAGATCACAGCGTGTCCTCTAACATCAGCACACAGACAGATCCTGCTCACACTCTTCTAATCTCTGTTAAAGTAATGTGCTTTCTCAAGGCCAGCAACTCAACTTCTTGAAAGACTCCATTGTACATTTTGTTGTTGGGCACCAAAAGTCTGAAAGAAATGATTTTTAATAATAATTTAAATACAAACCTAATGTGCTTCTGAATCTGTGTGATTTTTCACATTCATTAAAAAGTTCGGGAGCCAAATTGCTGGTGAAGAACTACATTACCCATGTTCTTAGAGAGAGATCCACCAATCAGATGCATTGCTTTTATCACGGAAACATAAATCGTGACAAAACAACTCATTAAACCTACACTCTCTAATTACTCTCAAATGTGCAGTACACTACTGTTCAAGTTTGGGGTCAGTAAGATATTTTACTTATTTATTTATTTGAAAGCCACATACTTTTATTCAGCAGTTACCATTAAATGGATCAAAAGTGATAGAAAAACCATTTATAATGTTACAAAAGATTTCCATTTCTATTCTTCTGTGAATCCTGAAAAATAAAATGTATCAGTTTCCACAAAAATATTGTGCAGCACAACTGTTTTCAACATTGATAATAATCAGAAATGTTTCTTGAGCAGCAAATCATCATATTAGAATGATTTCTGAAGATCATGTGACACTGAAGACTGGAGTAATGATGCTGAAAATACAGCTGCACATCACAGAAATAAATTACAGTTTAACAGATATTCACACAGAAAACAGCTGTTTTAAATTATAATATTTCACAATTTTACTGTATTGTAGGTGTGGATACTTTATGCAAAAAAATCATGGTATGCTTAGTTATGGTTGATAATGATAAAGCTCAATATGCACAATTAAAAAATCAATAAAATGTAATAATTCTTATGGCAGTTGTGGATTAATAAGTGATAATGATGATATGCCTGTCTCAAACTGGATGTAATTTAAGTTTGCAGTGAAGCTTTTTCTCTGTAATTGTCTGAAACTGGAGCTGACAGCAGCAGAGAGAGGAGTTTGGTTTCTCCGTGTCTGTGTCGGCTCTGCTAGCGTTCCTTCCTGCACCTGCAGGCCAAACAGGAGTCCCCGGCCATGCTTCGTTCCTCTTCGTGGAGGATTGATATTTCTTTATTGCTCTGAGGAATGGCCAAACACACGAGCTGAGCTGAGTTAATAATTACTCTGTGGGCTGTGAGGATCTGTGTCATGTCACGAGTAATAACATGCAAATATTTCAAATTCTTTATCACTTTCTGCTTCTAATAAATGAAAGCACTTTTGAAATTTATTTTGCCCTAGCAACCACCCACAACATCCTAGCAACTGCATTATTAATTGATTATTAATGCCTTCTCACGTCAGCTCTCTCTGTTTTAGAGTAACTGATAAGAGCTTTAATAATCCTTCTGAAAATACGTCAGTCAGCACCAGAGGTCGAAACATGAGCGTCTAATGATAAAAACAGAGCGTTTTCACTAGTTTTGTGTCAGGAAGCATCTCCTCGAGGGCTCTTTGGGTCGTTTGAGCTGCACACGTGTGTGAACCCGACCATTTGGCTCACAGGTCAAAGGTCACTGAAGTCATTGTCGTTGTGGCACACAAGCTGTTGTCCTGACGGGTTCCAGAAAGAAAAGACTAGCAGTGACATGAAATATATATAGACTGCGGGAATAAAAGAAGTGCTTCTCTCTGATTTCATCATGATAGAAAACATCATGGCAGGACAAAACAGCTACTAGTAGAGCTGATGTGTCAGTATATATGAAAAACAACAACAAATACATATCAATAATAACTTTTCTAAATAGTAGCTACTGGATATAAAGCCTACATCTAGCCAATCTCCACAGTGTACACACCAAATTATGACTAAATACCCATCTCAACCATCATGTGAATGAAAACTGTATCTGTGCATCAGCTCTTAAAGGGACAGCGGCCTGTAAATACCTGCTGCTGTCTGTCAGTAATGTTAATCAAACTACAAAACTCTGCTTTAACAGATTATTCTATATCTCATTCATACAGTGAACACTGTGCAGTGTTATTTTACACTTATTACATTTCTGTACCGAATACTAATGCAATAGTGACCTTATTTTATTTGTAACTTTGTTATGAATCATTGAGTAACTCAAATACAAACAATCGAGGCAAATGATTTGCCCTGAGGCTTTGTTTAGCCCATGTACTGTAACTACACACGGAACACTGTGTTTCCCCACGGACCGTTATTACTGACGCACAACCCGATAAACCTGGACATATTGAAGACTGTAAATCAATATACGGTAGCTAGTAATGGTGTCCCTAAGTTAGCTATGTTTCGTGAAAGACTAAGTGTGCCATTCATGTTGATTGTCTCATTCTCTCTGTGTGACACACACACACACACACACATACAGTTGTGCATAAAAATACCACAGAAAGAAAGTTAGTCAGCATCACACGAAGAGTGCTAGTTTTCACCTCTAAAAATCAACATGATTACTAATGTGATACTGATTTTATGCAACAGTTCAATAAACAAGCAGTTAATATTAAGAGACTTGCATTTTAGACACCATACTGCCTATAGTGCTTTTTGTTTTGTTCCTGAATGAATCACCCGTTTAAATGATTCGGTTCAATCGCAATGAATCACTTATTAACAGTGACGTGCTGCCACCTACTGGCAGTTTTAATTTCACATTTAAACTATCTTTTCATTTTTGAAACAATTGTAAATATCAGTATTCAGTGTTTTGTTTAAAATAACAACATATTATTTATGCATCTGTACCTGCAGGTTAAATGCATTCATGTCCCTCTGAGCTGAATTAAATAGTGTGTAAATAGACCTACATCTACACTGCGCTCCAAATTATTATGCAAGTGATATATCAGTAGAGTTTCGGTACAATAAAGAGTCAGATTTTTGTTTGTGTTGTTTTTCACATCATTTTAGATAACTGGTATCAATCTTAGACAGGTTTGGCCAATAGTTTGAGGTCTTCTGAGGTAAATGGAAACCCTTCTTAAAGAGATTGTTCCACATTATTAAGCAGGTCACAGTTCTCATGAAATATGTTGAGGAAGAAAGATGAGGTGTAAGGTCATTTTAGGGTGTCAGAATGACTTCTGCAAGATATATGGCGTTCATAACTGACCATTTTCTGCTGTGGTATAAAATGAAGAATAGTGCTCTTGGAAATAAAAGGATTTTCATGCAGATAAATCCCATGGTGTGAAACAGTGAAAGTGTGTTTCTACAGCCACTGTGCAGGTTTCTCTCTGTGAGGTTTGGTTAGCAGTGACTGAAACGTCTGTCTGCTGCTTCACCACATCAGTGCTTCCACCGTGATTATCAAACACGATGCTTTATTCAGGGATGGCTACAAAATCATGTGGAAACCATTCTAAGTGTTGTTTAAAAATGTTATATTGAAATGCTTATGCTGTTTTCCTCATTTTAGGTGAGTAATGTCATAAACCATAAAATAACACAAGTGAGAGTATGGAAAATGACAAACTGAAATGCATACCATTTTACTGATCGCCAAAAACAAGGTCAGTCATTTCAGCATAGGCCTTCAGTTTAAAACATTCTGAGACGCTTATATTCAGTCAAGCATATAATCTATATTACATATTGGATTTTTAAGTAATATTTAAACTTGAGAAGTTAATTTGTAAATCGCGGTCCAGACAGGCGTACAGCATTGATACTGACAGTGCATAGAATCAGACACAATTACATTCTGCTAGATCACATTTGAAAATATGCAAATATAGTTGCACTGAAATGATCACGTGAAAGCATTAGGATTTGTGCAGCACAGACAGCTGACATGTTTATTCCTCATTTATGCTTGAAATGATTGCTGTTGAACTATAAGTAAAGCAGAGCTGCCTGTGTTTCTTGTGCTGTAATACAGGGTTAATGGTTGGTCTGGTCACACTTTAGTTTGGGGACCAATATTTCACTAATAACTGAGTATTAACTAGAGCCCAACCGATATGTGTTATGGGGCTGATACTGATATTAGGGAGTAAAAATACTGATATATATATGTCGGCCGATATTCTTTATGTGTAGGCTATATAACAGTACAGTATAGTCAAAAGTTACAAGTTTTATAGTCTTAATTGGTCCCTAAACTAAAGTGTTACTGTTGGTCTTCATAAATATATTGTCAGCTCAGTAATCTGAGTATGAATTGAGAAAAGTGATGATATTTGCTTCCCGAACAAAGTTTTATGTTTTTGTATAAATTTGCATTAGTTGGCAATTAAAATGTACTCTCTTATTTATCTTAAGTAAGGATGTAGTTCTTTACTACATGATTACACTGAACATCAATGCCAGTTATGATGCTGTATGATTAAAGATACTATCAGATAGGTCAGACCTCTAAGGATAGGACACGATCATTCAATAGAGGGCAGTGTTGGGTAATGCATTACAAGTAACAACAGTTCTGTAATCAGATTACTTTTAATCTAAGTAACGCAGTCAAGGAAATATCTGAGTTACTTCAGTTTAAAATATAGAAAATCTGAGCAGTACACAGATGGTGTACTCTCTTCTGTGTCAGCTGCGCCGATGCGCTGTTTGCTTTCAACCCAAAGTGTAAATACATGTAAAAAACTATCCTTGTGGCGCGGCTGATACAGAAGAGCGTACTGCTCAGAATTGTCAAAATGGCACTACGCTGATTTGGAGAGACACAGAGGAGAGGAATTGTTGAAGAATGTCGTTATTTTGATTTGGAGAGACACAGAGGAGAGGAATTGTTGAAGGGTTAGTTTCTATTCGGTTATTATTTATTAATTACCACATCATTCCAAATGCTTTTCATACTTTCCTGGACCTTGACACTGTTATTTATTTGGCAGTCTATGGGACAGACACAAGCCTCCCGGTTTTCATCCAAAATATCTTAAATTGTGTTCCAAAGAAGAATGAAGCTTTTACGGGTTTGGAACGACATGGGGGTGAGTGATTAATGACAATATTTTCATTTTGGGGTGGAGTATCACTTTAACATAAAATAACTGTAAGTCCGTGTTTCGCTGTCTGGAGTCCGTTTGTTTCTTTGAATTGCAGCGATTCATTTGCTTCTCTCTTCTGTAGCTTTCGGCAGTCTGTAAAAGTATACCTCAGATGTATTTGTACAGTCAATCCAAAGCTTGTTTTTATTTTAGCTGTGTTTTGTGTGTTCTGTCGGTCACACTGAAAACCAATGCTGCCGCTCAGTGACACAGATCCAGTAGTTCTCACAGAACAGTACAGTAAAAAGTGCCTAAATACAGTCTGAATGGCCCCTGATTCCCTGAATCCCAGTAAAAGCAGAGAGGAGTGATGGGGCCACGGCACGACAGAGAGAGAGAGAGAGAGAGAGAGAGAGAGAACGAAGAGAGTGTGTGTGTGTGTGGTGTGAGAGAGAGAGAGAGAGAGAGAGTGTGTGTGTGTGTGTGTGTGTGTGTGATAGAGAGAGTGTGTGTGAGAGTGTGTGTGTGTGTGATAGAGAGAGTGTGTGTGTGTGTGTGTGAGAAGAAGAGTGCGTGTGTGTGTGTGTGAGAGAGAAAGAGTGTATGTGTGTGTGTGTGTGTGTTAAAGAGTTATGGTACACAATACCTAAACCAACCTCAATAACAGCATCTGTTCAGTCTGCATGTTTAGCAGAGGAACATGTAGATAACAAGTGCATTTTGTCGGCTGCTTAATGTAAATGCATACTAGTTAAAGACACGCAATAAACAACGCTGTGTTCGTGTTACTTGAAGCTTTTCCTGGCTGCTTTGTGACTGTGTGGCTTTGGGATGGGATTGCACCTGTGAAATCCTCTCATTAGGGTCTGTAGTGACCGCTGCGAGCGTCACAGGAGCGTGGTGTTGTGTTCACACTGTAAGTGCTGTTGTCCTCCTGTGGATCCACTCCCTCCCCAGCAGCAGGACGGATCTGCTTTCTTTTCCAAAACAACTACAACAATACAGCGTCCCCTAGAAACGGGAATGTCAGATGTGTTCCTCACACCTACGTAAGCTAATATCTGTCAGGCCCGGCGCTTATCGACGTCACTTAAAGGAGTAGTTCACTCACTCTAAAAAAAAAACACAACAAAAAAACTTTATACATTTAAATACCGAGTAATATTAATTAACTACATGTACTTTCTATATGGTTAGGGTTTGGCTTAGGAATACTTGCATGTAATCATGCATAGTTTATTGTTAATATAATAGTAAGTACATGTAACAAGGACACCTTAAAATAAAGTGTTACTAAAAAAAAAAAAAAAACATTCACCGGACACTCTTTTACATGCAGTTAAGGTCCTTGCAAACTGAGTACATATGTGTTTTTTTGTATTCGTCATCCTAAAAATTAGTCACGCACAGAAACCTTGCACACTGAATATGATGTGTATTCATTGTGGCAAAAAAAATACATCGCAAACCAATACAAAGAGTTTTCAAGCAGTGAGGAAAAGAGTTAAAAAGAGAAAAAGAAAAGAGATATCCTGAGATCTGGAGAGGAAGGAGAGGTCCACCTCTTTATGGAGGAGCTGCAGGATTATCTCGGATCGATGCTTTGCTAGCAATCTGTCTTTATGTTCCGTCTCTTTGTATTCCGCACGTTTTGTCAAACAGTGCTTTGTGCTGCGAGATGAAGTGGATCAACTTGTCAGATGCCATTCTGGATTTTGGCGTTCACTCTGAATTGTCAAAACACTTCTCAAAACGCTTGCTATGGATGTGAAAAATGCAGAAAATCAAACCCGATCCAATTTTTTTAAAGACGGACAGAAGAGGCACACCGTAAACATGATTGACACAATATGAGGTCGTATTTAATTTTTAATGTGCAAACATTTCGAATGCAGATTTTGGACTGTGCAAAGACCTTTAGTCCACATGATGACTGAGGCTTTCAAACTTCAGAATCCGAGCAAACACATGACAGAAGTATCGTAACGGGTCCACGTGACTTGCAGGTGTTCTCAAGTCATGCGATGCGTAGTGTTTGTTATTCACGGAAATCTTCCTATCGTCTGGCATTAACTGCTAAGACCGGATCACTGAGGCAGTCTGGATCGCTCTGGTTAAAGATGAATCAGCCGTTCCATAGAAAAGAGCTTTATGTAATGGACATCACAGTTTGGCTTATGAATGTGTCTGGTTGTGCTGATGCAAAGCTTTAAGTGAATAATGGTTTAAATGTCTCTTTCTCACACAGATCTCGTGTATGCGGTGAGTAAATGATGACAGAATTGTATTCTGAGTGAACTTTAATGCCACTGCTTGCATAAAGTTAATCTCGGATCAAACGACCGAATGCTTTTAATGGATCAGTGGCTTGAGAACTAGTCAAATGTGACTTAATCGTGAGTCTGATTATGTGCTTAAACATGGACTCAGCTTGTTCTGTCTGATCCCGGAGACGGACAGGCTGTGAAGTGTGTGTTTCAGCGTGTGAGGATGTAGCTCAGGACTTCAAAGAGGCAGATTTTTGGGAGCGGTGTACCACTTCTATTGTAAGACAATGTCTGTTTTTCAGAATGGGTTTCACAGGATGACTTTTGAGTGTTCGTGCTTTCAAATTAGGGCTGGGCGATTCGGCAGAAAATTTCAATCTAATTTTTTTTTCATAACGTTTGACCAAGTCTCGATTTGTAACAAGTCAACTTAAAAATGTAACTACAACATGATTCAAGCAACTTTTTCTTTATTAATGCTGTAGTTAAAGAAAATTCTGTTCAGAGTGTAGCACATGATGTAAATGTTAAACAAATCTTTGCAGGAAAGACGCATGAACGACAGCTACATCTTGTACAAACTTGTCTTATACATGTATGTTCAGAAATATGAATTTGTTCTTACCCTCGTCCTTCTGTTAGTGAATTTGGAGTATTCTAGAAGAGACGACACATGCATGAGCTTTTCTTACTCTTCTGTATACACTATATAATATATAACTATTATCCTAAGATAAAATACACATTATAAATATTGCTAAATATTGCAATAAGACTTTAAGTATGAATCCTGTGTTCTGTGTGTCTCTGTGAATGAATGGCGCAGACGCACGGTTTTCTTTACTACACTCCGTGATTTCAGCGTCTGTCGTCTCATATTTTAATAAGGTTAATGTGTTGTGTGTGTCTCTGTGAATGAACTGAGTCACTTCATTTGAGTAAAACTAGCGCTGTATCATATACACAGAAATTTAAAGGTATTAAAGGCAAGCTGTCACAATAAAGGTTCGGTTTAACTTAAGACACTGTGACAGAAATACATTACTATTGTTCAGCAGAATGTACATAATACTACTGAAATTAAAACCTTATTTTTTAAAGGAAGAATCATACAATATTTCTTCAGCGTTTTACTTGTAATTGTAAATTATCTGTATTTGCCAAAAAAACATTTAATTTTCATTAATGAAAAGATAAATTAATGTTTTGTCTTCATTTGATAACAAAAAAAACAAAAAAAACTAATGGAAATACACAACAAAGAATTTCTGAGGAAAAAACAAAAACATTTCATAAGGCTATTGTAAGAACAAATTAAACTTGTATTTATGAATGAAAATAATCAGACATGCTAAAACAGAATTTAGTAACAATAAAACACAAGATGGGGAAAAAACATTCCATAGCACCCTAAATATGTATACTTTTTATAAATTGATGTTAAATTGTTTAGGTTTAATGATTTTAATTAAATATGATTTTTGATTAATACAATTTAATTTAACCATTAAAAAGGAGTGCAGAAAATTTACATAAAAAAATGGAATACAGTAAAATTAAAATGAAAAAAAAAAAAAAACTGAAACTGGAATAAAATAAATAAAACTTAATTTTGTTTAAATAACGTCCAGACATCCCTGGTTATGCTGTGTCTTATGAAGAAGGACCTAAACGATGTTCGTTTCAGAAAACCCCGAGGGAACAGCTCTGGCCATGCTGAGCTCTCTGTGCTGGACAGCATTCACTTTTAAAGAAGCCAAAAGTTTTATATCAAAATATGTAGTGAAGCAATTTAAAATAATGTTGGAGCTGGATAAATTTGTTTATAAAATGAATGCATGTATACATTTTATTTAACGTCTCTGGTATCTTGACCATCTGATTGGGGACATAACTGATTATTTATTTAGTGTAAGTTGTAAAAACAGCTAACATTACTGACTGACCAGCAGTGAGATAATAAGCAGACAGGTTTATATTGAAGGCTGTGCATGTGATGGCTGATATATCTCTGATAGAATAAATATAATCCTCTTCGAGCCATTACCTGAAAGAACCCCCCCATACATACACACACATGATCCTCTCTCTCTCTCTCTCGATAGACACACACACACACACAACACACACACAATCTCTCTCTCTCTCTCTCCGTCTCTCTCTGAACACACACATACACACACACACACACACACACACACAAACTCTCTCTCTCTCTCTCTCTCTCTCTCTCACACACACACACACTCTCTCTCTCTCTCTCTCTCTCACACACACACACACACACACACACACACACACACACTCACTCACTCTCTCTCTCTCTCACACACACACACACACACACACACACACACTCACTCACTCACTCACTCACTCACTCACTCTCTCTCACACACACTCTCTCTCTCTCTCTCTCTCTCTCACACACACACACACACACACTCTCCCTCTCTCCCTCTCTCTCTCACACACACACACACACAGGCCTCGTGCTCGAGCTGGATGTGTGACCCCAGCAGAGGGCAGCAGAGTGTCACTATCAATAGTTAGCATTAGCTCTGGAGATTAATAGCACATTAAAGAATATGTTTAATTGTAAAAGATGAAATAAATAAAAACCTGTTGTGTTGTGGATTTTCTGTTAATATGATTATTTAATTTTAGCTGTTTGTTCTGCATTTTTACTATTTTGATATGAGAAAAGAACATTATCAAGTGTATAATAATAATAATAATAATAAACAATAGGTATAGTAGTAGTAATGTGTTACTTCTATTGTTGTCAATAGCATATTTATCACTGTATAGTACCAAAAAAAAGTGTCTTAAAATGACAGTATTGTTCATTTAAGGTGTAATAGTGGATCCCTAAAGAGTCACTTTTAGGAAAAGTTTGACTGTCTCTAACCAGGATACATTCTCGCGCAGATCTGGGACACTTTTATGTGAAATAATATTAATGATTAGAATAATATTTTACAACAGTTAACATCTGTTTGTAATAACTTGTGAATTTGGCTTTTCGTATACATTTGAACTCGTATAGAATGCAGTATAATTAGTGGTCGCTACTGGGGTCTCTCTAAACTTAGTTAACTTTGCGTTGTTTTGGACATTTTCTTCTGCTCATTACAAGCAGCGATTCCCATGCGTTTGTGAGGGGGAACTCTCGCGGGATTTCGCGTGCGTTTGTGAGGCGAAGTCTCGCGGGATTTGGCGTGAGGCGGCGCGCGCCGGACTCGGAGCACTCATAGGCTGCGTGTCAGTGCAGTCGACTTACAGCGGGCTGTGAGGAGAACTGGCGCCACCCTTTTGTCTCGAAATACAACTCTTTTCACACGCTAAAACTTATTAAAATTGATTTAAAGTCGCGCTCGGGTACTTCTACTTGCTAGGTTCTCGAGGAGGTCGGGTTAAACTTGTTATTTTCGCTGTGTTTGAAGTTAAAGGCTGGGCCTTTACTCGCGCTCCTGACGAGAGAAACAGAGAAGCCGCTCTTTCTGCGATTAAAAGTCCATAAATGCTTTTTACCAGAATGGACCTGTTGAACTACCAGTACTTGGACAAGATGAACAACAACATCGGCATCTTGTGCTACGAAGGTAAACCGCACTCTTTCTTTCTCGCTCTAGATTAACGAAATTAAACATTTGTCGGCGAAAATAACGGACGCCGTTGACGTCATCGCGCCTCTTTCCGCGAGCGCGGCGGTTCTCTGGATTTGTGTACCAAGTAGATGTTTACTTTAAAAGACTAGTTTCAGAAGAATGACTTGAAGGAGCTCTGAGTCCGTGTGATCAATCATGCTACAGAAAAAAGTGTTGTTGATAACTTCTGGGAAGTTTTTGTGTCGCGTAACTTACTAGCGTTACTGTGTGACGCGCGAAACCCCGCTGTAATGATACACTGTTTCTAAAAGCTCATTAAATGAGTGAAGACACGGGGTTTCCGTAATGTTTAAATAGACTAGAGAAGACAAAAAGTGTTTCAAATGGTTAAACCCTTAAAAAAGGTAAACAATTGAAAAGTTCAGATGAGTAACGTGTATTATATTTTTCTCAGGCTACTGTGTAGGTTCAGTAACAAGCTCTTTTTATTGCCGTTAAAGTGAAATTAATGAACCTACACAGAATTCTGAGAAAAATGATAATCTTAGAAGAATATTTCAAATGGCACTTTTAGAGGTTTTTGCATCTGAACTCTTCAATTACAGAACCGACGGTAAACACTGATTCACTGAGATTGTTTTTAATGTGAATATTTCTGCCTTTTCACTAGTATGTGATGCATATTACATTCAAGAAGGTTAATTTTAATAATATGAAATCTGTTTTAGTGGCTGTATTATTTGAAGCAGCTGCAGCACGTGCTGTCAGGAATGTGCAGTGTGTGTGTGTGTGTGTGTGTGTGTGTGTGTCTGCTGGATCCAGATCATCTCTCTCTATCTCTCACCTGTTGTGCTGCTCTCTGCTGAGCCTGATGTTATGAAGCTCAGTACTGGCTGCGGTTCGCTGTTCTCTCGAGCATCGTGTGCCGTGGCAGAGCTCTGGATCGAGTAGAAAGCAGGCCGTCACACGTCAAGAGCAGAAATGCGATGCAGGCCTCCTGCAGACCCGGCCGTGACTTTTAAAGCAGAGTTGTGATTAACTAAATGACATTCACTCTAATGACTCCGATAATAGTTTGTTCAGTAAAAAGATGCAGGTTGGCAAATTGCTGAAGCTCTCGATGTGTTTTTGGTCTTTCAGAGTGATTAACATCAGCCTCCACTCCGGTTTTATTTTGAGGCCACTAGAGCTGGTTTTAGTATTAGGCCCAACTCGTGTTGTGTTGTTGTTTTGTGGTTTTCTGATGTTTTCTTCATCACCTGTGACGATACTCCTGTTTATTCCTGTGAGTGACGCCGAAGGTTACGTCTTCCTTGGCCAGTGACTCCTCTGTGTTTCCACATAACTCTTCAAAACTCCAGCAGCCGTGTGTGTGTGTGTCTCCTCGAGCGGATGTCGGGCTGCTTTGACCCGCTGGAACGCTCTCCTCTCCTCTCAATCAGCCGGTCATGTGACCCGGTGACAGCGGATGGAAATACACAATCACAGACGGTTTCTGCTCACCGTTGCACGGCTGCCACTTCAGCTATTTATAATGCGTGCCAGAGAATTTCCTGAGCACATGGCTAATCTATTACAGCTTGTGCGAGCCGGGCATCATTCCTTAAAATAGCTCTGTTTCTGCATCACTTGGTGGGGTCCGAACGTGCACGGAGCGGGTCTCCGGTGAAACACCTCGCTTTGATGAACTCTGCTTAACGCTTTATCAGAAAACTGAAGTAACAGACGAGATTTCTTGTCTTTATGTTCATTGTTCTTCACACTAGAGATGATTTTGAGGACTCTCTTACCATGAGCTGAGAAGACACTGAAACTGAAAGTTGATAAAACGCTGTCTTGTGGAAATTGGATGAATTTTAGAAGTTTATTTTACACCATGTTGACTTGAAAATGTGAAAACAGAAATGTTTATCCACTGACACTAGGGGAAATAAGCACTTCTTATAATAGAGCAATATTAACCCGTTATCTCAATAATAATGACTATATAGTATTTGCCATTTAAAAGTTTGGAATCAGTAAGAATTTTATTATTATTATTATTATTATCATCTTTATTTTTTCATTTAGGATTCATTTATTTTATTTAAATAAAAATTTTTATTATTATTTTTATTAAAAAACAAAAAACAGTGACACTGTATCTCTGTTAAACTGTAATGTATTTCTGTGATGTGCAGCTGTCATTTTCAGCATCATTACTCCAGTCTTCAGTGTCACATGATCTTCAGAAATCATTCTAATATGATGATTTATTATCAGTGTTGGAAAACAGTTTTTGCTGCTTTAGTACAATTTTTTTTTTCTTAAAAAAAAACAAAACGTTTTATTCAGCAAGGATATGTTAATTTATTAGAGATTTATAAGTGGTAATAAAGATTATTAGAAAATATTTCTGGTTTTAATAAATGCTGTTCTTTTTAACTTTTTATTCATCAAGGAATTCTAAAAAACATCAGTATGTTAGTTTTTTCATCACTACTTGTACAAATATAGATCGCTGTGCCTCCTGAGGAGTATTTCTATCGTGTTACTGACTGTCTCTTGGGTTCTGTGGCGAGTGTGTTTGTGGTGATGCAGGTGTCAGGTGTGTTCAGGAGTGCTCCACTCTTCTGCTCACCATCTGAGCTCAAATTGAAGCAGGCCTGAAACGCTGACTGTCATCTTTCCTGCTGAACGAAAGCTAAGGAAAACGGCTGCTGGCAACAGAAAGATAAGACCCTCCGCTGAAGCCGTGCCTGTTCAGCAGCAGTCTTCTCTCTGCTTGAAGAGACCGAGTTCTCTCTCTGTGTGTGTGTTCGGGGGACATGCTGTCTGCTGCTCACAGAAGATCAGATTTCAGACGCTAAAGCAAAGAGGCCATTGTTCTGCAAGGATGAAATTAGGAGTTTGTTTCTTTTACTGCATGTTTGCCAAGAAGTTGCACAAGTGTCATTTGCATCAGAGGTTGTGTGTTATTTTGAGGTTCTGTGAATGTAGGTGGGCTCACATCTGTAACTCAATCCCATTCTGGCCTGACGTTAGAAGTCTCTAGCAGACTTTGATCACTTTTGCTAATAATGACAGTCTTTCAATAGATCAAGCATTGGCCACATCTCTTCTAACGCTGATAGTCATCTTTTATGGCTCCTGCAGTTCCCAACAAAGGTTGCTGTGAGGTTTTAACACGCTTTAAACGTCCCAGAAAATACAGACTCGCTGAAGTGTGAAATTCCACACGTAGGCTGAAGGAAGCGTCGTTCTCCAGTTGATGTCTTTTCTTCAGCTGCTCATATGTGAATGGTGTCTGTGTCGAGCCAGAGAGAAGTTTTCCCCGAGGAAGATGGGTAAATTAGTGTTTCATAAACTTTGATTTCAGTGCCCTTTGAGTTGAACACTTCTCGCAATCTAACTTTAGAGCGAATCAATTAACGTGAGCGTCCTCTGAGTCGAGTCCTGTCTGGAGTCAGGAATGTTTAGCTACATTCACTCTGGTCTTTGGTTCTTCCGTCTGAAAACAAACAGAAGCCAAAGTGCTGGAAAAATGAAAATTTCTGCGGTTAATCACAGTAAGTGTGTGTAAATGATGATGGTAATTGTGTGGCTATTTGGCCAGGAGAAGGAGAAAATTTGTTTACTGATTAAGACAAAAACAAAGAAATAACAATCGTTCTGGATAAGAGAGAATCTGCGACCATGAAGCTACTACAGATGGCAAAATGAACTAAGTTTAGCTGTGATGTAGTTATTTACAGGAGGACAGTGCAGTCTGAGCATCTGCAGTACATGATCTCTCAGACCTGCAGTGTGTGTGAATGAAATGCTGAACATGGGAAAACCATGCCTGTATGAATGAAGAAAGCTTGCAGCTCTCACAGAAATTTTCCAAAATATCTGTGTGTGTGTGTGTTAAGTAACTGCAAGCCTTTCCCTGATTTGATTTTTGACCAGTCAAATACAGAAACACAAGCTGCTTCTACATGAATCTGTTTGACAGTTGTAATGATTGAGAGGTTGCATACAGTCTTTGTGTGTCACCAAATCACAGGCATTGTGTATATGCCATTCTCAGGTGATAAATTTGTCCGCATCCGGTGTAGACACTGTGTTAGAGAGAAGAATGTGTTCAGCCCCCTCTTCCAAAGCTTTGAATATTCTGTGTTGATTACTACCGAAGCTTCGAAGCTCAAAAAATGGTATTCGGACCAGCCCTAGCTGAAGGACGGTTGATAAATGTAACTCAAGCACTATTTGGACAGTAATTGTTTCTCAGGTTTCAAAGCCATTTTTGGATCACTGTTCTTGTATACTCTTTTCTCCTCATTGATGTAGGTTAAATTAGATGACAGTGAAGTCATCAGCCTTTACCTGTAAATACTGAAGACCTCCTCTAATCAAATCATCTGAAATAGGGATGTTCATTTCGGTTATTTCTCCTAATCGACAACCAACAATCGCTAACCGATTAGATTATTTTAAATTAGAAAGGTTAAGTGTCTGTGACCCATTAAAAATACTAACATTTGTTTTCCAGAGATTAATTTCACATGAGCAGAAAGCAGCAAACAACAGAACATGAAGATCCACGTGGTCACATCATACAGCTGCAGCGCCTCCGAGAGCGGAGAAAAACATAATACAACTAGGCTCTATAGATAATGAATAAATAGGCTTATACAAGAAATGTATTTTTACTTAAATAATAAATTAACAAATCGAAAAAAGAAAAAAATTGTGCAACATTAGGCTAGTCTAGTATGCAGAGTTTTGGTTCATGCATTTTTGTGATGCATGCGTGAAAGGAAACCAAGGCGGCAGAAAGCGTATTTTGAGTTTGTCTGGCCTTCAGATGGAGATTTACTACTGATCACAGACCCGTGCTTCACTGAAAGATATGCATGACAATTACAGCTCCTGTCTCATCTCAACTTCAATTTCATTTTGATTTATCGTGCAGCCCTAGCGGCATTTTATTTATTTTTATTTTATAAAAGTACAAAAATTAGTTTTTATTGTGAATGTACACACAAAAGCAAACCTTTTACAGTTTTGATTATCCATATGGCTAGAAGTAGTTGTTTTCATTATAAGAAGGAAAAACCGCACACACAGTTGATCATTGCAAACTTGACAATGCAGCCTGTTCATTATCATAATAAAATACAGTCAGTCAGCTCAGTTTAAATGCAGTAAAATCTCTGCACACATTTTGTTTTACGTGGACATTAAACGCCAGTGAAGTACAAAACCAATTTACATAAATATTTTGTTTTACTTGTATAATAATGTTTATGATTTTGTTTTGGGTTTGTGTTGAAGTTTAGACGAAAATACAGAAAAAATTTTGTTTTAGCCTAAATTAATTTGATTTTGCTTGTCCTACTGTATATAGCTATAGCTTCTTACATTTTTAATTCTTGTTCTTTTCTGAATAGGCTACTGTTAAATTTAAAAGATTTGCTTTGGAGAGAGCAGAACTAAAATAGTTTAGCCTGTATGTTTATAATGTTTGTAACATTTCATGTCGGCATTAGGCCTATTTCCCAATGAAATAATAAAATGACTTAGTGGTGGGGTTTTTTTTTTTTTTTTTTTTTTTTTTTTTTTTTCTTTCAAAAACGCAATTTTATTTTATTGGTCTACATGTAGCATATTTTAACCATGCAGCAAACGCTTTAAAATATTTTGATTAATAACTGGAGAAAAAAAAAGACTTTAAACTGTTTAACTGATTTTATTATTTGGTAAATATTCTTACTGTCGGTTAACGGTTAACTGGTTAAAATGAGCATCCCTAATCTAAGACCATTCATTTCTCATTTAGGAAACTAATCCTGTTAAAATATTGCTTTTGACAACACCTTGCCCTGTTAATGTTTCTTAAAAGCAGGCTGTTGTTTCCCAACCCTGTTCCTGGATGCACTCCAGCAGTTCACATTTTGTTGTCAGTCTTATCTGACCCGTCTGTCTCAGGTCCTGGAGTCTGAGCTCATTTGAGCTGAAGGAGTTGTTTGATCAGGAAGAGTGTAGTGTCACTGTTTCTCTGAGAAACACGGCATTCGACACCTGTCTCTGTACAGTATTCCTCACTGATAACGAATGAATGGCCAATAACTTTCATCTCCTC
Source organism: Cyprinus carpio (assembly GCF_018340385.1). Lineage (NCBI taxonomy): Eukaryota > Metazoa > Chordata > Actinopteri > Cypriniformes > Cyprinidae > Cyprinus > Cyprinus carpio. The sequence goes on along the minus strand of NC_056607.1, from coordinate 1,999,394 downwards.
ATGGCTCTCTGGAGACTATTGCAGATAGGCTATCGTGTGGACGTTTACTGTGTGCCGCAGCCTTTTCTCTATTAGCAGCTCCAGCCCTGCCAAAAACAGTGATGTCATCGCCGTTGCCATGGAGCGCGGTCAGACGAGCCGAAACATGCCAGTCAGAAAAATAGGCCGCTTGTTTTGGGAAGTACCTCGTGAGCTCTATCATTGCTTTACTTGAGGCTGAAGTCGAGTAAATGTGTGCATGGCTTATTTTATGAGGCTCAAGTGTGGGAGAGACACCTAGCCCGGTTATTTTTTACCATCTCTATTTATCATTTTACTCTGTAAATAACTGCTCCAGTGCAGAAATCCAGGTCTGGCTCAATAAATGGATCTTATAAAGTTTCTCAGGCTTAGTTAACCTCATCCCAAGTGGAAAGTCCCATTGGATAGAGCGTGCCAGTTGTAATTTTCCGGCCTAACTCCTACACAGTGGCTGTAAATGCACCGAGTGCCCTTGTACTGTACTGAGAGGAATCTTACAGCACTGTGTCGTAATGACGCTTCAGTGTATTACTTCTGCAGATTATAGAGACTCGTTTGATTGCAAATCAACGGCGGAGATTGTGTTTACAATGCAAGTATTGAGACTTTGCCGTGTCAGTGTATCAATGCAGTGCACTACATTTTTTTTTTAAAATGCTTTCCTGCATCAGTCTAATGCTTTTTCTGCTCTGATGTGGAGGTAAGATACCAGTCAAGTGTTTTTAAAAGAGAAGGAAGTCAAAGGAAGGGCTGATGAGCGAGTTTATTGTGATTGCTGCGATTCTTCTCTCTGTGATGTGAAGGTTTTATGTTCTGAATATCAAGATCAAAGAAGTGGCCTGTATTGATGAGGAGCTTTCATGTGTGATATAATGCAGTGGTCGACTGTTGTGTGTTTCATGGCCAGTGCTGATATCGTGAGAGCGGAAGGTATATATTACAGCATATATATTATAATATCTTCAATGTATATGCTGTAATTCAGTGCAATTAACAGGCCATTTAAAATCAGTCAGACAGCACCAAATGAGTGATGCATTGATGTGTTTTTAAATTAGGTAAATTGTGGATTATCTTTATTAGGGGAGCGTTCTCAGCACATATTGCTATATGGACACATTCTTTAGATCGTATTCACTCCAGCTGACTTCTGAAGACAAAAATGATACACTATCCAATGGCAAGCTTGTTAGTAGAAATGAAAGCGAAACCTGGCTAATTGACCAACTGTTTGTAAGCAACATATTTAGAAAGTATTGGAAGCAGATTTTATTTTTATTAAACACAAAGTGTTGTTTACAAGACAGATTTGCAGCAAATATGTTCACTTCCGTTCTATTGAGATTTGTATTTGATTTGTGTGTGTGTGTGTGTGTGTGTGTGTGTGTTTTGGAGTCGATTCTTCCTTGACCGCTCGCTCAATTCTGATTCAATTCAGATTTGCTGTTTTTGTATTTCATATGATGGCGTGATCACTTTCTAAGTCCATGCACTACACGTCTCCCGCAGCCTGTAAAAGCACACTCTCCTGAAGTGCTCGTCTGTGTTAATGCCGCTCTCTTGTGTGTGCTGCAGGTGAGGCTGCTCTGAGAGGCGAGTCCAGAATGCCGGCCATGTCTCTGTCCTCTGCAGTCAGCAATCACAGGACGGGCCCTCCTCCCATCAGCCCCAGCAAGAGGAAGCACAGCGGGGACCAAGCAGACGACGACATCGACTGCAACAGCGAGCACGCGAGCATGGCCAAGATGAGCCGGCTGTTTGCCACACAGTTGTAAGTGTATCCGATTAACATCACGTGTCTGGTTTTGGATGCATCTGATGTTCTGACAGACACTCACAGCTTGTGTCGTCTCTCCACCGAATCTTTGGCAGGCAGGTGCTTTTTAGAAAGCCTCGCACTCCTCTGAAGTTAGGGCCGTGCGGGTGGGGCTCCTGCAGAAAGAACGTGGGGAATGCTTGGGAATGTGCTGAAGAGCGAGGGCTGGAATTCCTGAGATTCTGGCAGTGGGAGCCGGAGCACATGGGCCGTTTGGCCATGCCCTCGTGGCAGAGCATTCCCTGCATTCCAGTATGAAGAGCGGCGCTCGGTCACCAGATCTGCTCTTCACTGGTGCGAGGCAGAGCAGCTGGGGATAATTTATGACCTGCAGTTTGCTTGGTAAATTAGGACCAGCGCAGGAGCCAGTGTGAACAACAGAAGGGGCTTCTCAGCACAACTAGCTTGATTTGATCTGCGTTCGGGGCTTTGACCTCAGCGTGCGCTCCTTTAACAGCACGGGCTGTTTTAAACTTTGAACGGATTTACTTCTGCATTGCTCTCGCTCTCAGATACGTAAACACTATTTGATCCTCATCTCGGCAACCCGTCAGAGCTTGTTGCCAGTTAAAAGGTTTAGCACTAGCAGGATCTGAACTGCTCTGCAGCAGATTGTAGTTTCATAACAGCAAGTGCCCTTCTCACAACTTACACTCCGTTAACACTTGTTTTGCACCATCTCTTCTGAGTTTACCAACACCAGATACCCTTTTTGCCATTTTGCTAGTTGACGTACAGAATGGGCTTTAGCTCAGTAGTTTTTTTTTCAATGTAAATGGATTGGATGTGTGAGCAGTTGTTTCATGGGTTTACACTAGTTTTTAGAATTACTGCTCATTAGTAAACCTCAGCAGAAACAAACCTGTAGAATATAATTGTTTACAACATTTTGCCATTTTAAAACTTAAATACTTAAAATAGTTAAAGCTGAAGCAGTGGTCAAACAGAAGACAATGGTTTGTGTTGATGTTTTTATACTGCATTTTATCTCTTTATTCTTTTTTTTTTAACCTTTAAAACTCCTAGTACACACAAAGGCCTGGAGTTTCGGGAAAGTTTTTGCCAAATGTTTCCTTGTTTTTCAAGAGCAGGAGTCCATTTACAGGACGGAGTTGTTAGTGCCTCTGTATTGCTCCAGGACATGTGATTTCCATCGGGTGGAGGTGAATGAGGCGCTCTCGACTGTTTTTGTTGGGAGTTTGCGGCTGACACCGGACACTGCGGCTCAGGTTTCCATGAGGGTGTTTCTCTATAGAAGGGAATGAAGCAGTGGGGGCTGGGAAACCTCTTCCTGTGCCTCTCCTCACTATAATCTTCTGCCGTTTTTTTTGTTGTTAGAAGTGCACAGAGAGTTTTTACAGTTATGTTTCTTGTTAAGCTAGTTTTTGATCTGAAAGGAGTTTGTCCACATGTTAAGCTATTGTACGGTTTCACTCCGGTCTTCTTTGCCAGACCAAACGGTGATCCGATCCTCCTCCTAAGGCGAGTACAGCTGGAAACTCAGGGAGACATATTGTTGTGGACTGGGCTCCGTGTCAGGGTGGGGGCCATTTTCTGGTTTTCACTGCTGCCTTGAAAACAAAGGGCCTCTTATCCGGTCAGCCCACTGCGTTCTGGAAGCTTGCTCAGGCCTGTCCCACGCCCCACTGTCGACGGCTGCTACAAAATAAGAGTCCCTCTTCTGTATTAAACGACTGATCTTTCTTTTAAAGTTTTGCAGATCAGAGCTGCAACATGCGTGATTCATGCATTCACCTAGATTTCACCCAACATCGGGGGGTTTTATGAATGCGTTCCTGTAGAAAGTGGATTTCAGAGCGAACGATCGACAGCTGTCTTGTGTTCCTGCTGGGAACTCGGAGACTCCGTCTTTCTCATGCATCCGTGGCCAGCCAAACAGAGAGTCATGCGCAGGCCCTGCCAGCGTGGTTAGGGTTTATAAAATAATGTTTTTCTGCTATCTTTTATATATAAACACACACACGACTGGCTCATTGGTGTTTGGATTATAATTTGTCAGAACAGTGAAGTCTGAAGTTAGCCAGGCTCTTTGAACAGATTACACACAGTGCTCATGGATCCAGCTCTCAAACTGCCTTTTACCTTTTTGGCTGCTTGTTTAAAACCTGAGCCAAATATAAGCAACGTGCCAAAATGTTCTAGCTGCTTCATTTACCACATTTAATATTTACAAATGGGAAGTTAATGAGTTCATTAAGAAATATAAACGTAACAGTAGTTAGAGTATTGTGCTATTAATAAAGCTTGTTGGCTGATTTGTAATAAGAAAGCTAGAAATATGGCTAATAGTGAGCAGTATACTGTGTGTTTCCTGTGGTTCTGCCTTCCTCGCCCTGATTTCTCCCAGATGTTTCCTGTATCTTTGTGGGCGAGCTTCCAGTGTCTTAAAGGAGAAATAAGAGAAAGAATCTTCCTGCCAAGATCTGTGGTGGAATCATGAGGCTCTGAAATGCAATTATGAGAAAATGTCCCCGGTTTTATTGGCCTGCATCTGTGACTGAAGAGAGTCTAGCAGAGCTCACGTCACTTCAGTGGAGTTTGGAGCAGGCTTTTTTGAAGTAAGCCTAAAAGATATCTGTTGGCTTTTAAGGGGAAATGCTAAAGTCATGTAAAGCGTTTGCTTCTGTTTTTGTATACGTTTGTTGTTCTGTGATGTTTGGATTGCTGCGTGGCTTCATCAAAACTCAGGAAAGCTTCATGTTATGATGGGTAAATGCATTGTTCTCGGAGCGAGAGTCTTGAAAGCACTGGTGGATTGTTGCCAGAGCGTTTAGCTCACATCAGAGAGGAGCAGCAGGAACTGAAAGATCTCATCAAAGGGCCTCATTGCTGTTTCTTTTCAAAGGATCTCGTGTGAAGTGGCTTTCAGCAGGTTTTTCTGAATGTTATTGTGCTCCTCCTAGATCTGACGTTACTGCTATTAATATGATGCCCAAACCATACACAACTTTGTGTCCTTGTATTATGGCGTAAATGTGCGTTCACGGCAGCAATATTTTGCAACTAATTTTTGTGAGCGTTCGCACTGGTGCGACCACCGCGTTGTTCAACTTGTAAGTGCTGCCATTTCTGTTGCATTTGAGAAACATCAAACGGCAAACGAAACTAAAGTGTAACTAAACCGCATTGTTTCAGCTGCGCAGCGCGGGCCGCGATGCAAACAAACTTGTCCGAGGTCAGAACAGCTTTATTCGGGAGCCAGAGTTGATTTCGTGACACTGTTACTGCACAGATGCAGCAGTGCTGCGAGATCCAGTGAGAAGTGTTTGAATTCGCCGAACAATGACAAGGTTTCCGGCGAGATTTACTGAGAAGTATTCAAATTCTGCACAGAAATCTCTGTTATAAACAGCGCTGACATACATCAGGAAACAGAAGCAGTAACGCTAACTGTAACCATGGTGATGTGGTAGACATACTCGAAGGCATTACATCATTCATTTCAGGGTTTGTACAAACTTCGGAGAGAGAAGATCAAACACTTTTCAATGACTTTCAAGCGTTTCACACAACTGTTTCCAGAACTTTAAAGCTCTAAAATCATCCAGTTTGAATTTTAATGGGATGAACAAAATATACTGTGTGGTAAACAAACAATTATGTAAAATTTAAAAAAATACATAAAATCACAGTTATAACCAGTAGACAGCAGCAGAAGAGCACTTATTGGCTTATCAGTCATTCATTTATACTTTTTCTCTATATTTTTAAATTATAAAATCACCATTAAAATATAAAATCATAAAGAAATCAGAATTTGTCAGAATTTTACACTTTTGTTTGTGTAAGAAGTAATAAGCCACAAACTCTTCTTCAGTTTGCTACTAAATCACACAATCACTGAAGTTGGTCAGTTCTGTATGTTGGAAGTATAATGGTACACTTAATAAGAGTGGAATATATACATTTTCTTTATATAAAAGTAGATTTTGCTACTTTTGTTACTGTTAAGTAAGTTTTGTATGCATCTTAACTCAAGCTTAGTGCTTTACTGTCAAATCTGAATAAACCACAAACAAGAAATGTTGTTAGGAACTGCACTTATTAATGCAAAACAATAGTAATTTTATGATTAATTGATCTTTAATTTGAATACCCCCAGCGCTGCCAAATCTGCTCCTGGCGCCACCATCTGGAGAACTTAGTGCCTCTCAAATCTTATTCTGGAGCCCTGTATTTCCAAGACAAGTCAAAAATGAAAGTGAGCTGTTTTATTTAGAGTAGCTCTGCGTTTCTTTTCTCTCATGTAATAATGTAAAGCAGTCCTCCTGATAGCGGTGCACATTTACAGCCATTGTTTGACACATTTCTAATGTCACATGGTGTAACCTGTAGACCTACAGTGGTGCTGTCAGCGTGCCATCTCAACTTCTTGAGGACTGTTAAGATGCTGTGTGTACACGGCGTATGTATTACAGTGAAAGAGGAAGGGACTGTGAAGGAGTAGACTGGTAGACCTCACAGTTTACTTGCAGATGCTTCACTCGCCAGTTGCGTTGCCAAGTAACCGGTGATTTCAATGATCAGAGCCGCACAACGGAGACCCGACCAAATCTCCAGCGCTTGTCCTCCCCGAAGGTGGAGCTCGGTCACCAAACTGAGGTTACGAATTCTGCGCTGAAAGCATTTCCTTCAAATACCTGATTAGAGCTCTCTTGTGTGCCCGGTGAAGGGTATTAAGTTCTCTTCCTGTGAAGCACAGATGAAGCCTTTTGAATAGTGCGCTTGGCCCCTCGCTGGGCCTCCGCTCTGCTGGCAGCAGGAGACCGATCGTTCCGGAAGGGTGGAATAGCGCTTCTGGGCTTTGCTGCATGTGTGTCTGTTCTTTTAAGGGGGAAAAGAAAAACAGGAAAGGAGGTCGGTAGTGGGAAAGGGCCTTTTGTAGTGAGCCATCTGAGCTAATGCAGAGCTGGAAACGAGATTTGAATAAGTAGAACAAAACTTGCTTTAAAACAGCCGAGATAATGGAGCAGCCGTAGCTATTCACTAGGGCTTTTTCCAGATTTTATCAATTAAATCGAATTTAATGTTTTGCCACAATTTTTTTTTTTTTTTTTTTTTTTTTTTCTTTTTTTGTAAATTGAGGAATCTTGATTTGGAATAGAAATAATGCCAAATGTTGCAATTAGTCATTTTGACTATGCCAGTGATAACAGTAAAGAAGAATGATCCAGTCGCATGTCACGTGATGAACCGCTCATGTGTGAAGGAACACACATCGTTAGGTGCCATTTGCAAAAAATGCACTTTTGTGAATTGAATTGAACATTTATAGTTAATAATCTACTGGTGTTATACCTTCTTTTAATTTGAATTTCAATGACCTTGACTTTTATTAGTTTTGAACATACAAGTTTGTACAAGATGCAGCTGTCGTTCATGCGTCTTTTCTGCAAAGATGTTTAACAAGTGATTTGTTTAACATTTATATCATGTGTGCTACACTCTGAATAGAATTTAACAGCATTAATAAAGAAGCAACTAGAGTTGCTTGAGTCATGTTGTAGTTATGTTTTCAAGTTGACTAGTTAAAAATTGAGACTTGGTCAAACGTTCTGAAAAAAAAAAAATCAAGAATTTTTTTTTTTTTTTTCCCATATCGCCCAGCCCTACTGCGCACTAAAGTAATGCTTGAATGTAAGCGACGGCGACTCTGTCCTCTGCTCTTATCAAGTCATCGGCTGCTCGCGGGAGGTGTGCGCTCTTGCCAGGCCCGCTGAATGCAACATTAATAGCTCTGCTTGTTTGTGCTGCTGGACAGAGCCTCAGTACAATCCCTTCTTTGTTTGTCTTGCAGAGGCAAGCCTGCCAATGGGGACTACCGCAAGGACCCCCGGGATCGCAGCCGCAGCCCCATAGAGCGCATCGGCGCCTCCCCGATGAGTCTGGTTGGTGGTCACCTGTACGCCCACATGCCCAGCCTGGCCATGGACCAGCCTCTCGCACTGACCAAAAACATGGACGCCACCCGCACTGTCGCCGTCTCGCCCACCGTCAGCCCCGTCGAGCGCCAGCAGGTAACTCCAGCACTGCCATCCCTTGCTCAGCCTCATGTCCTTTTAAACTTGCTTGACTTGTGACTCTTTCTTATGCGGAACACAAAAAGATTTGTTTGTGTTTATTGTCCATATAATGGAAGTCAATGGGAGCGGAACTGTTTGGACAACAACATTCTTCAAAACATTTTTTTTATGCTCCACAGAAAAAAATAAGTCAACACGAGTTAACAAACATGAGGCTGAGTAAATAATTTTCATTTTTAGGTAAACTCTCCCTTTTAAAGAAGCAGAAAGCTTTGTACATTTTTTTAAATTTAATTATATGCTAAAGTATGTTTGGCTTTGTCTTGATATTTATGTTTAGAATCTTTGTTACTCATCAAAACATGTATAATAAGAGTTTTGTGTTTGTATGAATCTGATCTCTTTCTGGGTGAAAACCAAAGTCAGCTATCCACTGACGAGAACAGAAGACTATTAATTCAGCTCATGAGCAGCAGGACTCGACAGTGTAGAGAAATCTAATAGCCCTGTTTTTTAGTAGTTGTTGTGATTGTTTGTTTGGACACTTGCTCTGCTGCTCATCTCATGTTTGTGTGTGTGTGTGTGTGCAGAATCGTCCCTCTGTGATCACATGTGCCCCAGCGAACAACCGTAACTGTAACCTCACCCACTGCACCGTGTCTCACAGCGGCTGCTCACCCAGCCTGACTTCAAGCTACCGCAGAGCCTCCAACTGTAAGTACACACTGCCCTCACTGTCCGTGGATGGGATACAAATTGATGTCCAATAATTTTTTTCCCTTAATGAATTCACTTAAGATGCCACTGTTTTCTGTGGAGGGAACTATTACATGTTCAGTAAACGTGAAATGTTGCACATTTCGTGTGTGATCATATTACCAGTAGAAGAAATGGAGCAATTCTGATATGCAGGAAGTGACATCGTTCAGACCATTTCTAGAGTATGGTCTAATTTTTTAGGTTTTATAATTGAACTGTAATGTTGACCGCATTATTCAAGATTAAACACCTCAATATCAAGGTTTTAAATCACGTTTCTTAGCTTGAATTAAGGACCATAAGATCTTTTTGGTGCACGTTTTTATCATGTGTAAAATTACTGATTAACATGATGGATAAAGGCAGCTCGTTTTTTACACCAACAATACACTATATGTGCACTACTTACAGAACTCAGGTGATTTTTCAGACTTAAAGTGCTGCTGTTTTTTTTCAGGTGATTTACACTATATTTGAATTTCTTTCAGAACTCAGGTGATTTTTCAGACTTAAAGTGCAATATTCTGGTCCAGCGCTAATGATTTTCTTACTTCAAAATTTAAAAAAAAAAAAAATTATTTTTTAAATTATTATTAAAAAGTTGTCCTTTTATTGTTACTTGGACAAAATGCTCCACATTTGTTTGTGAAAATGAAATGTCAAATAACAAAACTAAATTGAAATTTTAAAACACCCTGAATCAAATAACAAAAGAAATGTCTTCATATTAATCAAACTAAGGCTTTGTCTGTGCTCTTTCCATTTAAAATCAGAGGCAACCACTACATTTTAATCACAGTCCATCCAAAGATGCAGCATACATGCAGCATGAGAAGTTTTTAATCTAAATTAGACTGTCTTTAAATGAATTCTACTACATAAACATATCTGCATGAAACTCAAACAGCAGAGGTGGTGAATGAAAACACAGGTTCACTCTCTGCCAGCAGGTGGCGCTCATGGCACAGCAGTGATACAGCGTTTCCTGGGTTACCACTGTAAACAAAGCAAGCCCTGACTTATGAACACTAATATGCATTTATACAGAGGCAAGATGAAAATATCATCATAGCTTTTCTGAAGACAGTTCCCCTCAGAGATCATATCATGATGAGTTACAAAGTGTGTTTGGCTCTCAAAGTGTGACAGTAACAGTACTGAAACTGGACTCTTCCTGCAGGGTGTTAACACACATACGAGTGGTTCAGTTTACTGACAGGTCTTTACATTGCCATAACTGCATGCATTAAAATGTGAAAACACCGCAGATTCTAGTGTTGTGCCCTAACTGTGGACCGCGGCGTCTGTTGGAGGTCTTATCTGTACTAAGCGGTGTTTCTGTGTCCCTCAGCGAACACGGCCTGTGACCCCGTCATCGAGGAGCATTTCCGCCGCAGCCTGGGCAAGAACTACAAGGAGCCCGAGCCGGTCACAAACTCGGTGTCCATCACCGGATCGGTGGATGACCACTTCGCCAAGGCGCTGGGCGAGACGTGGCTGCAGATCAAGGCCAAGAGCCCAGACTCCTCCACCAACGGCCACATGGTCAACCACAATCACTCCCCTTCCCTCGTGTCTTGAAAAGAGGACCAGAGAACCCCGCTTCACTCTCAAAGCATGCATGTTTTAGCAGAGCTGACGTATAGCTATGTACATAAAAGAACGCAAGACGAGGAGGTGCTCCTTTAACTCTCAGTTGTGCTTTTGAATCTTTTTCTTTTGTTTGTAAGTATGCTAGTATACTTTTAGCTTGGCTGTTGCGTTATGGGATGCCCATACCCTTTTTTTTTTATTTTTATATATATATATTTTTTTTGAGATAAAGATCACTACCGAACCATCTGCCTCAGATACCAAAGAAACCGCTGATGCAAACCTTTCACCCAGAAGTCTTTCTCGCTCTCTCTCTCCCGGTTGTGTCCTGAATCTGTACGTGTACACTTGTAACGGAAGGCCTGGACTGATTTGCACTATGGATGGACGGATGTGAGTGTGGCGTCGATGGGATGTTCAGAAGACGTTCGGCAGGTGGTGCGCTTCACGTGGCTTCCGCAGGTCGGGGAGGGGGCCTGTTTTCTTTGGCTTGGGCTCTCGCTTCTCTACGGCGCTGACACAACTGGACTGCGGCAGACGTGGGCATTCTTCTCGCTTCGGATGGGTCTTTCCCAGGCACTGTGGTTTTAGTAGAGTAGACTAAAGGTTTAAGGGTAAACTAGTGCTTATATAAGTGCATGTTTTTAAAATAGCTGGTATCTATTATTGTGTAGACATTTCAATCGTAATACTTTTAGCCTTCTCTTCAGATTTGATTTTATTTTTGTCAGTAACAGTCCTAGATAAACTTACTGCTGGTACAGTTGTACTCCATATTATTATTTTCTATTCAATATTCATTGTGGTAGCTGCCAGATACAGAGATCAGCCTCCGGACAGGCCATCTATATATTAACGGTTGGTTTTGCTTGTTATTAATCCGTGGTACAGGATGCTGTCGCTTTGCCTGACTGAAAAAAAGAGCGTTTGCAGCTATGGACAGGTCAGCTGCAGCGTTGACGATCTGCTGGAAACGTCGAGCTAGATTCGTGTGCGCGTTTCTTCTCTTAATTCTGTCGAGACGGTCCGCCTGTACCGCATCACAAACATTCCTCTGATAGGGAACGGCGTGCAGGTCTTGTGTTCAGTGTAGCTACTCACAAGAGACGCTCGTCCTTACATTCCATCGGCCCTGGATTCAAACACGACGCGCTTCAAAAGGACTCTGCTTTCAGTGTGTGTTTGTCACGAAGAGACTGAGGATTTCTGAGGTCTGTCTCTCTCTCTCTCACACACACACACACACACACACACACTTCACTACCATTTTACTGGGTAGGACACTTACTTTCTGCTTGTGACACGTTACCCTACACGCTGTAGGTAAATCATTTAAAAACAAAAAAAAGTTTTTATATAGGAAACTATAAGACCATCATTACGCTGTGCGTAACGAATGTACAGAGAAAAAATCGTAGGTATTTTTTGAGGAACAATTAATTTGTTAATGATATGTAGCTATTTAATTTTTCCCTTGTCCTTTATTGTAATCATGCTTTTTTTTTTTTTTTTTTTTTGAGAAAAAAAGTTGATCTTTTTTGTTTGTAGGTTTTGTCTGTTTAAGGTTAAAGTGCAGGAACACAGTTATTCTATGAAAACACTGCGTTAGTGTAACAGCCACTTGTGTATTATTTCTGAAGGCTACTGAGTCTCGACACACTTCTGAACGGAGGCTTTCGACTGTCTCTGGAGACAAATGAACAAACAGACTCGAGTTACTGCACTCCAGTACCGTCGCTTGAGTCGAGCAGCGAGAGTTTCTATTTGATGTGCGCTTCCAGGAGAACGACGACAAACCAACAGTTTAAAACACTTCTCGCTGCACCTCGAGTGTACTTAATGATTTGTAAATCTGTATTATACCCTCGTTTCTTGGCCTTGTTTCTCCTTGGAATAAAACAAACTTTTGGCAGGCCATTGTTTTGTACTTTTAAGTAGCCTCAATGAACAATAAAGTGCTCTTAAACCCCAGCCGTGACTTATGATTCATCCTTTGTGAAAACAACTGATTACATTTGGGGAAAATAAAATGCTTTAACAATGTCACTTACTGTAATTCCAATGAGATGCTTTCACTGCTCTATCATCACTGAGCATGTGCCAGGAAACAGAGTCTTTCATCTGGCCTCGTTTCCCCTTTACCTACAACACAGACTGAGACCAGCAGCATCACAAAGAAACATCTTGAGTTCTAACCTCGTGATTCCAGGACGTGGTTACGACTCTTTGACCCAAGTGACTAAAAGACATGACATTTCAGAATGGATAGTGAATATATTTCATGTTTATTATGAGCACAAATGGCAAGTTTCAGAATGCCACATTTCTAGAGCGTTACAGCGCAGTGGTGCGAGGACAGATGAGAACATTCACTTGTGAATGCAAACCAAGAGCTCAGTGCTGTCCTTTTACAATGATCCACAACACTTCTTCAGTTCAGGGGGGTTTGCATTGGCATTGAACTCAGGGAAGGTCCAGACCACTGCCATAAACAATCTACTACACTTTTAATGAACATTAGGCCAGTTAAAAAAAAAATGGCTTAAGGCAGGATCTTAGTCAGCACAGATGCCATATAAACTGTCCAGAGGACAAAAACTATGGGCAGGAAAAGAAACCTTCACCCAAAAATTAAAAATCTGTAATTTACTCATTCTCACATTGTTTTAAACACAAGATACTCTGAAGCCTGTTGGTAACCATACAGTTGACGATAGCCATTGACATCTATTTTGGAGAAAAAAATACTATGAAGACGATCGCTACCATCAACCTTTTGGGTCCCAATATTCTTCAGAATATCTTCTGTTGTGTTTTGAAGCTGAACCAAGTCTTTGAGCAATATGAGGGTGTGTAAATGACAGTTTTTAAGACTAATCACCGCTGGACTCGATGTCTAGACCAGAGCAGATCACAGCATCAGTTTATCATCTCTGGTGTCTATCCCGACACAGACAAGCTCTGACAGCTGTAATAGTATATGATGAAGGGTCATTGTGCAGTGAGAAACCAGTGTAAGAGCACCGAAAATCACCGCCAGTTAAAGGAGCGTCCTTCTGTGTGTCCAGCGGTTTCTTCAGATGCTCTCATCGCTCATGTCCCAGATCTGCAGGACAGAAGAACAGGAGATTAGAAAGCTGTTCAAATATGTGTATAAAACTGTGCAGTGCTCTGCAGGTGTGCAGCATTATCATCTCAACATGCAAAACTCTTTTCAAGCGCTAATCCTGCACACAACACGCATGTTTGAAGACTAAACTCCGAGACTGAAGATGAACGTCCTTTGAGGACAAAGAGGCCAGACGCGAGTGTGTGAGTGTGTGTTTGGATGACGGAGGCGGACGGGGCCTCTTTCTTCTGCGGCACACCTGGCTGTCAAAACCTCCGTGTCATTGACATGCTAATAAAAGCTGAACAAAAACAACTTCAGCGGCCTTTTCACTTTGAAGTCTGCACCAAGTCAAAAAAAAAAAAAAAAAACCCTGGAGAGATAAAGAGAGCTGAAGAGTAAGCCCCTCAGATAATCACTTCACACAAACACAGCAGCTCCTCATGGATCATTCACATAAAACAGACAGAAATGTCATGTGCCATCAGTCTCTGTGTGGTTATCATCAAAGTTGATCAAGAATCTCGCCCACAGGCAAAACACAGGCTTGTGTAACATTTCTGAGAAAACCCAGAGATGCAGAAATGTAATATCACATCCATTAAATCATGCGCAGAGGTGTTTTTGCAACACCGGTGAATTTGGAAAACCTACTCTTATCTCCATCCAAAACATAGCTATACACATGAAATGAACACTACTAGCAGTAAAACTTTTAAAAATGATTTGTGTTCCTTTTTACACAAATCACAATTTCTTGGACAGATTATCGATTAATAGATTTATTTTCGTGTGGGTCCCTACACAATCATATTTCATGAGCTCAAAACACTTTGACTGGGGTGCATGATTTGTAAACTAATACATTACATAATTTGCGTCACATAATCAGCTTTTCTGATGTAGTAAACTTGCTGGATCACACACCTGGTGCAGCATTACACTTGAGAAACACAAGTCACGATAAAAGCTCAACACTCGTGGAAGCAAGACAAAATGACGGTTGCTTCAGCAAATTATTTTTCATGCCACATGTGCTTTTGTGAACATTATCAGTCGGGTTAAGTGTTGGTGCTGTTTTATTTTCAAATGTGATCAGTAACTGGACATTTCATGTCTGTACTGCAACAATATACGCATGAACCAACAAAAAATGTTTCAGAGAAAATGTCACGTGCTTTAAGCAACACTAAGACATTTCACTTAAAAACTGCCATGAAACATGCAATGTAATTTTTGCAAAAATGTTGCCACAGGCACATATTTTTTCCTCCAGTTGCAGGTTTAATGAAGTGCACTAATATAATTGTGTTGTGTGCTGTTAAAAAATGCATATAAAAAATATGCTTAAATTAAAACAGTGGTTTTTAACCAGGGACCCTCAGCAATCCATCTTCCAGAAGGCTTGATGATGATGACTATTGTTATTATTATACTAAAATATTAATACAGTAAAATATAGCAACAACAATAATAAATTAATAAATAAGAATAAAATGTTATGAAATTAAATTAAAAAAAATATAAATATCAATTGTTTTTACTGAAGAACGCACTTCTGCAATCACAAAATGAATCAAGGCTAATTATTTGAATAGATCAAAATTAATAATCCAGTTGAATTAATTTGATATAGAAAATAAAGTTTGAAAACAACCAGCTTTTGTCAACTGCATCAGAAAAAAGAAAAGAAAAAATTTCTTAGCGTTGAATGTAGTCCTGGCCAGTGTGAGTGTTTTGAGAAGCACAGATTCAGGGGATGCCTCTCTCTCTCCCTCCATCTCTCTCTCCCTCCCTCTATCTCTCTCTCTCTCTCTTTATCGTTGTATGTATCCCTCCCTCTCTCTCTCCATCTCTCTCTCCCTCCCTCTATCTCTCTCTTTCTCTCTCCCTCCCTCTCTATCTCTCTCTCTCTCTCTCCCTCCCTCTCTCTCTCTCCATCTCTCTCTCCCTCCCTCTATCTCTCTCTTTCTCTCTCCCTCCCTCTCTCTCTCTCCCTCTATCTCTCTCTTTCTCTCTCCCTCCCTCTCTCTCTCCATCTCTCCAGAAGAGTGTTTGTGTTGCAGTAAAGCCATGAAGCAGTCTTTGAAGGGCTATGAAGATCAGAGCGGTGAGGAGGTGAATCCACACCCTGCTCTGCTGCTGCAGGAGAGTGCGCTTGAGTTTGCAGCAGCGGTTCAGAGCTGTAATTATCTTAATAACAGTGTAGCACATTTATCATTCAATTACAGCAGTGCTGTAGAGTCGCCCCACGGGCGTGTGACCGCATGTCATACATGTTACACACAACAACACAAGCCCTCGGGTTACATATACACAGCATGTGTGAGAGAGAGACAGATCAACACTATAAAGAATATTCTACCAAACACACAGGAGATTGTGTTTGTCTTGAAGAAGTCTTTCATTCTGAAGTAATTACTGAGAGAACAGAACATGTGAACACCGTCTTCATCTCTCGCTCACATTAACCTGACCACAGCACTGAGTTATTATTAAAGCTGTCAGTACACACGTTCAGCCTGTGTTCCTCTCAGAAGATCCGTCATTCACAGCATCAGCAGCCATCCGTGCACTTACTCTGACCATCAAACCACTGACAGGAACAAATAAACTGAAATCATAACAGATGTCCTGTTGTTAAAGTAACATTTTAAAAATGAATAATCACTCTTAGATTAATTCATAACAATTAAAACTTTTTTTTTAAATATATAAATAATTTCTAAACACAAATCTACTGAACTACTTTCTCAGCTAAATTCATAAATGTGCAGATGACATTATATCGTTAAGTCAGTGCCCTGCATTTGTAACTTGCTTAAAGGGATAGTTCACCCAAAAATGAAAATTATGTCATTAATGACTCACCCTCATGTCGTTCCAAACCCGTGAGACCTCCGTTTCTGTCGGACGCGTCCGGTTCGAGAAGCGAGGAGCTGATGATACTGCGCATGCGTGATTCACACTGACACACCGCGCGTCTGAACTGAACTGGTTCTTTTGGTGATTGATTCTGAACTGATTCTGTGCTAATGTTATGAGCGCGGGTAAACCGAAGGCTTGAATCAAGGGCAATCATCGCTAATGAAGTCATTACGTCGAGCGCAAAAGAACTGGTGAACCGTTTTTCGGCAACCGGTTTATTGAATCAAACTGTCCGAAAGAACCGGTTCGCGGAGAAGAACAGAACTTCCCATCACTACCGGTGATCCGAAAACCGATGCAACCGGTTCTTGACTCGAGAACGAGTCAATGTTTCGTTCGTTATCTGGCTCGGTTCAGTCAGTGTACTGTTTGAGTAAATGAATTACTCCGGGATATTGGTTTATTTGAACTCAGAGGGAGTGTCAGCCATGTTAAAAAAGTTAACAGCTTAAGTCATTTGTGGATTAATGCTTATTGTTGTCTGCGAACCGTTTCAAACGATTCAGTTCGATTTGGTGAACTGGTTCAAGAAGATCCGGTTACATCGAGTGATTCGTTCGTGAACCGGATGTGCTGTGAACGCGCTCATAACAGACCCGGGAGAGAAGACAATGCTGAATAAAGTCATAGTTTTTGATATTTTTGGACCAAAATGTATTTTCGATGCTTCAATAAATTCTAACGGACCCTCTGATGTCACATGGACTACTTTGAAGATGTTTTTATTACCTTTCTGGACGTGGACAGTATACCGTACATACATTCTCAATGGAGGGACAGAAAGCTCTCGGACTAAATCTAAAATATCTTATACTGTGTTCCGAAGATGAATGGAGGTCTCACGGGTTTGGAACGACATGAGGGTGAGTCATTAATGACATAATTTTCATTTTTGGGTGAACTATCCCTTTAACTCAAAAACTATTTTAAATATATTGTTTTTTTTTTCTATAATTATGAATGCAGTTTTTATGATCTTGTAGATAATTGAGTGAATATATAAATATTCTAAATAATAATAATAATAAAAAATTAATCATGCACTTTACAAATTAATTTGTAACCAGCATTTGGACTGGAGTGCTGTGGATTGCTTGTGGATTATTGTGATGTTTTTATCAGCTGTTTGGACTCTCATTCTGACAGCACCCATTCAAACCTGATGAAGAAACAAACTCATCCTGATCTGGGATGAACTGAGGGTTTATCACTGAATCACAACTGACCATCAATCGCAGTAGCTCAGAATATGAAACGCTACAGTGCTCGGTTCACGGTGGTTGAATACATCTCACTTTGTGAACACGACAAAATAATGTTTCAAATCACAAAACAAACTCTAACCAACACTAGAGTTCCTACTGAAACCATCTTATTTCATTCAGTCTTGGGAATAAGTATGTCTCTGTAGCTTTGTAACTTAACTGGGTTGAGTTTTTCCTATTCATTTTCATTCCATCAGTCGATGGCTTTGCTTGGCCAAAGCAGCTCATGTAAAGGTGATATTCACTGAAGTCAGGATGAGCATTCGCTACACGATCGGCTCATTCCAGAACACTGCACGTCACACAGGTGAACTATAACCGTAACGCTTTCGCCTCATGACTATTTCAAATGGTTTTCCCATCAGCAGAGCGGAGCTGTAACAGTGCTGCCGGAGGCTTGTTTCCAGCAGGAGGAACGTGTCTGGTCAGGTTTAACACACACAGGTGTGTGCATGAGGGACACAGACTAATGCTAACAACACCAGCCAACATTCGGGGAAATTCAGGATATGGAAAGTCTTTAGAATGACTGATATCGAGTGTTTCGTCTGATGCTAAAATGAGTCCTCAAGTACACAACCAGCATGTGATAACCTGGACTTGTCTAGAGGACTAGTTCACCCAAGCTGGAGTTCTGTTGCCTTGTGCCCTTTTTGAAGCTTAATAGAAAAGAGCAACCAGTACATGATTCAAAACTCCTTTTGTGCTCCAAAGAAAATGATACAGGTCTGAACAAACAATGGATCAGTAAATGATGACAGAACGCTCATTTCTTTAAAGTGATGGTTCACCCAAAAACAAAAATGAATGCATGAATGAAAATAAGACGTTTTGTCCACAAATTCAAAGTCACTGGTAACCAAACCATTTTGGTATCGAACTGGTTTGGAACAACATGAGGTTGAGTAAATGGTGACAGAATGTAGATTTTTGGGTTAAGTATTTTCTTTAAGGGTTCAACATCCATCTCTGCAGATCCCACAAAAACATAGAGAAATCAGATCATATAAAAGAGCTGCATGAGCCTTATTTTACATTCAGTTTCTATGAAGTCTGCCATTTCATCGCCCTGTTACTTTTACAGCTTAAAGACATGATTTATGTCATTTCTATACATTTAAGGGGGGATATCACGAAGTCTAGTCACAGACTAAAATGTAAGTCTGAGCTTAAGTCTGACTCAGTTTTAGTTTAGTCTTTGTTTTTAATTCTGTAGTAAGTTTAGTGCTTCAACTTAAACTTATTTCAGTTAGTTGCCAAAGCAACATTTCTAAAATATTTGAGGGTTTTTTTTTTCATTTACATTTACATTGTCAATTACATAGGTCATTAAATTTTTTCATTTAGTATGTTGTTTTATATTTTTTCAGCTTCATTTTAATTAACAAACATGTTTTATTAGCTTTAGTAATAACTTTTAACTAACATTCATAACCCTGCTTTGAATGAAATAAACAGTAACTGAAATAAAATAAACACAAAATTTTTGCTTCTTGACCATTTCAACATTTCTTGTTTTTTAGTTGAAGTATTAAAATAACTATAACTAAATCAAACTATATATATATATATATACATACAGTAAAACTGAGAAACTGGATTAAGATAGACCATGCTGCATAAAGGCACCAAATAATACCACTTCCTGTTCACTTAACACTAGTTATTTCAATTCAATTCAATTCAATTCAAGTTTATTTGCTTAGCGCTTTTTACGATACAAATCATTGCAAAGCAACTTTACAGAAAATTAGCTTATCAGTGGTGACTGTCATTTTATGTGCATATGGCAGAAATGTATGGAAAAATCAATTAAAGACGTAATCACATAGACGATAAACACTATTAACAGCAATTATTATATGATGCAATCAAACTTAAAGCAAAATTTGATAGTTCTGCTATAAGTTTTCCATATGGTGTTCATGTTATGTAAGGGAACAGTTTCTCCAGCATACAGCACAGTCTCTCGGAGCGACATGGCAGAGAGCGAGTGTGTGGTCTGTGTGTTTGGGTGGTGTTACGCTGCGCTCACGGCTGACGTGGAAGGGGAAGTTTAGTGCGCTGTTTGGAGCACACAGCCTGGGTTTTTCCCTCCTCACGTCTCTAAACTCCTCCTCAGGCCATCCTCCAAACTCACTTCCACACACAGCTCCACACTCGCTCCCTCTGGACCATGAGTCACTGCTTCAATCCAACACACACACACACACAGTGTAGAAACTCTGCTCATTTCTAATGTAAATACACTCATATTGTACTGTACTGTACATATCTAGGAGGCATCGTGAATATGGTGAGAGTGTTTCTTGCACTCTTTTCTCTCTCCGCGTCGCACAGATTGACAAAATCAGCAGCGTGTGGAGCGCAGTGGAGGGTGTGGAGCGCTGCAGCTGTGGTTTGTTGTTGTTGGGGACGGATGGATGGAGGCCCCGCTCCACTGCACTCATCCTGGCTCCGTCTCTCTCTGTGACACACTTCCTGCCCCACAGATCCAGGGAAAGGCCATTTCAGGGTCCCGCTCCTTCCGGACTGAGCTTTCTTCCCACCACAGAGAAATAAAAAAAAAGGCTGCTGTTCCTTGCAGAATGCAGAATGTCGATTTGAAGGAAACATTCGTCCACAGACTGTCATTATTTACGCAAGTAATATGCTCATATCTTTAACATGAGCACAAACATCACAAAATGAGTCAAAGTGAACAGGAAACCTGGAATAGAGCTGCAAGATTTGGAGAAATAATGTAACACTCACACACACACAGTAGTATGCTGTGAAGGCCACACAAATAAAAGAGGGAATCAACCGTTCTGATTAAGGACCCAAAGAACAAGACAACAACAGAAGCGTAGTATACGTCCAGAGCTGGGTAGATTACTTACAAATTTATAAATGTTACTGATTCCAAATTACATGACAAAAATCGTAGTTAGTAATGTAATCCCTTACATTACACATTTTAGGTAATATAATTAGACTACTTTTTAGATTACTTTTCACATCCCTTGGCATAATTCTAGCTGTTCCTAGGTTACGTTGAACTGGTGGCCACCATGCCACCTCTTTTTAGTCTGCCCAGATGTCCTCCCAGTGGGTTGTCATGAAAATAGTGTAGAAACCCAGGTATTAAGGTATGTGGGACCACCACCATTCCTCGTTGATACCTGACGGTATAATACCCCTTGCTGTTCTTTTATCTTCCTGTTTTTAGGTTCTGCTTTCAGACAACTGACAGTTTTGTCGCTCTGTTGGGCTTGTACGATTTCAGCAAATGAGTGGAGAATGTCTGAGGAATGATTTGTTGTAGTTATTGTCAGACATGGTGCCTCTTCTTCCCTCAAAAGCATAGGGGCTCTGGACATCGCGTCTTGACCCATGTTAAGACAACTCTTCCGATGGTGAACTTGAAAGTCAAACTCCTGTAGATGCAGGGACCATCAGGTCAGAGGTTATCTTTCCACTTCTCCACTGCCGAGACCACAGCCAAACATTCCTTTTCGGAAGTAGAATAGTTAAGCTCCACCCCACGTAGTGTTTGTGACGCATAAGCTATGACCCTCTCTCCTTCAGATGTTTGCTTGGAGAGAATGGCACCCAGGCCCACATCACTGTCATCTGTGTGCACCTGAAATGGCTGGTTGAGGTCAGGTTGCATAAGAATGGGTGGATTCTGAAGGGACAACTTGATGGAGTCGAATTGGCTTGGCATTCTAGGGTCCATTGCCACTTCACATTTATCTTTTTTAGGTTATTGAGGGGAGCTGTGATATATGCAAAATAAGGGATGAATTTGTGGTACCAGCCGGCTAATCCCAAGAAACCTTGGAATGGGAGGGGGATACTGAACAACAGCTTTGGTTTTTCAGCATCAACCTCAACTCCTTTCTCAGAGATGAGTTGGCTTAGAAATTTTAGTTCCCTTTTAAAGAAGTGGCATTTTTTCAAGTTGAGGGTGAGATTGGCCTGAGTGAGTATTTGCAGTATTATACTGAGATGTGTGATATGCTCTGACATTGACGGAAAGATAATGATGTGGTCAATGTAGATGAAGCAAAATTGTCCTCTCAACTCTTCCAGTATCTTTTCTATCAGCCTCTGGAAAGTGGCTGCGGCATTTTTGAGCCCATACAGCATGGAATTGATGTAGCCCTGTGGTGGTGATGAAGGCGGTCTTGTCCTCCACCTCCACTTGCCAGTAGCCTGGCTGGAGATCTAAAATGTTGAAACATGCAGCATCCTCCATGGACTCGAAGATCTTTTGTATGAGGTGCATGGAGTAAGCATCAGGCACTGTTTTTTTTAAAGGGGTCATATGATACGATTTCAAGTTTTCCTTACTCTTTGGAGTGTTACAAGCTGTTTGTGAATAGATAAGATCGCTAAAGTTGCAAATACTAAAGTCTCAAATCCAAAGAGATATTCTTTATAAAAGTTAAGACTTGTCCACGCCCTCCTAAAATGCCTTGTTTAAACACGCCCCCACATCTCTACGTCACAATGTGGGCAGATTTGCATAACGCCACCCAAATGTTAATGCAAACAAAGAAGGCATAACCTTTGATTCTCGCTGTTGCTGCCGGCACCATTTTGTGCAGTTGCTGTGTGTTTCGCTGTGAAAGGGAAAGTACTTTGTTTGGTCTTCCAAAAGAGGTCACAAATAGAAATCAGTGATTAAGTTGTATTTACAACACTGTTCCAGAACAGTTCAAACCAAATATTGTGTGCAGCACATTTTATGGAGGACTGCTTCTTGATCCTGGGAGAGGAGACTACAATGCCGGCTGTTCTGACTCACAGTCTGTAAGTACGTTTACATATGAAAAGGATTTGTCACTGATGATTCAAACACGAGTTTTGAGCAGTGTGCAGCGGTTCTCAATTCCAGTCCTCGTGCCCCCCTGCTCTGCACATTTTGTATGTTTCTCTTATGGCTTCAGACGCTCGTTCTATTCGAATGTAAGTGCCTTGCGAAGTGGACATCACAGGATATTCCACCATGATTCCAGTTCGAAGTGAACATATATGTTCCATTCAAAGTACAAAACGTGAATTTAAATTGTATTTATTTACAGAGGTATATGATGCCACACTTGTCCGTGTGTGAAGACATTGTGCAGCGCAAATCTATGAATAAATGTTCTGAAGTGAGGTAAACTTCAACAGATTTCCCCTGCTCAGGGAGTAGATAGCAATGAATACTGCATAGGGACCATGTAAATGGGAACACAGTTCATGCACGGAGCTCACTTCTAAAGAGCTCATTATCTGAATAAAATGTGTTAACACAGAGTTGGGGGTGCGAGGACTGGAATTGAGAACCGCTGGTGTAGAGTAGTGCTTGTTGTTTGTCGTTTCTCCGATCACAAATGCAGACATGGTTTTATGTTTATGAAACGTGATGCAACGCAAAGTGTACAAACACAGTATAAGTCATTATAATCCATAATTATGTCTCCACTGGATGCAACAAATTGCTTTTGTCTTGTCGCACATGTGTTTTGACCGGGACATGCATCAAAGTATGGCAAGGGGCTTAACATTTCCATAACATGCTTGAGGCATTCGGCCAATCACAAAGCACTGGATAGCTGGCCAATCTGAGTCTTTTGAACCATAAACTGCAAAACACATTCAATTTCACCAAATACACAAAATAATGTTCTTTTTAGCAACATCATATGACCCCTTTAAATTTTTGATAATCTACACAAAATATATTCGATCCATCTGGTTTAGGGACCAGGACGACTGGTGAAGACCAAGAGGAAA
Organism: Cyprinus carpio; assembly: GCF_018340385.1. Taxonomy (NCBI): domain Eukaryota; kingdom Metazoa; phylum Chordata; class Actinopteri; order Cypriniformes; family Cyprinidae; genus Cyprinus; species Cyprinus carpio. The sequence goes on along the minus strand of NC_056607.1, from coordinate 1,976,090 downwards.
AACAGGGCTCGATGATGTGGTCATTGAGCATCTGGTCCACATATTCCTCAAAAAATCTTCCACTTGATTGGGGAAACACGGTAAGCTGAAGATTTAATGGGCACTTCATCTGATACAATGATTTTGTGTTTTTCCACATCTGTCTTCCCCAGGACGTTGGAGATAGTATGTGGCCAAGCAGTCATCAGTTTCAGCAGCTCCTCTTGATTGCCTGAGTCCCAGACTGGAGTGTCTTGTTGTTGAGCGGGAGTGAGTGGTGAGTAGTAAGGAATAGTAGAGGCTTACAGTGGTAGGGTGAAGTCTGGATTCTCCCGCAGACATGGTAGATTGCTCCAGAGTCATCCAAGCATTTGAGAAATAGTAGTGCATGTAACCTCCCTCTGCCTCTAGGCCATATCTATTCTGGGCAAGCTCCAAGATAGCTCTAGCCGCTCTCAAAAAGTCCAAGCCAGCCAAAAGCAGAAATGCCAAGTGGGCATCCTTCATTCTAAAGGTCTTTAACCTGCATACTTTATTGTTCCACATATAACTGATGTTCTTCTGGTCTATAGCTTGGTGAACTTTTCCATCTACCAAGATGAACTTTTGGTGGAGGATCAGATGTTTGTGTTGTTGCTTCACCTCCTAACTGTCTCCACACAGTTTCATGCATTAGTGTAAAGGTATTCCTGTGTCAACCACCATCTTCATCTCTCATCACCACCGGGATCAATAGGATAATGCATATAAGCCAGCCAGATGTTTAGATGTATTTCTTTTAGGTGTTTTTTTTATTCTTCTCCATTCAACCCAATTTCACCAACTGTTCTACCGTTCTTACCATCCCTCTTAGGCAGCCCACCACCCTGGGGTTGATGTTATTGGGAATGTGGCTCACCATCCTCTGAAACATCAGGTTTCCACTTCAAGCAGAGGACCCAATAGTCATAAGCAAAATCTCTCAGGCGTTGTTTTGGCTGCTGCACCAACAACCTCAATTTGTCCTAAACCCCAGTGAGGTAATTCTTTGGTAAAAAAAAAGCAGCCATGAATGCCATGAAAGACCTCTTTTCAGCCTTCCACCAGCTCAGAGCAGGACCCAAAAGCTTGGCACTGGGCAGTGGTCTGATTTCCAGGTAGTTTTCACACTTTTCGATGAATGTGAGCACATCCACCATCTCACACACATCTCCAAAGGAGGAAAACTCCAATCGGATGGGAGACTTCGCACAGAAGTCAGGGAGCTAGGGGCAGTAAGAGAAGAAAAGGAAGTAGTTGGAGTGTATGCTTGAAGGTGGGGCAGAGAAAGGGTAATTGTGTATTGCAGCTTTTTCATCTGACTCCACAATTTTGCTTTTCTCCTCAGGAAAATATCTGCAACAGCCTTCTCCAGCTTCTCCAGACTTTTCTGGAAGTATTCTCCTAACTCTGCCAAGCTAGCATCCACTGCCTGCTGGACACTGGCCTTCCGATTTAAGGTGCTTTCAACTGATTGTTTAAAATCATGTTCCCCAGCCTGCACCTTTGTGCTAAGGGCCAGTAAATCCACTTTTAATTTATCAATGCTTGCTTGCATTTCTTGGATAACATTAGCATTGACCAAACAGTTAGTCGCTTCAACATCATCACCATCATCATCAATTTTATCCTCAGTGTCAGAAATATAAAGGGAGCTTAACATAGATTCTGCCATTGAATTGTCATGTTACAAATGAGCCTCCAAAGTGAACACACACAGCAGTGAACACACACACACCATGAACACACACCCGGAGCAGTGGGTATCATTTATGCTGCGGCGCCCGGGGAGCAGTTGGGGGTTTGGTGCCTTGCTCAAGGGCACCTCAGTCGTGGTATTGCCGGCCTTAGACTCGAACCCACAACCTTAGGGTTAGAAGTCAAACTCTCTAACTACTAAGCCACGACTTCCCCATCCTTTAACATATTGTGATGCCCTGTCCGGCTGGAGCGACGAGACATAAACATAAAACCCATTATAAAGGTGATATAAACATGATTTCTAGTTGTCTCCTCTTTCGGAAGGCCAAAGTAGTTTCGCTTTCTCAACAAAACAGCATCATACATCACGGCCTTGAGTGAGCAGAGGCCGGAGGCTTAGAGCGAGCCGCGGTCTAGAGTGAGATGTGGCCGGCTTGAGTGAGCAGATGTGGGCAGCTTGAGAATGGCGCGGCCGGTGGATTCTATGTAGGAGCGTCCGTTGGGCTTGCGGCAACCACATGTGATGACCCCGGGCTGGACTCCGCTTCGTACACGGTGAAAGCCGATTCGGCGATCCACAATGCAAAGATGATGTATTTCCTCCGCGTCCAGCATGGATCAGCCCCAGGCATGACGAAGCGGATATCATCCTCTTTTGGAGGGCCAAACAAAGAAGTTTCGCTTTCACAGTGAAACACACAGCGTTTATATGATATGAGAGGCGGCGGCAACAACAATACTACAACTAGAATAAAAGATACGCCTTCTTTCTTTGCATGAACATTTGGGTGGCGTTATGCAAATCTTCCCACATACTGATGTAGAGATGTGGGGGCGTGTTAGAAAGAGCTGTTTCAGAAGGGCGTGAACGAGTCTCAACTTTTATAAAGAATATCTCTTTGGGTTTGAGACTTTAGTCTTTGCAACTTCACAGATCTTCTTTATGCACCAAGAGCTTGTAACACTCCAAAGAGAAAGAAAAAATTTAAATCACATCATATGACCCCTTTAAGGACACTTTAAAAGGCTCTGTGCTTGGCTGTATGTATACGGTAATATTCACACCAAAACTGAAGTGCACTTAATCATCGTTAAGCAATGGATTCTTGATGAGAGCAAACATTACAGATGAATTCCAGTGCAAGAGTCCTGATGATGATCAGGTCAGTCTGACACTCATCTCAGCAGGACGAGACCGGTGTGTTTCAGGTGTCATATCCGGAGGAGCTGCAGGTCTGAACACGCACACTTCACATAGGTCCACACACGCCAGTTTGGCAGGTGGAGCCAAGCTTATCACAGCATCTGAGAGGAGCGCCGAGATACAGCAGAGCTTCGTCAGATGAGGAAAACAGAAAGCCTGCAAGCGCAAACCTGCCCCGCTTAATTACCAGTGTGACGAGCAGCCGCTCCAGTGTGGTCACACACACACACACACACACACACACACACACACACACACACACACACACACACACACACACACACACACACACACACACAGACCTCCTTAAAGCCAACATCTGAGAAAAGAGCTTTTAATGACAAAGACTGGAAGGCTTTCAAAAATCATTTGAAACCAAAGAGGAGCCTTTTAGAGAAGCTGAGCCCAAATCAAACACAGCTCTCGTTCCAGAGCCACAGAAACAGAGGTGACGTCTGCGCCGTTATCATCTCTGTGCACGGGTTTGATGTATGTTCATCCAGACGAACACGATCTGAGCTTCTGACATCAATACTAGATTCAACCAGCTACTTCAATCACAATACTACAGACAATCTCACTTTTTCAACATCAACAACAAAAGCCGTCTTTACACTGCAAAGGTGTGACAGAAGCTGCATCTGACTGTTTAATGCTGCTCATGTACTCATATTTACACAAAAATTGCACAGTGTAAATAGTCTATAAATTAAATAACAGGAACTCAAGAGAGTGACGCCTCAATATCATCACTGTCAAATCATTGTTGATTTTTTAACTTTAATCTGCTGTAAAATCTGCATTCTCAATCACACCAAATTCCCAATCACATGGATTACTACAGAAACGTCTGTCGTAACATTTCTACAACTGACAGCTGAAGTACTTTTCATCTAATGAGTAATGGGACATCTATTGAACTTATAACTTCTTGTCATGGAAACTAAAGGCTTGCAGTGCAAAGAGATTCAAAAATCATTATTTCACCTTTATGTTTGATTTTTGAAGCCACTGAATGATAAGGGTTAGCCTGCAAACAAATTACAATTATAGGCAAATAATTTAAATCCAGCAGCTGCACTGAGATGCACATTTTCCTCAAACACAGTGATGATCAACCAATACTAACTAACAGTCCAAGCAGCAGCATAAGCTGGTAGAAAGTAAAACGGTGACCATTTTTAATAATAGTTAGCACATATTGTCCTTAAATGTCACTGCATGCAGATGCAACGTAAAATCCAGTTCTCGATATTGACTTTTGCCTCAATAAACTTCTAATTTGCTGCTTGTTAATAGTTAGTAAGGTAGTTGTTAAGTTCAGGTATTGGGTAGGATTATGATGTAGAATATGGTCATGCAGAATATGAGCTTTTTAGTACTAATAAACAGCCAATAATGTTAATAATAGGCATGCCAATAAGCAACTAGTTAGTAGTGGGAATTTGTCCCTAAAATAAAGTCTTACCAAACTGTATATTCTGATGACTTATTTTTGGAAAGCTGGGACAGTATTTGCACAAGTTTTGAACAAAAGTTGAACAACTTCTGTTAGAAACATGTTTAGAATGTTCTTGTTCAGTTCGCACAATAATCTACTAAAAATCTTTCTTTATACTGCTTTTAACTTTTTTATTTTATTTACAGTGATGTGAAGGTCTCTACAGTCTCTTCAGTGGTTTGATGACACGACTGACACTATGAGCACCTACAATAATGAGGCTTGCCTTAGCAAACACCACTAATTACTGTGTGCACTAGCTAAAGGCCAAATCACACCACAGCAAAATGACAGATTTCATACGAGCAATCATTTGTGGATGGCGTATATTCTTCCTTTTAAACATTATGTGGGCTGACAATAATCTGTAATATGAGGTTTACGATGACAACTCACAATAGGTGGAGATAATTAAACCGTCATGGTTTAAAACCATTACCTTTATCTGCAACAAGGCTAAAAAAACAGAAGGAAAATCCAAACATTGGGACGATCCTATCTCTCGCTCCCATGCGAGGTTTGACGATAAGGGCTGGTGATGTGGCCCCTAAAGGGCCCGAGAGGAGATTACAGTGCTGTTGGACAGTGCCAGGATCAGTCGTGCTCCATCTGGAGCCGTGAGAACAGATAAAACAGCCAACATATCCAACGCTTTCTCCCAGCCACAACACCATGGATCAACAGCTATGAGCAATCCTCGCTTGATTTCTACAGCACACAAGTTTGATCCCTGCGCAAACAATGTGTAAAAAACTCCTCGTGCACCTGTAACAACAGCTCTCCGGATAAAGAAACCCTGCAGGACAGTGCTCCTGGTGAGAGAGCCGAATTTAACACTTAAAGTACACGGATAGTTTGGTCATGAAACTTTCTTTAGCATTTATTTAAAAAAAAAATGTAATAAATTAAAAAAAAAAATAGATACATTATCCTTCAAAAGTCTGGTGTCAATTTCTTAATGTCTTTGGAAAGAAGTCTCTTCTGCTCAACAAGATTGCATTTATTTAATCAAAAACACAGTAAAAATTGTGAAATATTATTACAATTTAAAACAGCTAATATGTTAAACTATAATTTATTTCTGTGATGCGCAGCTGTATTTTCAGCATCATTACTCCAGTCTTCAGTGTCACATGATCTTCAGAAATCATTCTAATATGATGATTTACTGCTCAAGAAACATTTCTGATTATCATCAATGTTGAACACAGTCGTGCTGCACAATATTTTTGTGGAAACCGTGATACATTTTATTTTTCAGGATTCACAGATGAATAAAAAGTTCAAAAGAACAGCATTCATTTAAAAGATGAATTATTTGTAACATATTAAATGTCTTTATTGTCAAATAAATTTAATGTCTTTGCTGAAAAATTTCTTAAAAAAAAAAAAAAGTACTGACCTCAAACACCATATCTTTGTTTTGCTTAATACAACAGATATTAACACAAAATTAAAGATATGAAAAACAAATATGAATATTCAATACATTTCTTGACAGACTTTTTTTTTCCGAAATCCTAATTCTTTAATGCTGGAGTTCCTAGCCGTTCAGTGGGTAACTTTAGTAGTGAGTTTGATTCACTCACATTAGTGTTTAGTGAGAATCAATTTTGGCCCCTGTTGACTAATCTTGGTTATACAGGACAGAAGAGAAACAAATTAACTGTTGAAATACTGCTTTATGTTCTGTAATTGAAGATAAAACATCTTGGTCTGCTTTCGACAGTGAGTGGTTAGCATGTTGTTTCTCTGATGAATTGTGTGTCATGATGCAACAGGATAATTTCTGCTGAAGAGCTGCTGGCACATCTGCAGATTAAATGTAGCTAATAATAAAACACATTTAAAGAAAGATTGAATCTGCTTATGGGTGCTGCATACGGCTTGTGTAGTTCAGACTCAAATGAGCAGAGAACTAGGACAATTTTGTTGTTAGTCAGCTGAACAAAAAAAAAAAATTGGAAATATTTTATTGATTCATGGACAGTCGCTGGAGCAGAAACACCATGCTTTGGCTTTGATTTAACGATCAGTTATATAAATACATGAGGGCTAAAAATGCACAGCAGTAACTCACACAGATATTTATAAATGAGCCATTTCGTTTCAGTCGGACAGGCAAAATAAAGACTGGAGTAGCTGTGCAGTTTGTCAGAAATAGAAAGAGGCGCCCGTTGACTGAAGGCATAGGCAGCACCACACACGTCTAGCCCTAAATAGTGAACAATCACAGTAACACTGTCAGTGCCTGTACTTTAAATGTTTTCCGATAGTACTCCATGGGATTGGGAGTTTCACTTGAAGCCCCCCTGCAGATCTCGCTCATCTTCAGGTGGGTCATGTCGAGTTTTGGAAAGAGAGCTGCTTGATTTGAGCGTGACTCCTGTGAGAGCTGTGCTTCATACAGCGCTACACTACTGACATTTTTCCAATGTGACCATATAATAATCCTGAATGTGTCCTATAATAATCCATGTGGGCATATTTATGTATAATATTAAAGGGAAAACTAAAATGCTGAGTTTGTTTGATTTGAAGATAAATTATTTATGGAAAGTACAACAGAACAGAAGATTTTTAGCTGGAACTCTGTGGTCCGTGGTGATACATACTTCATTCACTTCCTATGCTTTAGACATTTAAAAACATCCACATTTCACATCATTGTTGGGTGCTTTAATAATATAATTATGCATACATTATGTCATTGTGTGAGTATTTAAATGAACTAGTCAGCTGAATCAGTTTATTGAAATATGAACTGCCCAATAGAATCAGTTGGCAGAAAATAATTAGATATCGGTTGTGTTTGCCTGAGGATTACAGGTAATAATGTTGTGAATAAGGTTCAGTTTCTTGCACAAACTGATTGTTTTGCTTCATAAGACCACAATATATCAACAGGAGTTAGGGTATTAATTTTGTGTTCTGTGATATGCTTTTTTTTTCTTGACTCTCAAAGTACAGGTACCCATTAACTTGTATTTTACGAATCACCACAGACCAGAGGGTTTCAACTAGAAATCTTCTTTACTGTTCTACTGAAGAAAGAATGTCACCTACATCTTGGATATATATATACAATGGAAAAGTTTCTTTATGTTATTAAAATGTTCTTTGCAATAGAAAACAAATGGTTCTTCTAAGAGCTGTTTTCTGAAAGATTCTTTATGAAACCCAAAACGGTTCTTCTGTGGCACTGTTGTGAAAATCTCCATTATTTTGAAGAGTGTGGGTTATATTAGTGTTTTCTCCACAGACTGGCCTATTTAAAATCAAATCAAGGTCAAACCCTTCAAAGCGCAGAAACGGGGAGGTGAATAATCTAAACACTGGCACTGCAAATATCCACGAATGAGAAGCCATGTACTCGCTTGTGAGGAAGTTTAGGAGATTTAAGCCTCTTGATGAAAGACAAATATGTTTAACTAAGAGTCGCTGTAAACACAACACAGCTGGCCTTACACTCAACCACTGATGTGATCGTAACAACACGCAGAGCCACTTAACAAAACAGTTCTGAGAAAAGAGCACATGTGTGTGACCGTTTCACCCAAAGCTTTAAACAGACGGCCAACACGGCCTTTCAGAGCTGACGGCTGATATATGAGATTTGTACATTTCAAAGACAACAGAGATGTACACAACACTGCTCAATTCAACTCTTCTTCTACACAATATTTACTCAAAATCCAATATTTACTATCTTTAGACAAGTCAGTAGAGTTTCTATCACCCAGCAAAAACAGTTTCCAAACAAAAAGTAAATAAGATTTTGTGGCGATCAAATTTGTAAAAAAGCTCATTTGATAATATGTACTCATTATTAAAGGAAATACTCAGTTCCCTTCTGGGGGAACTTTGAACTGCGTCCTCTAGCGGTCTCTATGGGGGAACGCCATCAGCATGACAGGTGTCTGAAGCAAACATCTAAACACGACAATAACACTGGCCAGCGACAGCCTATTGTCAGACTCTGTTCCGTGTCTGTGTGTGTTTCCTTCCCCCACATGCTCCATGTTATGTTTATTTCCTTATTTGGTTTTCCTGTTCCTGTCCTGATGTAGTTATCATTTGTTCCAGGCGTTCCCCGTTCAGTTCCATTTGTCCTAGGTGTGTCCGATTAGTTTCCTGTGCATTTAAAGTGTGTTCTGCTCCTCATTTCCTGTCCAGTGTTATTCGTCTCACCCCAGTGCTACATGTGCTTTCCTGGTGTTTTGTCCAATAAAGTTCAATGATCATTGGAATCTCCTACATCTCCGCGTCTCCTCGCTCCAGAACAGTAGGCACACATGACACCTATGATGTCACTACCTGCGCAACCACAGTATAAAAGGGCCTTCCTTCACATCACTCCACATAGTCGCACACAGAAATGTCAACAACTAGACTTCATCGTTATTATCGTGGGAAGACTAATTCTTATCGTGGGGAGAATTTTTACCGGTATATCACAAACAATAAGATATCACCCATACCTACTCTGGAGTGTCCTGTGAAATCATGACTGAGTTGGCGATGCTTAAATATGTGCTCATTTAGGGAAGTCGTGGCCTAATGGTTAGAGAGTTTGACTCCTAGCCCTAAGGTTGTGGGTTTGAGTCCCGGGCTTGCAATACCACGACTTAGGTGCCGTTTAGCAAGGCACCGAACCCCCAACTGCTCCCCGGGCGCCGCAGCATAAATGATACCCACTGCTCCGGGTGTGTGTTCACGGTGTGTGTGTGTACTTTGGATAGGTTAAATGCAGAGCACGAATTCTGAGTATGGGTCACCATACTTGGCTGTATGTCACATAACTCACTCACTCACTCTGCATTTAACCAATCCAAGTGCACACACACACAGCAGTGAGTAGTGAACAAACACGCACACACACACCGTGAACACACACCTGGAGCAGTGGGAAGCCAATGCTGCAGCACCCGGGGAGCAGTTGGGGGTCCGATGCCATGATCAAGGGTCTCACCTCAGTTGTGGGTTTTGAGGGTGGAGAGAGCGCCGGATATTCACTCCCCCACCTACAATCCCTGGCAGACCTGAGACTCGAACCCACAACCTTCAGGTTACAAGTCCAAACTCTCTATCACTTAGACCATGACTGCCCCAATATGGAGGATATATCATTTTCTATGAGACACGCTATTCCCAATTCTTATGTGCTCTGGGCATTTGCACTTCCGAAGACTGAATTAAGTAACTGCTGTCTGAGTGTATCACAGTCACATAGCACTCCTAGGTCTGTCTAGGAAGCAGCCCCAGTAACCCCTTAGCAACGGTGCTTCTGAAATCCATGTTATGGTAAGTGCGCTTTCTGAGCTTCTGTGCACTTTCTAAAATCCAATATGGTATGGGTCATGCGCTGCTAGCTTCGTACCCTTTCTCTGAACTGGTGCAGGCCCCGATTCCTACCTTGGGCCCCACACTGTTATGTATTCTTGTTGATACCTCTTGAGCAGGGCATCTGCTACCGAGGATCTGTCGAGGCAGTTCCTAGGCTAGGCTCTCCCCTTAAGTAACAGTATTTCTTAAATCCATGTTATGGTAAGTGCACATGCTGAGCTTGCATTGTGCACTTTCTAAAATCCACATAGTGGTTAGTGTGCATGCTAAGCATCTTGCGCACTTTTCTAAAAGTATGGTATGAGCTACGCGCTTCCAGCCTTGTACCCTTTCTCTGAGTTGGTTCAGGCCCTGGTTTCGCCTTTGGCCACACTCCACTTGTGTATCCTTGCTGATATCTTCTTGAGCAGGGTGTTGCTACCAAGGATCTGTCAAGTCAGTTCCTTTGAGCAAGCTCATCCAGTGCTGACGGTAGCCCCCTGGGTGACAGGCCAGGGTCCAGTTATGGTCCTAGATGCTTGGCCATATCCCCTTAAAGGAATCTTTTTGTTTCTGATTTCAAGCCTTGAACTCTGCCCTGGGTTCAGGCTTCCTCAAGCCCAGCCCTTAACAGGTGAGTTCTTTGGGGTATGCAGCTCAGGCCTTTGGCCGAAGGGGATAATGTCACTGACAGCCACCAGGTTGTCCCAGGGGCAACTCCCATTATGTTGGTAGAGTTGTGTACCATTCCCCATAGCATACGCTAGAGGATGCATTTCAAAGTGCCCTCAGAAGGGAACGTCTCAGGTTACGTATGCATCCTCTAGAAGCTTTGCCATGCTTCGGACGCAAGCTTCAGATGAAGAAGTGGATGATGTATTGTCCTGGCGCCCTTTTATACTGTGGTCGTGCTGGTAGTGATGTCATAGGCTGTCGCCGGTCAGTGTTATTGTCATGTTTAGTTGTATGCTTCAGGCACTGGGCACGCTTAAGGCACCCCCCCCCCCCAGCGACCACTAGAGGACGCAGTGTCTCGTTCCCTTTCAGGGAACCATGGTTACATACGTGACCTGAGACATTTTTTTCCACACAGAGACACATCAGAATCATGGACTGATTGTCACTGATATAAGGCTCTAGGTTCAGGAGCTGCAGCATCCAGCCAAAGCATCATGAAGATATGAAAAGACGGCTCTGCTCAGGTTAGAGAGATGAATGGCCCTGTCAGCATCTCTGACACCACATCAATCCTCATGTAAGTCTGAAAACAACTGCATTAAAACGACATTTAGAGCACCAACCAATCCACAGAATACAAGTCACACATCACACTAACAACAGTCATATCATCTGCTCACTTTACACAATTATCTGTTTCTCCTTAATGTTGTTATCATCAACAACAACATTTTATAATGTTGATAATAATGTGCAAAATTACAAAACTTTGTGTGCAAACATGTTGAAAGATGTATTTCTTATTTATTAAATGTATAAAACAGCATAAGTGTTCCCAGAACTCCTAAATGAACAGCATGTAATGCAGTAACACTAAACTGCTGTTTAATAGTGACTGCACTCTTCATTCTTCATACTTTACAGACTGATTTTAGACGGTAGATGCATATTAATAGCATAGTTACACAATTTGACTTGTACATCATAATACTGCATTTACACTGAACAAAATGATGAACGCAACACTATTGATTTTGCCCCCATTTTGCATGAGCTGAACTTAAAGATCTAAGACTTTTTATATGTACACAAAACGCCTATTTCTCTCAAACTTTGTTCACAAATCTGTCTAAATCTGTGTAAGTGAGCACTTGGTGTAGCATATCAAGATGCTGATTAGACAGCATGATTATTGCACAGGTGTGCCTTAGGCTGGCCACAACAAAAGGCCACTCTAAAATGTGCTGTTTTATTGTATTGGGGGGTCCGGGGGGGTCTGAAAACCAGTCAGTATCTAGTGTGACCACCATTTGCCTCACACAGTGCAACACATCTCCTTCACATAGAGTTGATCAGGTGGTTGATTATGGCCTGTGGAATGTTGGTCCATTCCTCTTCAATGGCTGTGTGAAGTTGCTGGATATTGGCAGGAACTGGAACATGCTGTCGTATACACCGATCCAGAGCATCCCAAACATGCTCAATGGGTGACATGTCCGGTGAGTATGCTGGCCATGCAAGAACTGGGATGTTTTTTTAGCTTCCAGGAATTGTGTGCAGATCCTTGCAACTTGGGGCCGTGCATTATCATGCTGCAACATGAGGTGATGGTCGTGGATGAATGGCACAACAATGGGCCTCAGGATCTCATCACGGTATCTCTGTGCATTCAAAATGTCATCAATAAGATACACCTGTGTTCGTTGTCTATAACATACGCCTGCCCCTACCATAACCCCACCGCCACCACGGGCCACTCGATCCACAACTTTGACATCAGCAAACCGAAATAGGTCTTTTGTGTACATAGAAAAAGTCTTAGATCTTTGAGTTCAGCTCATGAAAAATGAGGGCAAAAACAAAAGTGTTGCGTTTATAATTTTGTTCAGTGTATGTTGTAGATAGTACTGATTAATCTAACATAGGTTGTGTTTGAGTGAATTAACCTGCCAATAAAGTGGTTTAGTGCACCGGTGTTCAGCGGAACAACCTACTGTCATCAGATTATCATTATTATTATTATTATTATTATTATTTTTCAAATTCTGTTATATTTTGTCTCCTAATTTGGTGCATTTATTCCAGTTTTAATTGTTTAATAAAATTTTAATAGTCAAAGAGTATGTTTTACAAAAATTGTCGAGTGATCAAGTGTTAATCAAATGAATGCTTTAAATGTGAACAATTTAATTAAATCTTTAAAAACAAAAATCAAACAAAATTTGAACAGTTATTTCCCTCTTTTGGCAAATAATGTGCTGCATGACTTTTTAAATTAAATACAAAAAATAAAATAATATATTGTGTGTGAAATTGTGTGTTAATGTGTGATATTCCTTAAAGTTTTCATAAACAATATTATTTTAATTATTATTCCTGTTGCTGTTCCTTTGCGAAACACATTCTACTGTACAACAGTAATATATTTAGTGTGCTTGTAGTGTCTTGCAGTGTTCCTCATCATATTCCTCATTACTGAAATAAAGAGCCCTTCCTCGCTGTATACTGAGGAACTTTAGCTGATAATGATGTCGGTGTGTTGCTGGAACAGGCGTGTCTGACAGGTTTGCGTGGGACATCATAACACAGCAGAAGAACTGGATCATTTAACTGGAAACACACAATGGCATCTTTATTAGAGTGATGGATGGAATCAGAAATGAAGGGAAGTGAATCTGAATGCGTCTGAGCACAGAGCTCTATTGTGTGCCGTGTCAGGAGAACTCTTGTGTCCGTACATCACCGCCTTTAGCAACATAATCTGGGTTACTCATTGTAGGTCATGTACTGTAATATCGTAAGTATATCTAAATGATTTTTAGATTACATTTTACCCAATCTGTTTCAAACATGCAAGTAAATGTACCATATTGAAAGAAAGAAAAAAAAAACAGAAAGAAAGAAAATATATTCCATTATTTTATACTGTAACAACATCCTAAATTGCATTAAATGTTACATTACTGCAGGATTTCCCAAACTGGACTTAATGTAAAAACTGCGATGGGTTTGAGAGTTGATAAAAAGCTAATAATTAATTCAGTTATAAAAACTTTAAAACAATACTTTAAAACAAAAACAATCAAAATAAAACAACTAAAAAAAACACTAAAAATAGAAATATTTAACTGTTTACCCGCATGTAAATGTGTCCATTAACCATAATGTACTCTAACATCAGAGCGCTGTAAACATGTGAATGTGTTGTTAAATTATTTGAAATATTCATCAGTCAGAGATATTTCAAGTAAATATTTTATTTTAAGGGGCCTGGCTGACAAAAAATGTTTGAATATTCCTGCATTACATGAACAAACATTAATAAACATGAAAACATCAATGTAATCCCTAGTAAAAAAAATAATATATTTAAAATACATTTATTTCAAACTAAGTATAGCTCAGATCTCTTAACATATTTACTGACATATCGCTTGTGACTTACTGATATAAAAATTATAATTCCAACTTTATTTGGAGTACTGCTTGTGCACAATGTACGTTTCTTAATATTAAGGCTGAATGTATCTTAATGTCACTATTGATGAGGATTGAATGATCTCTAAATAATATTGGTCTTTAAATCTGAGATATTTAAAGTATACCTGAAGTATACTTGCAATAGCTCCACTTTAGCACAATCAAATACACCTCAGTATATCTTTAGTTGGACTTTAGCACTATTTCCACACAATTAAGGTGCATTAAGTACAAAATTAGTTGTTCCAGTTTAGCAGATTTTAAGTTTAACAGTTTAATATACCAAAAGTACAACTGCAGGGTATTTTATTAAGCACATAAATGTGTAAATGTATTTGTAGCATACTTAGCATGCAATACGTTTATTGCAAATACATTTTATTACATGCATTCTTCACTAGATTACAAGCCCAAACTCTCCCAGGACTGAAGTATTTCTGCCCAGACCTCCAGAATCAGCAGTGAATATGATGACGACACACTGCCGTGTTTCACAGCTACAGATCACCAGTGTTCAGTGACTTGCACAATGATTTGTTTCACAGTCCAATCGCTTGAGAGGTGCTATTCTCCCTCAAATTCAAAAGCATGGTTTGCAAATTTATTTACATGACCATTGAATATAGCCAAAGCTAAATGGCATGACAGAGTAGGATTGTTGGGGAGTAAAAAAAGCATTAAAGAGAATCAATAAATTAGAATAATTTACTGCCATTTTATGTAACCCATAAAAAAGTAACTCTAATCTGATTATTCATAATTTAAGATATGTTAAATTCTTAGTCTTGATTTTTTTTTCAGTTGATTTAATTTTATAAACTCTAGATTTTTTATATGAATGTCATCTTTTTGTGTTATTGTGAAGCATGGTCAGCATTTATGTTGTTTCAAGGTGCTATATAAATAAAAATGACCATGACAATGTAATCTGATTATGTGCAATTACTAGTCCTCATTATGTAATCTAGATGAAATGTAATCATTTACTGCTCAGCTGTCGATGCACTGATGAAGAAGCAATGTGTGTTCAGTCAATCAGACTGTGTCCAGATCTCACTTTAGCAAAATGAAGACTGAAAATAAATGAAATACACTATTACCATTGACAGAAAAAGACAGCTACTGACATCCCAGACCCTGAATTCACTTAGTTAGTCAAGAAACATTCACTGCCTGCACTTCCACAATGTGATATGTGCAAAAGGATATTCAAGGACAAAAAAAAAAAAAAAAAAAAAAAAAACACACACACACAGAAAGGGGGCTTTATTTTATCTATCGGGATTTGATTTGACTGAACAATGAAAGTGAAAATTCAATACCAGAATCTGCTCAACCGAAAGGAAAGTGATTTCAGAGACGGAGCGAGTTATAACAATTTGATGAAAGGTCACTGACTAGACTACTTCACTCTCTGCAAAAACATGCACTGACGAATAGAGAACAAAGACCAGAAACTCAATTCTGATTTCATATAATAATCATGCAATAATGGATGGTAAGTGCATCTGCATAAACTGTGGGACGCATGTGAGTCAGTCAACACGTTTCATCAGACCTGGATCTTGTGATGGAGAACTCGAGCAGATCTGATCTCTGATTGGATAAACACAGGATATTCCTGTCAGATCCCAGGCAAGTGAACACTCTCTATTACTCCTCAATGTTCTGCTGCTGCAAATTTACATTTGAGTCACCTAAATACAACATAATCATGCTTCAAATTAGGGCTGAGAGATATATAGATTAATCATGATATATCTGTAATGATCGTGACGATGAAATTAAATTGCTACATTGTGAATTGTGAATATTGCAATGCTTTTTACGTGTCATTAGCTAAATGTTGCAATGCTTGTCTTGTGACTTGAGTATGAGAGTGCTCAGAGTCAGACAGATGTTGTAATAGACTCTTGTTTAAGTAGGTAGAAACTAATTTCTGTAAATCAGGAATCTTTTGTTTGCATCACTGCTCAAATATGTTCACAAACTCAATGCACAGTAATATACATTACTGTACAAAAACATGTTTCTGAAAGAAGTCTCTTCTGCTCATCAAGGCTGCATTAACTGTAAAACAGTCAAGTTGTGAAATTTTATTACCATTTAAAATATGTTTTCTGTGTGAATCTCTGTTAAAGTGTAATTTATTTCTGTGATGTGCAGCTGTATTTTCAGCATCATTACTCCAGTCTTCAGTGTCACATGATCTTCAGAAATCATTCTAATATGATGATTTGCTGCTCAAGAAACATTTCTGATTATTATCAATGTTGAACACAGTTGTGCTGCACAATATTTTAAGGATTCATTTAATGAACAAGAAGTTCAAAAGAACATTTATTTAAAAATAGTAATCTTGTGTTACATTATAAATGTCTTCATTGTCACTTTTGATAGATAGATAGATAGATAGATAGATAGATAGATAGATAGATAGATAGATAGATAGATAGATAGATAGATAGTTGGTGGATGGATGGGACGGACGGACGGACGGATAGACAGATAGATAGATAGATAGATAGATAGATAGATAGATAGATAGATAGATAGATGGTAGATAGATAGATAGATAGATAGATAGATAGATGGTAGATAGATAGGTATGTATGTATGTATGTATGTATGTAGAGATAGATAGATAGATAGATAGATAGATAGATAGATAGATAGATAGATGGACGGACGTACGGATAGACAGATAGATAGACAGATAGACAGATGGATAGATAGACGGATAGATAGATAGACGGATAGACGGATAGATAGATAGACGGATAGACAGATAGATAGATAGACAGATAGATAGATAGATAGATAGATGGATGGATGGATGGATAGATGGAGAGATAGATAGATAGTATGACAGGGCTTAAATGAGAAAGCCATGTGTAGGCCATCCTGCTCTTCCTGTCCAGCGGCTAAAACGATGGCTTCCTTCCCATCGTCCACACGGACACGCTCGCTCCAGCCCACAGCCGACGGTAAACATCACCTCAAAACCGCTTCCCTACCCACGCTTTCAGCAGAAGAGTCCTGTGAGTCCAGCGCCAAACACTGCCACAGCACTCACTGTATACCACACAGCTCAGAAGCATCTACAGCCACGAGATCAGAACACACTCGCATTCAGAGAGCTTCACCCAAAATATCAGCGACGGCCTTCACCAGGTTTGGGTCTTTAAGTCCGGCGTAAATTCATGTTTCATTAAATATTTACATGGTTACCAGGTTAAAAGTACAAGGATCAGCATTTATCTTACACTGTCAACAAATCACCATTACTACCATGTGTATGAACATACTACTTTTATATTCATAAAAAGCTACTTCAAAGTATAATGTTGTTAACACAAACAAAGAGATGAAGATGAGATGACATCAAGCACTAACTGTGAATGCATCAACATGCAAAGTTTTGATGGAAAAGCCAAAACTAAAATGTATTTTCAAAAATAGAAACTCTGTTCTAAAGACTCTGCAGTTTCTTCAACAACAACAACGATGGAGAGAGAGACAGAGAGAGAGAGAGAGAGAGAGAGAGAGAGAGACAGAGAGAGAGAGAGAGAGAGAGAGAGAGAGAGACAGACCTCCGTGAGTTTTCATGCTTGGGATTGCCAGATGCCAAGAGTTTAAATCCCCCAATTAAAGCTTTTCTCAGAAAAGGACACATTTACTGCGCAGTGTTTTAACTTATCATCACAACCTGGCAGCCATTCTCTCTTACGCTGACGATCTCAACATCTGAACACTGCGACTAAATCTGCCATCAAAGGCTGTCAGTGACTAAATGTAATAAATCTAAACTATTTGTTTGTAATGTTTTAATATGAATATAATTCGGAAATATTGGAATTAATATTAATTTTGCTGGTTTCAGAAGCTTTTTTGAGCTGTACCAGTTTTCATAATGAGAGTGTTATGAAAGGGATAATCAGCAGCTAGCTGTGCACTAAATGATTTGAATGCACGACGTGGAGAACCACTGACACGCAGCGAGGTGCATTCAAAACGTTTAATGCACAGCTAGCCGTTGATTATCACGCTTATGCCATGGTCATTTGCCAGCATTCACATATTAAAGATGTTAATAATATTTGCGCAGCAATATTTGACCGGAACAATAAAAATTATGGTTATTTTCGTCAGTTACAACTTGTTAGATGTTACTATGGATACCAATGTTTATAGGAAGTGTATTAATTTAGAACCTGATTAAACTGAGCTGGAACTACCTGTGCAGTTAAACGAATTTAATCAACACCTGCCAGCCAATCAGAATCCAGTATTCAGACAGACCATGGCATAAGTTCATTTAATAAATCAGGAAATGAGATGAGGTGAAATAAAGCATGTGTATGAGCTGGCAATCTCCTGATGAGTATTTACAGGTGACAGTGCAGTAATAACCATGATCCGTAATCATGAATATAACTGATCAGCTTAGCCATTATCCGCCTGATTAATATATACTAAAACTCCCAGACTTTTAGTCGACTAAAACTTGACTAAAACAGATTGAGTAAATATGATTAAAACTACAAAGGACACAGGACTAAGACTAAATTAAAAATAAAAACCAGCTGACAAAAACACTAAATCAAGCCTATGCAATGTTATTTTCATCAGAAAATAATAAATAATAATAGTCGTGATTTCTCACAGCAGGCTAACAGTAGCATGCTATCTAGACTAGTTTACCTTCAAAAATAAAATCCAGCAAGGAACAAAAATGTCCACGTTTCTTGGAAATGTCGCCATTAGAAAAGAAGAAAGTACTGTGGGAAGGCAATTCATGCCTAGTTTGACTGCACACAGAAAGAAAGGCTACCATCAGTTTTTATTTGAATTTCTGAGGCAGAATACAGTAGCGCTGCTAAATTTCAGCCGTGCACAAAGAACACTGCCTAAAAAGCTCAGTGCATTAACAGTATATTGACACTCTCTTACAGTTCATTCTTTCAGACGGACAGACTGTTCCAGCAACAGATTACAGACTAATGCATTCCGGTGTGTACTACTCCACACACACTACAATATAACACATGACCTTATAAACACTTTAATACAAATCTACTCTCAGTTCTTCTGTCAAGTAATGCTCTAAACCCACGGGTCTGGAATCATTTGGGCGAGAAACGCTCACTTGTCCTTCCCTGAACACCCTGTTACAGATGAAAGCCTCTTGTGGAAATGGCTTGTGAATGTTGACTCTTGATTATCAGCTCTAAACATGCTTAAAAAGTCATTCCTTCACACTTCCTAAATACTCACTACAGGTTATGCTAACACCAGCAGTATACAAAGTTTTATTTTTTTATAGAAGTTTAATTTATATGTTCTAAACTGTGAACAGATGTGAGTCTCAGGTTTATTAGGAGGGTTTGATGGCCTTTGCACTGGTTTGTTCTGAGCACAGAACAGCTTTCCTGAAGGAACATCAGCTGATTGGATGATGTTGTTTATATCTGTTGAGTTTCACAAGAACACATTATTATGTAATTTCATATTGTGCTCTTACTGCAAAATCAAGCATGTGAAAAGCCAAATATAAACAGACACTTTCCATGAATAGAGTACAAAACAGGACGCTTTTTTTTTTTTTCATCAAAAGGTCAGTGGAAGGAGGTGCTTAAACTTCAGAAGCAAAATATCATATGAGCCATCTTACTTTTATTCATTTGCAAATGTTACCAAAATTAGATAAATGTCTAAATAAAATTTTATTTGTGTGCTTAAAATGAAAATTTAATAGACATTAGAATAAAAATTAAATAGACATGCAAATTAATGTTATGTTATTTTGGGGGTGTTTGTAAATTTTGCAATAAAAAGAAAGGCATACACTCTTGATAACCAAAATATTTAATAATAGTAATAAAATGTTACTCCTCAAAAATGGATTTAATATATTAATGTCAAAATTATGATTTCTGTGATGCATTTGAAACCCTTTGGGGTGGGGTTGTTGTACAGATATTTTATGGGTTTAAAACTTGTGCTAGATTATTAATTCTGAAACATATCAAACTGTTCTCACAATAACAAGATATTATTTCTGTGTCTAATGCTTAAAAAACATTGTCATGAGACACAAAAGTGTACCACATTCACTGAAAATGGCAAAGAAAAGACGTTTTAAAGCGTAGAGTCGCTAGCCGTTTCCACAGAAAGTATCCTACTGAAGCAAACAGAGCAGAAGTAATGAGAGATGTGTCTCTTCCCACACAAATAACACACAAAACCACCACTTCCAAACTAGAAGTGGTACATTTCCATTCATTTCACAGCTTGACATCAATCCTGAAGCAGCACGAACACACACAAGTTAAAAATACAAGACGTCAACATGGGAATACAAAGCGCCTGAGATCCAAGTGAAATGAATCTGAAGGCTTCAGACAATAAGCGTGGGCAAATGCAGGAGCACATATCCTCTCATTTTGGGTTGGACTGCGTTTGCGTCTCTAAACCGCTCTGGAGAGCAGAGGACTGCTGATGTGGGACTTTCCCACAGTTTCAGTCTTCAAACTGGCTGTGTTTGTCACTGAAGAGTCCCAGCGAGGGACCGCTCCCAGAATCCTAACCCTGTTCCTGGGTGAGCTTGGCTCGCCGGGGTAAAGAGCCGGAGATCAGTGCAAACTAAGGAAAACTGTCCCTGGATCAGGAGCAGATGGAGATATTTTTGGAGCACATGATCTCCAGAGCAAGCCGAAGTGAAGTTTGGGACCGGAGCCAGGAACAGCAAGAACTGACTGCATTACGCCTATTTTTCTTTCTGCAACTTCCTGAGCGGGAAGAATTACAAATGTAGTATTTGGGTTGGGTTCGTTTTCTAAATTACATTTGTGTTGCAACCATTAGATATGATGATTTAGTCCAACATTAGGATTCCATGGTCCTCTGCAAGATTAGGGGGAATTAGGAAATAAATAAATAATATATATATATATATATATGATGATTTAGTCCAACATTAGGATTCCATGGTCCTCTGCACACACACACACACACCTTTAATAATATTGATTATATATATATATATATGGTCAAAAGTTTGGAAACATTACTATTTTTAATGTTTTTTGAAAGAAGTTTCTTCTTCTCATCAAGCCTGCATTTATTTGATCAAAAATACAGAAAAAAACAGTAATATTGTGAAATATTATTACAACTTAAAATAATAGTTTCTATTTGAATATACTTTAAAAAAATTATTTATTCCTGTGATGCGCAGCTGAATTTTCAGCATCATAACTCCAGCCTTCAGTGTCACATGTAACATCCAGTCTATCACATGATCATTTAGAAATCATTCTAATATTCTGATTTATTATGAGTGTTGGAAACAGTTCTGCTGTCTAATATATTTGATGAATAAAAGGTTAAAAAGAACTGCATTTATTCAAAATAAAAAAAATAAAAATCTAATAATATATATTATAATAATATATATTCTTTACTATCACTTTTTATCAATTTAACACATCCTTGCTGAATAAAAGTATTGATTTTATTTTAAAAAAAGAAAGAAAAAAAAATTACTGACCCCAAATTACTGATCAGTAGTGTATATTGTTATTACAAAATATTTATATTTTAAAAACATAGCTTTTTTTTTTTTTTTTTTTACTTTTTATTCATCAGAGTATCCTAAAAAAGTATCACATGTTCTGAAAAAATATTAAGCAGCAGAACTGTTTCCAACTTTGATAATGAATCATCATATTAGAATGATTTCTAAAGGATCATGTGATAATGATCCTAAAAATTCAGCTTTGCATCACAGAAATAAATGATCATTTAAAGTATAATAAATGTAAAAACAATTATTTTAAATTGTAATAATATATCACAATATTAAAAAATGTTTCTGTATTTTTGATCAAATAAATGCAGGCTTGATGAGCAGAAGAAACTTCTTTCAAAAACATTAAAAATAGTAATGTTTCCAAACTTTTGACCTGTACTGTATATATATATATATATATATATATGTGTATTAAAAATAGTAATGTTCACACACACACACAAAACGACCAATTATGTAACAAAATAAAGAAAAAAAAATCCTTTGTATATACCTGCCATTGTATATTATAAATATTTTTTGTTCCTCTATTGTAAATCACTTTGGATAAAAGTGTCTACTAAATGCAGAAATCTAGAAACACTTACAAAACTAACTGATGTTGCTGCAATATTTTCATGAATTTAGAGACAGATATTGAATATTAGCAATCAGATACTCTGAGGCTTGACTGCCCATGTTTGATGTGACTCTTGTGTTCTGGATCATGTGTGTGTGTGTGTGTGTGTGTGTGTGTGTGTGTGTGTGTGTGTGTGTGTACACCATATGTCAGGCCGACAGAAACTGAATGCTTCAGTGGAGATCCTCTTTTTCTTTTTAAAAGCATCAGCCTGATCAGATTTCTTCAATGTGCCATAAGCTTTCTAGTCTGAGCTGCTAGTGAACAGATCAGTCATCATTCACTCATCTCCAAACAATCAGTCTGATCCTGAACCTTGTGTGGACTAGCGGTTACAGGACTCTTTCATCCATAACCATCTGTGCACTGTATATTTCAGCGTGAATGTGTGTAAATGGATCTGATCATTTAATAATGAATGCACACAGCATTTGTCAAAGTGATGGGACAGTAACGTCTGGCTCAGGTCTGAATGTGAACATGAGCACACACAGAGTGATGAAGAGTCTAACCTCAGCTGCCTGAGTCTCCTGATGGAGTAAAGTCAAGCCGGTCAGATCCTCCAGGAACGAATGCAATGAGTTGAAGACCTTCGGAACCCGTCTCGCTCATAATTATCAAGAACCTGTCAAAAAAAACAATGCATAATTAAGTCTTCAAACTGGCACTACAACCTCAGTAACATCAAAGCAGGGGTGTGTGATATTAACAAAAAAATTATATCTATTTCTATTCTTTTTGCTGAGTGTGTTTTTTGTGCTAGTACTGTGACTGGTTTAGATCTGTCATGGATAAATTAATATGACACTAAAACCACTAGTAGGTGGTGGCAAATCCTTGTCTTAATGAGTGATTCATAGAGTCAGTTATTCAAACAATTCATTTGTTTATTTATTTTTTTAGTGGGTGGTTAATTGAGTCGTTTGTTTAAAATATTTGTTTAGAATGGTTCATTTAAAAACAGATTCGCTCAGGAACCAAGTGTCACTCTGAGATGCACAAATCTTTTGCTCCAGCTTTGTTTGGAGCTCTTTTGTTGGAAAAAATTTTTAAACAAACAAAATCTACAACGTAATCCACTCAATATTAACTTGAACTGTTATATAAAATCAATATCACACATTCACAACTGCTGATATTCAGGAAAACAGCATTCTTGCTTAAGTTATATTACTAAACTATACAGTGGGGAAAATATTATACCTGCTGATTTTGTAAGTTTGCCCACTTATAAAGGGTCTGTAACTTTATGGTAGGTTTATTTTAATGGATAGAGACAGAATACCAACCAAACATCCAGAAAAAAACACATTATATAAAGGTTAGAAATTGATCTGCATTTCAGTAAGTGAAATAAGTATTTGATCCCCTACAAACCAGTAGGGCTGGGTACCGAGTTCAATACTTTTTAGGTACCGACCGAATTGCCTCGATACTATCGAGTATCGAAAAATGACATGTTGTTCGGTTCCAGATTTCGATACCTAGGGAGTTAACTCGTCAACGTCAGTGCTCAAACAAGTACATATGAAATGCACAACAACACACATAAAGTCACTCACACTCACACACAAAGTCTACACACACGAGACGCGCGGAACTCTTCACGCACATACCATAGACTGTATAAAAACAGGCACATACTCATATGAGGTCCACGCGCATACTTATATGAGACGCGAGCACACACCTAATACCTTAAAGATGTGGAAAAGTCGATCAAAAGTGTGGGTACATTTCTCCAGGCTCGATGCCAGCAGCGCGCGATGCAGTATTTGCGGTAAAATAATTGCTGCAAAGACCGGTAACACGACAAATATGATGAAGACCTTGACAGTGCACGGAGTAAACATAAGAGCAGAAAGTTGCTTCGTCTTAGACTGGTAAATGAAGAGATACCTTGTTGATCACTCTGAAAGTGTTTATATTGCAATAAATAATAACTACTGAATGTACACTGCCGTTCAAAAATGTGTTGATTAGTCAGATTTTTTTTTTCAGTAAGGATACATTAAATTTTTAAATAAATTCTGTTCTTTAGAATTTTTTTATTCATCAAAGAATCATGAATAAAAATGTATCATAGTTTCCAAAATATTAAGCAGCGAACTGTTTTCATATTTCTGAAGCGTCATGTGACACTGAAGTAATGATTTTGACAATTCAGCTTTGACATCACAGGAATAAATTACATTTTGAAATATATTCAAATAAGATTTTAAATTGTAATACTATTTCACAATATTACAAGTTTTACTGTATTTTTTATTAAAATAAATTCAGCGTTGGTGAGCATGAGCTCTTTATAAAACATTTTTTGTTCGTTTGTGCACTGGCTAGGGAGCATGAGTCAAACTGAAAAAATAAAACCAAAGTTTTTCTGAGGTAATGTGTTCTGTAATCTTGTTAAAATGGATTTCATAAAATTGGTATCGAAAAAAGTATTGTTAGGAATCGGTATCAAAACTGAGGTATCGAAATTGGCACCGGATTGAAAGATTTTGAACAATACCCAGCCCTACAAACCAGCAAGAATTCTGGCTCCCACAGATTGGTTATGTGGCCATGTGAAACACAGATTAGTCCTGTCACTTTAAGAAGTTACTCCTCATGTCAGCTCGTTAGGTGTATAAGACACCTGTCCACACAATCTGTGTCTTCCATTCCAACCTCTCCCACCACCATGGCCAAGACCAAAGAGCTGTCAAAGGATGTCAGATCTCCCTCAAGACTGTAGATCTTGCACAAGGCTTGGGGATCAGCCAAGAACTACACGGGAGGACCTCATTAATGATCTACAAGACCATCAGCAAGAAGCTTGAACACAGTTTTAAGAGAGGAGACAATGTATGTTGGTGCAATTATTCGGTTAAATTTTTTTGAAGCATCGAAAATACATTTTGGTCCAAAATACAAACTATAATCATCATTGGGTCTCGGTCTGTTTTGAAACCCCTTGCAAGATCTTGCCTCATGGGGTAAGGATCATCATGAGAAAGGTGAGGGATCAGTTCAAATAAACCAAGAACTACACTGAAGATGGAGGAGCTCGTTAATGTTCTTAAGGCAGTTGGGACCCCAGTCACCAATCAAAAACATTGGTAACATTGGCGAACTCAAGCCTTCGGTTTACACCCGCGCAATGGACTGAAATCCTGCAGCGCCTGTTGTGTCAGTCTGCAAGGTCCTCTGCTCAAGAAGGCACGTGTACAGGCCCAATTAAAGTTTGCCAAAGAACATCTAATGATTCAGAGAAGGCTTGTGAGAAAGTGCTGTGGTCAGATGAGACCAAAATTGAGCTCTTTGGCATTAACTTGACTCGCCGTGTTTGGAGGGAGAGAAATGCTGACTGTGACCCAAGAACACCATTCCTACAGTCAAGCACAGAGGTGGAAACATTATGCTTTGGGGCTTTTTTTCTACCAAGGGTACAGGATGACTTCACCGCATTGAGGGGCAGATGGACAAGGACATGGACTGTAAAATCTTGGACTAGAACCTCCTTCCCTCAGCCAGAACACTGAAGATGGGTCATGGATGGGTCTTCCAGCAGGACATCTTGGTGATGGATGGGACTTCCAGCAAGATAATAAGGAGTGGTTCAAGAAGAAGCACATGAAGGTCATGGAGTGGCCGAGCCAGTCTCCAGGCAGCTGAAGGTTTGAGTTGCCAAACGACAGCCAAGAAATCTTAAGGATTTAGAGAGGATCTGTAAAGAGGAGTGGATCAAAATCCCTCCTGAGATGTGTGCAAACCTGCTGACCAACTACAAGAAACATCTTCCCTCTGAGCTCGCCAACAAGGGTCTCTGCCCCAAGTACTAAGTCATGTTTTGCTTGGGGATCAAATACTTATTTCACTCACTGAAATGTACATGTAAATAAATTTCGAACCTTTATATAATGTGTTTTTTCTGGATGTTCTGTCTCTATACGTTAAAATAAACCTACCATAAAAATTTGTGTGAAAACTTACAAAAACAGCAGGGGATCAAATAAATATTTCCCCCACTGTCTCATATCTTACAAAAACCAAAACCAATGCAGGGATATTTTTTGGCTTTCTGGCTTTCATAACTTGAATTATAGGGGCATTTTAACTGCATTCTAACAAGTTTCATCACACAGTCAATTCTTCTGGGCTCTCAAGATATGTTTTTGTTTTTTCGTTAAAACAACAATTACAATATTATCGTAGATGATAAATATTGCACACCCCTACATCAAAGTGACTCGGGTTTAGGGTTGGGAACCGAGAACCAGTTCTTATTCAGAATTGGTTCTGTTTTTTTTTTTTTAAGAACCGGAACCGTGAGCAATTTCAAAGTTTAGGTTCCGAAAACGGTTCTGGTGCGACACGTGACCAAGCGCTGTGAGCATCCTTGCGCCGGTGTTCTGATGATTCGGTGTTTCCCGTAAAGGATGTCACAAACCAAATAACAGAAACACCGCCCTGCCTCTTTAATTACTGAACACATTGTTTCCAATGATGCTCACTCCACGGACTCGCCGTATCGTGTCTTTAACTGCCGAACACAGAACACTCTCTTATAAGTGGAGGACATCAATTTGACTTCAGCTCTGCTGGAAACACAGTCAACATCCATCAAATAAAACTGCCTAGAACAACCCTGTTCCTGAAAGAAAAAAAAAAACGGTACAATACAGATTTTGGATATGCCATTTTAAGTCCTGGAGCTGATGTGTTTGTCTTGGGGTTCTTCCAGGAAGATGGTTAGAAAACTGGTCTAAAAGTTAACAAAGTGTCCAATCCTGCTCCTAGAGGGACAATTTATAGACAATTTAGCTCCAGCCCCCAATTAAACACACCTGAACCAGCTAGTCAAACTCTTCAGGATCTCTAAAAACTTGAAACAGGAAGTTGTGTTTGAGCTTGAGGAAGGAAGCAGGATCAGACAGCCCTGTCATAGACCGATTAAACCTCTTCAGATGTGAGACACGGATGTGCCGTAATATCTGAGAAGCTGCTATCTGCTCCTGCAGTTGGCTTGCTGGCCCGTGCACATCCTAACACATCGATAACAGACATCTGGCAGCACTGTCCTCTGGCTGAGAGCACTCGAGCTGCGTCTCAGACAGACGGCCCTCCACAATCACACTGGCTCCTTTCACGCAGCTCATTCTCAGAGGAGATCGAGTTTCTGCTGGGGGCTGATGAATGGGACACTGTTGAGTTAGGGAGAGAGTGACGTCTGCTTTCAATGAACTAGACATGGACAACTTGACTGACAGAGAGGATTAAAGCAGAGGCGGACAGTAGCTGAGTATCTGTACCTTACTTGAGTATTATTTGTTCCAGAAACTTATGACTTTAACTTCACCACATTTGAAAGACAATTATACTTTTCACTCCACTGCATTTCTATCAAGGTCCTCGAAGTAGAAAGTCATTACTTATTGGCAGCTTTGAAAATCAGTGTGTGATCTTTTTTTTCTTCTTCTTCTATACTTGAGTAAAAGTATGTCTTCACAACTTTCACTTGTAATGGAGTAATATTTGACCAGCAGTGTCTGTACTTTCACTCATGTAATAGAGTTAAAATTCACCATGTAGATTCACTACAACATTCACAACTCAGATTTGCCAGAGCCGGACTCTCAATGTCATCGGTAGCACACAGAGGTGATACTGAGAGAGATGGTATAGTATTCATCGGCAGATGATAGCCTACTGTTTGTTTCTGATCTCTTGGGTTCTGCTTTTAGAACAACACTTGATTTAAACATGAAGTTATTGCTCTCAGTGTTTGTGGTTTTCAACCATAGATGCACAGTCCCTGATATCCCACACACAAAGCACTCAAAAACACATCATTAAGGGACAAATTGCACTCAAGTTACTACCACATGAGCCATAACTCAAAGGGACGACAGCACCAGTGTGAATAATGTAGTAAAGAGTAAAACAGTAAGGCAATCGATGCACGATTAATTCACATGGAAAAAAGGGACACCATAAACGTGATCCACAGCACAGTGCATTTAATCAAACTGAACTTCATAAACAACTAGTTCAGTAATTGTGGTTACAACACCACGACCATGAGCTCAATAACATATGACCACCCATACTTCTACATGATTAATAGTTAGTGAATCAAAACAGAGGTATCTACATTTCATCATCTTACAGGTACAGTAGCAAAAACATCCTGTTTACTTCTACAGCACAATGTATACCTCATTATTTACATGGCTGTGGCATCACTGTTATCATACTGTATGTGCGCAGTCATAGTTTTCTAATCACATGTACTCCGTTCTTGCACTAATTAAGCAGTTCACAAGGTTCCATCATTGATTTGGCTTATTGTTTCACAGTTCAAAAAAGAAAAGGAACAACAAACTGCTGGAGACGCAGCAGACACCTGGCAATGCTTCTTTGAGGGGGTTCAGATATTCCAGCGACTAGAGGTTAAAAAAGATTTTTGTGTCGCTCATAACTTCTGGAGAGAAACAGTGCAGACGATAGACAAAGAAAAAGTGTTGAGTGCCTGAGTTTGTTCATGCACATGCATAGCTTTATGCATAATACTATGTTAAATAAAGCTCTGTAGCTAAAAAATGTAAAGTTTAATTTGTATCTTTGTTCTATTGTATTTGTCCTATTGTTTGAAAGTAGATATTTTGTTCTTATGTTTAATAACAAAAATAAAATAAAAAAAAGCTATATTGAGATGTGAACTGTTAGTATGTGACATTAAAATTTCTCATACCGCAAATTATGATTTTGGTTATATTGCCCACCCTATACTTTGTGTCAAAACTGAAGTATACTTTCAGTTTAAGGTGGTCAGAGAAGGTGGAAAATGGTCATAAAAACTCATTACTGTAAAGTCATTACTGTTTTTGAGGCAAGAAAACTAGGCTATCATTAAAAAGTTATTTTTAATTTTTTTGTAACTTATTTCAAAAAGTAAAACTTTCATATATTCTAGATTAATTACATGTAAAATAAAACATTTAATTTTTTTTTTTTTTTTTTTACATTTTGATGATTAGAGCTTACTGCTCATGAAAGTCAAAAATCCAGTATCTCAAAATATTAGAATATTTAATTTTGAGTTTTATTAAATGACCATCCCTACAGTATAAATTCCTGGTATCTCTTTGAAACCACAATAATGGGGAAGACTGCTGACTGGGCAATGGTCCAGAAGACGATCTTTTGCCGCGTTTCCACCGAAATTACCCGGAACATTTGTACCACCCCCCCCCCCCCACCAGGAACGTTTTTCCCCAGGAAACTGCGTTTCCACCGCGGTCTAAAGTACCGGGGAGATTAGGCAAATAGTCTGGTGACGTAGGTCTGCACGCATTTCTCAATACAAAGTACGCTGATTTCGGACTTGCATCCTCGGTAGTTCGGACTTTACGCAACCGACTCAGGAGTGTTTTGTCCGCGACGACGTAAATCCGGTAATTCTGCAAACAGCAGCATACTTGATAACATCAATCAGCTTGCCTTGGCTACTGCAATTTTCCTCACAGTATATTTATAATAAAACGAAATAGGATATCAAATACCACTGCCTCCTTTCGTTTACATTTGAAGATAATAATAATAATGAAACGGAATATTATATCAATTTGCCTTTTTTATTTTCATTTTAACATATAGATAAATTGAATACAGACCAAAGATTACATGTTAGATTTACCCAAAATGAATTGTATTTTATGTTTAACCACTAAAGAGACATCAGAGCCAGCGGCACATATCAGAAGGTCTAGCCGAGGTGAG
Source organism: Cyprinus carpio (assembly GCF_018340385.1). NCBI lineage: Eukaryota > Metazoa > Chordata > Actinopteri > Cypriniformes > Cyprinidae > Cyprinus > Cyprinus carpio. The sequence continues at coordinate 1,946,227 of NC_056607.1, read as the reverse complement.
GCTGCTCTCCGCGGATACATGAGCACTGAGCTCCCGCTGATCGCGTGGAGCTGACCGTCTCCGAAATCAGTGAAACACATTTTTAAATAGGCGCTGTCTTTATAAATAAACCACAGATTTGAGTTTTAAACAACTATATTCTCCCCTGAAATACTTTTAAAATTACATTTAATGACACAATAACAGTAATATTTTGAAAATGATCAGAATAAATGGTGGTTGAAATCACAGTATTGCGTGAACTCAACCAATCAGCATGTTCAGCCCCCAAGTCCCACCCCCGAAAGTTCCGGAACTTTGAAAAAGTAATACTTCGCCAGCAGGGACATTCTGAGGGGCTTTTTTTTACCCGGAACTTTATTGGTTCCTGCTGTGGAAACACACCGAGTACCAGCCCAAAGTCCCTAGTTCCTGGGGAAAGTTCCTGCGGTGGAAACGCGGCTATTGACACCCTCCACAAAGAGGGTAAGTCACAGAAGGTCATTACTGAAAGGGGTGGCTGTTCACAGAGTGCTGTATCAAAACATATTAAATGCAAAGTTGACTGGAAGGAAGAAATTGGTGCACAAGCAGCAGAGTTGACCGCAAGCTTAAGAATACGGTCAAGCAAAGCGCATTCAAACACTTGGGAGAGCTTCACAAGGAGTGGACTGAAGCTGGAGTCACCACGCAAAACGCAAATAAGTTACAAAAGAAAAAAAATGACTTTTTCACAATATTCTTATTTTTTGAGATGGACCTGTAAGTGGACATCAGGGATGAAAATAAAAATAAATCTGTTGCAGAAGTAGATAATATAACCACTCTGAAGTACAAATGCCAACAGAGATCCCAAGGACACACAGCTCTCCGGCCAGAAAATGCTGAGGTCGACTGTCAAACAAAAGCTGCTGCTGTGATTTTTTTTATCTGGCGCCTTGAATAAAAACTTTTGAAATCCTGAGGAAGAGGAAGAGGTTGAGGAAAAGCTTTACCACAGAAATGAACTCCAAAAACAAATCATTTTCTCTGCTGAAGTTAACATATTTATCTTCTATGAACAAACATCACACTGTATCTGAAACAGATCATGTGCGTAAACTTGCTTTCTTGCCTAGCAACGTAACAGCAGGAGGAGCCGCTAAACAAGATTTCATTGTGTTTTCCAGGAGTGGACCTCCTTAAATTGTAGCCCTTGACTTATGAAGCCCATTAAATCACTGACGCAGTGTGTGTGTGTGTGTGTGAGGGCGAGCACATCTGGTTCACATACAGCGGCGCTCTCCTCCAGCTCCTCCCACTGCTTCTTGTAAGTTCCCCTGTAATTGTTTGAAGAGATGGTGGAGGTTTTCGCTGATCTCACTGTGCTGCCGCTATGTCTGCCGCTCACGTGAGCGCACAACTTTAAACTGTTATGCCCCAAATCAAACAATACAGAGGAAGACACCCTGACAATGCTTGGCTGAACGAACTGTACGAGACCTTGAGTGTGTCTCTCGTGTAAACTGCTGCCAGGGTGTTTCGAGCGGCTTCACTAATGCACTGCTGTGTGGTTTCTAGGGAGTTTTGGGTGGTTTCTTCCTCTAAACGGGAGTCCCTCCTCAAGTCTCCGTGAACTTGTACATCTCAGTATGTCTCGGGTCCTCCTTCGACATGCATCTGTGGGATTTTTTTTCATGTTTTATCATCCAGAATCATGTGTCTGATCACTGACAATTCATTTTCACAGCACAATGCTGGAGGACGAGTTATGCACAGATGTTTGAAGGGGTCATGACAAGGACTTTTAAAATTATTTTAATATGTTCCTTGATGTTTACTTATAATGTCAATAAAGTTTTTTACACACACACACACAAGAAAAAGATACATATGTGGAAAAATGTTTATTTTCAACCCTCATTCTGACCCTCTCTCTAAAACGATCAGTTTTAAGGGCGGGTCCTTTAAGGCTTCTCAGTAATTGGCCACTGTTATGATTGGCTAACTTCATTGCACAGGAAACAGTATCAACGCCCCGTCGCTATTGCATGTGAGTTTTGACAACATGATCAAAATAAACCGGTCATTTCCAGACAAAGCATTATGAAATCATGTACTTACGGTTTGTGATGCAGATCAAGTAACGCTTCATCTTTCAACAGATGTTTCTTTGGGACTCTCCATGACACTGTGCCTTGTTTACAAAACAAAATCCTCAAACATGATCCGGGATGCCGTTAAAAATAAACTATCCACTTGTTCCTTACGCTGGGATCCTTCTGATATTAGCCATTAGCAACTGAACGTCAGTGGGCGGGGCCTATGCTGAGAAGAAGACTATTTGTCGATGTGTCACTCTTGAGGCGGAGTTTATGTAAACACCTGTGCACAGCTGATGTCCCATAGGATCTAAACCAAGCCGTTTTCTGAAGGTTATTACATAAATGCTTTTTACTGATGATAAGTACATTTTAAGTTATAAAACTTGCAGGATGTATTAAGCAAACAAAGACCTCTTCTGTATCAAAAGATTTTGGTTTCTCATGTCATAACCCCTTAAGAATTGTGTGTGTGTTGATGTTATATATATATAGGCCTACGCTATAATGGGATTTTATGAGATGCTGTAAATCCTGTGATTTGTGCATACTCTGAAGGTGTAAGGTCCTCACATGTGTTTGAGTGCTGTACTTCAAAGGGACATTGTTTCAGTCTGTCTTCAGTACGGATAGAACACAACATCTCCAAATTTACAAGTGTTTGTCTGTGGAGAACTTGAGTGTTTGGTTTCCATGGTATCCTGCTCACACACACACACACACACACACACACACACACACACACACACACACACACACTCACTCTCTCTCTCACACAAACACACACACACACACAAGATCACATGTCAGCTCAGCTACTGTTACTATAGCTTACACCATGAATGAACACATTCAGCGCGGCCTGTTTCTTTAAGAGTGTGGCAAACATTTTGAGATTCACAGAGATGCAGTAAAGCAGTGATTTATCTGTCTGTCAGTCTATCTATCTGGGTCATTCTGTGTCAAATCAACCAAATTTCAGAAACCTGCCCGCAAAATGTTTTGAACTTACAGATAATTTTTCTAAAGAAAGACAATAAAAGCAAAAATAAAAAATGTCATGAATGTATATTTACTGAGTAATCCGCAGTTTTGCAAATCGGGTCAAAAAGACAATTTTCACCTGAGATTTTGAGCTATTTTGAGCTGAAAAACAGTCATGAATTTTTCATATTCTGCAAGGGGAATAACATTTATGAGTGTCAGAGTCAGAGACTAATTGCTATTTACATTAAGTTTACTCTAATGTTTCAATGAAATAAATGGCATTAAAAGTCAAAGTAATCACATTGGTAATCTAAAATATTTTTCAGCTGTAACTGTAATTTGAACACTACCCATTTAAATGTTACAGTTACTCATATTCAGTATTTTAAATATGTAACTAAGTTACATGTATCCCCACCCAATTATATGCCACTGGGGAAAATGAGAACAAGCAGTAACGAGCACAGTATTATTTATTTATTTTTTTATTTTTTCTCTAAAGTTTGCAAGTCTGAAACTCAACAAGTATTAAAGCTATACTAATGCCCTTTCAGATTTGTGTTCTTAACAACCTTGTCTTTAGTTATCTTCATTTTTAAGGCCCTGTTGGGTTCAGTCCCAGAGATATGATGATCTCAATGAGACGCCTTGTCCAAACAGTTGAATTTTACTCATTTTCAGTGGTCAAAAACCAGATTTGGGTTACTCTGTATACAGCTGATACTTATTGTAATTAAAAAACAATGTCTGAAGAATAAACAAAGTTGAAAGTAGACATGTAGCTTGTTTCCCTCTATCAAAACAATTACACAGAACATACCTGCACTGAAAAGGTCAAGCTTGCTCTCAGGAGTCTATTCATAAGATTCTCAATTTGGATTAGTTTCAGCAATATTTGGAAGAATTTTCTTAATTTTAACATTTTCTGAAGCTACCAAGAGTTCAGATATGCAGTATGGCAACAACATATTTGAAACATCTCAACGCTCAATAAACCAAGATTAGCCTCACCTGGATTAAGTATTAGAATTTCTTCTTCTTTTTTTTATTGTTATAACGTGAAGCATAATCATACAGTGTTTCCGCTACATTCATTCTGCATTGGTGGGCCGCGCTAATAACACGATGACAGATGACAGATTGTATCATTTTCACATGCTTTTAAGTCTTGCCAATTTAAACATTTAAGCGACTTTAAGCCATTCAAGCACAAAGAGTGAAGGGGAACTCAATACAGTACTCACACGCTCTCTTATTGACTTATGCACCCACACCCAAAGCACACACACACACACACACACATTAAGCCACCTCAGAAACAGTGCACGACTACAGAATTTACTTATGTTTTGCACCTTATTCTGCTTGTTGCATATTGGCCAAATACATACAAAATTATGTCAAAGTGCCCGTCTTGGCCAGTATTCACGTAAACACAGTCGGTTTATATCACACACAGTCTGTATATAGGCTATTAAGTGAATGTAAACTATGGAGAAGCAAAATGCACATGTAACAGTATATCAGATCTGTGCATGAGGTCTTAAAGAGACAGCAGCCTAAATAAATCTTCACTTTTTTTGTCTGTAGCTCAAAATGACCCTGTGTGCATTCACACTCTTTTTGCCAGCACGGGTCAAATGTGTTACGGCCAACTCATCTTCATCAAACTGAAAAAAGGCTTTTTACCTTTTCTCATATTTTTGAGTGCCTTGGATTGATGAGTTTCACATGTACTTACTATAAGGTTAGGGTTAGGATTAGGGGTTGGCTTAGGGTTACATGCATGTAATTATGCATAATTTATGTTGTTATTATAGTAAGTACATGTAATGTGTAACAGACACCTTAAAATAAAGTGTCACTGAAACTGATACTAAAGATGTTCATGCAGGCTGTTTTAATGAAATGCTTTTTACTTCTCTTCATAACAAAACTTGTTTTTTTTCTTAGCTTACATGAACAATTCGTCCATAAATACAAGTTTGTTATCATTTACTAAACCCATGTGCATTATTTAATAATCAAAATGTTGATGATTAGATGAACTATCTCTTTAAAAGACATGATTAGGAACCCTAAGACATTTACCTCACACAGTTCCCCGACAGTCCTGCATCAAAGTTTAAGGATCTGAGACTTTTTATGAGGCTTTTATGTCTTCACAGCACAAAGAAATCAGAGAGAGAGAGAGTGAGAGAGAGAGCAGAAGAGGGGGAAGGGAGCGGATACAACTCCAGACTCACTGTGTTCACATACGAGTGTGTGTCTGGAGGAAGGAGTGGCTACAGAGCTGCTGAATGAGAGAGATGTAGAAGAAATCAGCCAAACTGATTTATGAGACGTGAACCCGTCGACAACAGCGTGACCGCTGGGAAAAAACACTTCAATTCAGCCCTAATTACTCACATACGGCTGTGACATCAACAAGGAGCCTAATTCACAACACATGGCCCCTCCAACACACATCGTCATCTACAGACCCTTCACATATCTGAGGAGAACATGCTTAAGATACCAGCAGACTCCGTACACAAGCATATTCAGATATCTTAGCTGGACTGTGAATTATTTCACTGTTATAACAAATCTTTTTATTAGTATTGAACTACAATGCATCAGTCAAGCATTGCGTAACTTTATCCCAATCCCAAATCAAAAGCATGTAAACGGTCACTTACTATCAGAGAGCATGCAGTGCATTTGTCAAACGCCAAACTTGCAGGAAGAACATTGTCAAATCTTGACAGGATCCTCGAATCTGGAAAGAAAACAAATGATTTTAAGCTACAGTTTCAGGACGGAAAATATTCCTTAATCTCTAGCGCCACCTGGTGCCTGTCAGTAAAGACAGCAGGCCGCAAACATTAGAAACACCATCTTGTGTTGTATCTTAACCTTCACGCTCAGCTTGGGGTCTGAGACCCTTCAATTCATTCACCATTTTTTAATGGGTTTCCCTGATCTTAGGCAAAATGAGAATTCAGCTTGATATTATACATCTTCCATGAGAAAGTGTCACATTACTTAGGTTTGATGCCATCAGAGAAAAACACAATGAATTTTAACAGTTCTTCTGGAGATAATGTTTATTTTGAAATGAATATTCTGAAAAGAATGAACTTACATAACTA